>NC_090649.1:261812873-262122873 GCF_040937935.1 Hyperolius riggenbachi
GCTGTGATGACGCAGGAAACCATAGAGAGCGGTTCCCATAGTAACGGCATCGCCGCTACAGGAAGCCGCTCTCTATGGTTTCCTCGTCATCACAGCAGTGAGAGGCGCGCTGCTGTGAATGAGTTACCGGAGGAGGACGGGGATAGAGGAAGCGGCGCCGCCTAAGGTAATAGCAGCGGCAGCCGCGGGGGAGCGGGGAGGGACAGCACCTACCCACCCACCTACCCACCCATACTGGGGCACTATGCTAGCTATATGGGGCACTATGCTAGCTATATGGGGCACTATGCTAGCTATATTGGGCACTATACAAGCTATACTGGGGCACTATACAAGCTATAATGGGGCACTATACTAGCTATAATGGGGCACTATACTAGCTATAATGGGGCACTATACTAGCTATAATGGGGCACTATACTAGCTATACTGAGCACTATACTAGCTAAACTGGGGCACTTCACTAGCTATACTGAGCACTATACTAGCTATACTGAGCACTATACTAGCTATACTGAGCACTATACTGGCTATACTGAGCACTATACTGGCTATACTGAGCACTATACTGGCTATACTGAGCACTATACTAGCTATAATGAGCACTATACTAGCTATACTGAGCACTATACTAGCTATACTGAGCACTATACTAGCTATACTGGGGCATTTTACTAGCTATACTGAGCACTACCTACCTATACTGGGCACTATACTAGCTATACTGGGACATACTGGGGGGATCACGCGGCCAGCATTTCCTACCCCCGGCTTACATGAGGGTCAATCATTTTTTCCTGTTTTTTGGGGTAAAAGTGGGGGGGTCGGCTTACATGCGGGTCGGCTTGCTTGCGAGTCTATACGGTACATTATTTTGATTTTTCAACATGTCCTTTACATATTGAATAAGATTTGCATTGTATTTTGTTTTTTGCACACATTACTGGTTGGAACCCGGTTTGAGCTGTGGGGGTTTTATATAGAACCTTTCACAGTGATCTTCCTTTATTTTTTTATTTACTTTATATATTTATTTTAATTTTTGTTACCAGCCAAAGGATTTACAGCATACTGGGGATGACTTTCTAAATATGAATTATTGTGGATAGGCGACAGCCCTTTTAGGGGTGTCTTAATTATGTCTTCCCCTAGGATATAATATACCTGACGACATGTATAGTAAAGATTCATAATAAAGATTGTTATACTGTATATGTTTGACCTTACCCTTTGAGTGGTGCTAATTTAACCACTTTGTCCTCCTTGACGTATTTATACGTCAAGGAGGACAGGCACGCTCCCGCGTGCTCCCGCAGCCGATCACGTGCGTGCACACGCGCTCCCGGCTGCGGATTCAGTAGTCCAGGAATCAGTGAGTCGGGCTATGGTGCCCGATCACTGATTCCTCTCCCCCGCAGAAAAAGCTACAGCTTCTCTCGGAAGCTTCGCTTTTTCTAATTCCCATGTCCCTCTACGCGTACATTGTACGCTTAGAGTGACGCAATGCAAACAAATTCAAGGTTGCCATCTTGTGGCCAAAAAGTAAAACTACATCTAAAAGTAAAAAAAAATTAACACACTTATATATTTCCCTAAATCAAACCCTATTTACATCCCACCTTCCCAAAAATGCCCACATAAAATGTTTAATAAAAAAAACAAAAAAACATTACAATAAAAAAATAAACACATAAATATTTACCTAAGGGTCTAAACTTTTTAAAAAATCTATGTAAAGATGAAATATTTCTATTTCTTTCTTTTTTTATAAGCTTGTAAATAGTGATGGATGCAAAACGGAAAAAATGCACCTTTATTTCCAAATAAAATATTGTCGCCATACATTGTGATAGGGACATAATTTAAATGGTGAAATACCCGAGACAAATAGGCAAATACAATACGTGAATTTTAATTATGGAGGCATGTATTATTTTAAAACTATAATGGCTGAAAACTGAGAAAGAATGAATTTTTTCCGTTTTTTCTTATTCTTCCTGTTAAAATGCATTTACAGTAAAGTGGCTCTTAGCAAAATGTACCCCCTAAAGAAAGCCTAATTGGTGGCGGAAAAAACAAGATATAGATCAGTTAATTGTGATAAGTAGTGATAAAGTTATAGGCTAATGAATGGGAGGTGAACATTGCTCGGATGCATAAAGTGAAAACGACTGAGAGCTTAAGTGGTTAAGAGACAAGCTGTCTCTTTCTCTTTTCCCTAATATTGATTCAATACATTGCCTCAGTACACTTATTATAATCAGCAGATGCAGATCAATCGTCTCTCTTAATCAGGACAAGCCTCTCTCACACTTGTTCCCCCACCCCATCTTCTAATTGTAACCAACTTTGCTACTTCTCTGTCCTGCAGAGCATGAGACATACCTTGATGCATTAATCTTTGCATTATTGGATGAAGAGGAGCTATTCTGCTTTCCCTCCAATTCATTTTTCTCCAAAGAGTCAGACAAGCTTGTTGAAACGTTATCCCAAAACTTGCTGCTACCTGCTGGTGCACACTGTCAGATTAGCTCTGCTAAGGAAGGGGAGGAGCACGCAGATGATGATGATGTCCTTGATCCGACATGGGGCGAACAAAGAGATCATCATTGTCATAGGCAGGAGAAAGAGGAGGAGGTTTTCTATGTGATTTCTTCTGGCAAGTTGTGGGGGAAAAATGCAAGGTCCAAGGGTGCAGAGCAAATTAGCTCACCTACAGGTTTTAATGCTTCACCTTCAATATAAAAATCTAATATTCAATATTATTTATGTATTTATATAATTATTTAGTCTAAAAACTCTGTAGGTCATCTTTAACTTTTTCAAAGTGTTGCAAATATTTTGTTTTTTACCAAATCCAAGGTTTAAGAAAGGACACTGTCCTTTTTCCTTTTTTTTTCAACTATCTGGAGATATTTTCCTAAAAATAAGAAAAAAAGACAGCATGCATTTAAAATTCCCCACCTTTGGTATTCTTAATAATCCTTTATTTTTTGAAAAGGGCAAATGGAGCATGCTAATTATATGTGCTGTCGTTCTTTCCTGAATTTCAATTTACCAGCACTAGTTGCAGAATTTGTGAAATGCCATACTCCTCCAAATTGTCAGTTAAGTGCTGTAAATATAATGTGTACTTTTGATGTTTGGAAAATTATGAGGACATAAAAGTAAGCAGAAATGTGAACATGTAAAGTTCAAATATTAAAAACTGAACTGTTTGAACAGATGATAAACAAGCTCAGGTTATGAATCTACCCTCTTACTCTTTTTGACCAATAATTAAATCAAAAATAAAATGTTCCCAAGTAAGTCATTTTTAAGACTAAGTTTGTGGCCTTGCTTTCATCATCTTCATTGTACTGAGAAAAGACAAGTGATTTTGTGTCTCATTTTTATAGAACCAGGGGCCTGATTTATTATTATTATTTAGTATTTATATAGCGCCGGCATCTTCCGCAGCGCTGTACATAGTATATTACGTCTTGTCACTAACTGTCCCTCAGAGGAGCTCACAATCTAGTCCTTACCATAGTCATAGTCATATGTCCCTTGTGTATGTATCATGCAGTGTATGTGTTGTAGTCTAGGGCCAATTTAGGGGGAAGCCAATTAACTTATCTGTACGTTTTTGGGGATGCCCGGAGGAAACCCATGCATACACGGGGAGAACATACAAACTCCTTGCAGATGTTGACCTGGCTGGGATTCAAACCGGGGACCCAGCCCTGCAAGGCGAAAGTACTTACCACTACGCCACCATGCTGCCCTGATGCACTAACTAGTGGTAATATTGTCATACAAAGACATTGGTATGGTAATGTACAATGCTAACGTTACTCGAGTACCATGGGTTGCACTAATAATGTAACTTGCAGTACACTGATTAGGAAGTACCAGCACTGTCTCTGCCAGTAATATTACTGCTGGTTAGTGCATCAGGCCCTAGAATGCTTACTTTGCTCAATGCTTAGGAGAAGAGTACAACTGAATGACTAAGTAATTGAAGTAACTGTAACCTTAGATTAAGACAAAGAACTGGGAGAGTATTGTTTTGAATTAATGTCAATAGTTTTAAACTTAATTTGTAGTCAATAATAATGGTAGGTTGAGAGGGTAATCAAAGTTTGCTTTACCTCTACCCACAAGTTGGAGGAATATATTTCACCAAACATTTCCTGCATGTCTATCCATGTATACATGTTATTACCCCGCCCTGGCTGTCTAGCTAACAGTTTGCAGCAGAAATTCTGCCACCTTTCTACCCAGCAGGGTTCCTTGTGTTTTTGTTTTGCAGTGTGTTTTGTGTTTGTCAGATGCCTGCACAATGCCATGCCATCTAATCCAAGTCTGTTTAGGTGGTTGTGCTGAGTCACCATTCATTAGATGCTTTATACAACAATTTTCAACTTTGGAGTAAGTTTACGGTTTGGGAAACACTGACATTTATTAATCACTGGATATTTGGCAAAATAACTATTTGCTCATGCCTTAAACGATTAGGTAGGGTAAGCTTGTTAAACTGAACTGTAGCAGCAGTGTTTGACCACACTGTTACTACAGCTTTTGTACCGTTCAATGGTGATTCTAATCTAGCCCCTTTTTGCTTTGTTTTTGAATAGTCAGGATTACAAAAACATAAATGATACCAGCTTGTGTACTTGGTGACTAAGCACAATTACACTACCTTTAAAACACGAATCTTTTAGTAGAACTAGTACATTTTGAAGGTCCTCTAAGTGGATTTTGAAGTCTGTGCAAATGTCAAACTTAAATTTCAAGGGTAAACGCTTTCCTTGGCCAAATATGTCACTCAGTATCAGAACTTATCATTATGTATGTATATGCTGCTTTCTAAGTTCATGTCAAATAACTTAATTTTGAAGACTACCAAGGGGTTCTGCCTCCCTCTCTTTCAGTCATGACAGTTCCTCATATTATGCATACATCAATGTTATACAGAATATCTCTAGATCTGAAAGCATTGCTTGTTTTTTTGTATCTAAACTTAAAGTGCAGATAATGCACACTAATTTAAATAAACCAATTTTAACCACTTCCCGACCGCCGTATGTACAATTGGCGGCCGGGAAGTGCACCCCGCAAGGACCGCCGTATTGACAATTGGCGGCGGTCCTTGTAGGGGCATGGGCGGAGCGATCGCGTCATCAGTGACGCGATCCTCCGCCTCCGCCTGGCGCCGCTCACCCGCCGCAACATCCCGCCGGCCATACGGAAGCGCCGGCGGGATGTTAACCCCGCGATCGCCGCATACAAAGTGTATAATACACTTTGTAATGTTTACAAAGTGTATTATACAGGCTGCCTCCTGCCCTGGTGGTCCCAGTGTCCGAGGGACCACCAGGGCAGGCTGCAGCCACCCTAGTCTGCACCAAGCACACTGATTTTTCCCCCACCCCTGCCCCAGATCGCCCACAGCACCCATCAGACCCCCCCCTGCCCACCCCCCAGACCCCTGTTTGCACCCAATCACCCCCCTAATCACCCATCAATCACTCCCTGTCACTATCTGTCAACGCTATTTTTTTTTTATCCCCCACCCTGCTCCCTGCCCCCTCCTGATCACCCCCCACCCCTCAGATTCTCCCCAGACCCCCCCCCCAGACCACCCCCCCTGTTTACTGTATGCATCTATCCCCCTGATCACCTGTCAATCACCTGTCAATCACCTGTCAATCACCCATCAATCACCCGTCAATCACCCCCTGTCACTGCCACCCATCAGCCAGCCCCTAACCTGCCCCTTGCGGGCAATCTGATCACCCCCCCACACCAATAGATCGCCCGCAGATCCGACATCAGATCACCTCCCAAATCCATTGTTTACATCTATTCTCTCCTCTAAACACACACTAATTACCCATCAATCACCCATCAATCACCCCCTATCACCACCTGTCACTTTTACCTATCAGATCAGACCCTAATCTGCCCCTTGCGGGCACCCAATCACCCGCCCACACGCTCAGATTGCCCTCTGACCCCCCCTTATCAATTCACCAGTGCATTAATTACATCTGTTCTTCCCTGTAATAACCCACTGATCACCTGTCAATCACCTGCCAATCACCTATCACCCATCAATCACCCCCTGTCACCCCCTGTCACTGCCACCCATCAATCAGCCCCTAACCTGCCCCTTGCGGGCAATCTGATCACCCACCCACACCATTAGATCGCCCGCAAACCCGCCGTCAGATTACCTCCCAAATGTATTGTTTACATCTGTTATCTTCTCTAAACACCCACTAATTACCCATCAATCACCCATCAATCACCCCCTATCACCACCTGTCACTGTTACCTATCAGATCAGACCCTAATCTGCCCCTTGCGGGCACCCAATCACCCGCCCACACGCTCAGATTGCCCTCAGACCCCCCCCTTATCAATTCGCCAGTGCATTAATTACATCTGTCCTTCCCTGTAATAACCCACTGATCACCTGTCAATCACCTGCCAATCACCTATCACCCATCAATCACCCCGTCACTGCCACCCAACAATCAGCCCCTAACCTGCCCCTTGCGGGCAATCTGATCACCCACCCACACCAATAGATCGCCCGCAGATCCGACATCAGATCACCACCCAAGCGCAGCGTTTACATCTATTCTCTCCTCTAAACACCCACTAATTACCCATCAATCACCCCCTATCACCACCTGTCACTGTTACCCATCAGATCAGACCCTAATCTGCCCCTTGCGGGCACCCAATCGCCCGCCTACACGCTCAGATTGCCCTCAGAACCCCCCCTTATCAATTCGCCAGTGCAATATTTACATCTGTTCTCCCCTGTAATAACCCACTGATTACCTGTCAATCACCTATCAATCACCCATCAATCACCCCCTGTCACTGCCACCCATCAATCACCCCCTGTCACTTCCACCCATCAATCACCCGCTGTCACTGCCACCCATCAATCAGCCCCTAACCTGCCCCTTGCGGGCAAACTGATCACCCACCCACACCAATAGATCGCCCGCAGATCCGACATCAGATCACCACCCAAGCGCAGTGTTTCCATCTATTCTCTACCCTAAACACCCACTAATTACCCATCAATCACCCCCTGTCACTGCTACCTATCAGATTAGACCCCTATCTGCCCCTAGGGCACTCAATCACCCGCCCACACCCTCAGAATGCCCTCAGACCCCAGCCCTGATCACCTCGCCAGTGCATTGCTTGCATCTATTCCCCCCTCTAATCACACCTTGAGACACCCATCAATCACCTCCTGTCACCCCCTAGCACACCTACCCATCAGATCAGGCCCCAATTTGCCCCGTGTGGGCTCCTGATCACTCGGCCAATCCCTCAGATCCCCCTCAGACCCCCTTCCGATCACCTCCCCAGTGCATTGATTGCATCTATTTTCCCCTCTAACCACCCCCTGAGACACCCATCAATCACCTCCTGTCACCCCCCTAGCACTCCTATCCATCAGATCAGGCCCAATACAACCTGTCATCTAAAAGGCCACCCTGCTTATGACCGGTTCCACAAAATTCGCCCCCTCATAGACCACCTGTCATCAAAATTTGCAGATGCTTATACCCCTGAACAGTCATTTTGAGACATTTGGTTTCCAGACTACTCACGGTTTTGGGCCTGTAAAATGCCAGGGCGGTATAGGAACCCCACAAGTGACCCCATTTTAGAAAAAAAGACACCCCAAGGTATTCTGTTAGGTGTATGACGAGTTCATAGAAGATTTTATTTTTTGTCAAAAGTTAGCGGAAATTAATTTTTATTGGTTTTTTTTCACAAAGTGTCATTTTTCACTAACTTGTGACAAAAAATAAAATCTTCTATGAACTCGCCATACACCTAACGGAATACCTTGGGGTGTCTTCTTTCTAAAATGGGGTCACTTGTGGGGTTCCTATACTGCCCTGGCATTTTAGAGGCCCTAAACCGCGAGGAGTAGTCTAGAAAACAAATGCTTCAAAATGACCTGTGAATAGGACGTTGGGCCCCTTAGCGCACCTAGGCTGCAAAAAATTGTCACACATGTGGTACCGCTGTACTCAGGAAAAGTAGTATAATGTGTTTTGGGGTGTATTTTTACACATACCCATGCTGGATGGGAGAAATTTCTATGTAAATGGACAATTGTGTGTAAAAAAATCAAAAAATTGTCATTTACAGAGATATTTCTCCCACTTAGCATGGGTATGTGTAAAAATACACCCCAAAACGCATTATACTACTTCTCCTGAGTACGGCGGTACCACATGTGTGACACTTTTTTACACCCTAAGTACGCTAAGGGGCCCAAAGTCCAATGAGTACCTTTAGGATTTCACAGGTCATTTTGCGACATTTGGTTTCAAGACTACTCCTCACGGTTTAGGGCCCCTAAAATGCCAGGGCAGTATAGGAACCCCACAAATGACCCCATTCTAGAAAGAAGACACCCAAAGGTATTCCGTACGGAGTATGGTGAGTTCATAGAAGATTTTATTTTTTGTCACAAGTTAGCGGAAAATGACACTTTGTGAAAAAAAACTATTAAAATCAATTTCCGCTAACTTGTGACAAAAAAATAAAAACTTCTATGAACTCACCATACTCCTAACGGAATACCTTGGGGTGTCTTCTTTCTAAAATGGGGTCATTAGTGGGGTTCCTATACTGCCCTGGCATTTTAGGGGCCCTAAACCGTGAGGAGTAGTCTTGAAACAAAAATGACCTGTGAAATCCTAAAGGTACTCATTGGACTTCGGGCCCCTTAGTGCAGTTAGGGTGCAAAAAAGTGCCACACATGTGGTATCGCCGTACTCGGGAGAAGTAGTATAATGTGTTTTGGGGTGTATTTTTACACATACCCATGCTGGGTGGGAGAAATACCTCTGTAAATGACAATCTTTTGATTTTTTTACACACAATTGTCCATTTACAGAGGTATTTCTCCCACCCAGCATGGGTATGTGTAAAAATACACCCCAAAACACATTGTACTACTTCTCCCGAGTACGGCGATACCACATGTGTGGCACTTTTTTGCACCCTAACTGCGCTAAAGGGCCCAAAGTCCAATGAGTACCTTTAGAATTTCACAGGTCATTTTGAGAAATTTCGTTTCAAGACTACTCCTCACGGTTTAGGGCCCCTAAAATGCCAGGGCAGTATAGGAACCCCACAAATGACCCCATTTTAGAAAGAAGACACCCCAAGGTATTCCGTTAGGAGTATGGTGAGTTCATAGAAGATTTTATTTTTTGTCAAAAGTTAGCGGAAAATGACACTTTGTGAAAAAACACAATTAAAATCAATTTCCGCTAACTTTTGACAAAAAAATAAAATCTTCTATGAACTCACTATACTCCTAACGGAATACCTTGGGGTGTCTTCTTTCTAAAATGGGGTCATTTGTGGGGTTCCTATACTGCCCTGGCATTTTAGGGGCCCTAAACCGTGAGGAGTAGTCTTGAAACGAAATTTCTCAAAATGACCTGTGAAATTCTAAAGGTACTCATTGGACTTTGGGCCCTTTAGCGCAGTTAGGGTGCAAAAAAGTGCCACACATGTGGTATCGCCGTACTCAGGAGAAGTAGTATAATGTGTTTTGTGGTGTATTTTTACACATACCCATGCTGAGTGGGAGAAAGATCTCTGTAAATGGACAATTGTGTGTAAAAAAAATTAACAAATTGTCATTTACAGAGATATTTCTCCCACCCAGCATGGGTATGTGTAAAAATACACCCCGAAACACATTATACTACTTCTCCTGAGTACGGCAATACCACATGTGTGGCACTTTTTTGCACCCTAACTGCGCTAAGGGGTCCAAAGTCCAATGAGCACCTTCAGGCTTTACAGGGGTGCTTACAATTTAGCACCCCCCAAAATGTCAGGACAGTAAACACACCCCACAAATGACCCCATTTTGGAAAGTAGACACTTCAAGGTATTCAGAGAGGAGCATGGTGAGTCCGTGGCAGATTTCATTTTTTTTTGTCGCAAGTTAGAAGAAATGGAAACTTTTTTTTTTTTTTTTTTTTTTTCACAAAGTGTCATTTTCCGCTTACTTGTGACAAAAAATAATATCTTCTATGAACTCACTATGCCTCTCAGTGAATACTTTGGGATGTCTTCTTTCCAAAATGGGGTCATTTGGGGGGTATTTATACTATCCTGGAATTCTAGCCCCTCATGAAACATGACAGAGGGTCAGAAAAGTCAGAGATGCTTGAAAATGGGAAAATTCACTTTTTGCACCATAGTTTGTAAACGCTATAACTTTTACCCAAACCAATAAATATACACTGAATGGGTTTTTTTTAATCAAAAACATGTTTGTCCACATTTTTCGCGCTGCATGTATACAGAAATTTTACTTTATTTGAAAACTGTCAGCACAGAAAGTTAAAAAAATCATTTTTTTGCCAAAATTCATGTCTTTTTTGCTGAATATAATAAAAAGTAAAAATCGCAGGAGCAATCAAATAGCACTAAAAGAAAGCTTTATTAGTGACAAGAAAAGGAGCCAAAATTCATTTAGGTGGTAGGTTGTATGAGCGAGCAATAAACCGTGAAAGCTGCAGTGGTCTGAATGGAAAAAAAGTGGCCGGTCCTTAAGGGGTAGAAAGCCCTAGGTCCTCAAGTGGTTAATATGCACTAAATGCATATTAAACTGCCGTTCAGGAAGATGGCGCCTTAGTTGGCAGCCCTGGCCACAGGATTCTTTCTTTTTCTTGTTATTCTTCCCTTTTGCCTACCAATTCACCTTTTGTTTTCCCCTGAAAGTGTGCAGTGTGGTCCAGTGTAGCCTGGGATGCTGATGCGGGTTACGGGGAGTTCGGGACCTGGAGTTTTTTCCACCTTGCCGCTGCCTGAGTCCATTGTCTGTGCAGGTACAGGTCTCATGGAGTCCCCTGCTGGCACCTAGGAGATCAGGGCTCCACTGAGGTAGAACACCACGCTGATCGGGAAACATTTCACCTCGCTGGATGCCAGCTCCATCTATCCATTGGCTGCTGCTGCTCCACTGCAGCAGGGACACCTTTGTTTCTACCCCTCCATGATGCCAGCCGCTAAACCGGATGCTTCTGTGACAGCCAGATTATCTTGACCAGCCATTCTGAATGCTGCCTAGGATTCAGGACCCACCACAGAAATTAATACTACTGCACCTTTTGAATTGGAACGTCTTGGCCAGCACCGCCTGATGTCAGCACTCTAGATCCTCAGCAGTGTCAACCATCACCGCAGGTGTTTTTCATGAAGAACTGGGTCATCACTGCTGAACCCTCCCTCTGTCCCCCTCCCCCATGTCTCCTTAGGAATTACAGATGATTGCCAAGTGTGACTGGTGGTGCCGTAGTATGATTCTTAACTTTCAGGCATTATCCCCCCCATCCTTTCAGAACCTGTATGAGCCAAAACCAATTCTGGCAAAATAAATGCCAATACTTGGCAAAATAAATGATTCTGATATGTGCCTATTAGCATGATCAAGCATGTCTTTGCACACCTAATATGACTCCCAAGTGCATCTGCAACACCCAAGAGTGTGCAGTTCCCTTTAAGAACTGCATTTGCTCAGAACTATATAAGTAATAAGTACACAAATTTCAAATGTTTTAAGGAGACTAATGGATTGTTGCAGGTTCACTTACTTTTCAGAACAGCCAAAATCACAATTTTAACTCTCCATTCTGCTTCCTACATTTGTTGAGAAAGTTTATAAAAGTTTGCTCCACCCTCTAATAACAGGCATTTTGAAGTTAATCTTGATCTATTCAATCCAGTTTTCTCTTTTCTCTTGCACCTGTAAAAAAATTAAAATAATTTACTATGAAGTATGCAAACACTATTATTTGGTTTACATTTCTACCTATGACATCTTTAGCTGTCAATTGTCTTTCTGTATTAGTTTGCTTGGGCACACTGCCCTCTGCAGTCTGCACAATGTGGATGATTGTACTGAACACTTTACATCCTCATACTAAACTTCTAATTCCTTTACACTTTCATCTGGGAGACATTTCTAGCTTAAATACTATCCTAGAGACATAGAAAAAGCATTTCCTTGTATTTGTGCTAATGAGTGATTCAATAGGCATATCAGTATTATTCATAGTATAACTTTGATTCCTGTACTTTAGATGTAGTGAAACTCTAAAAACTACTTCAGGATGATTTGTGTGTGTGTTTATTTGTGCCAGCAGTAGGAATGAGTTTAAATGCTAAAGAAGAAACAACATTATTACACATCACATAAATCAATAGTACAAATGCTCACATCAACAAACCATGTTGAATGTCATGTTTGAAAAATGCTGGGTTTTGTGTTTCACTGTTAAATTGAAAACAAACTGCTGCAGATACAATACAGTAGCATTCTGGAAGACCCATACTTAATTACAAGACAATATGATATTTTGTCCAGCAACCTCTAATTTTATCAATTAACTTCAGTGAAGTGTAAAGCCTGGTACACACTTTCACTTATGATTGGCCAATCAATGACCAATTTTACCCCCTCCATGTAGTATGACAGTTTATTTCACGATCTGCTCATGGTATTCAATATCTGTTGATCTTTATACTACATGGAGGTGGTAACATTTTTGGTCAGACTGAATTTGTGTAGATGAAATCAAAGGACACCATGTGAGATAAGGGACCTAATTCAATTTCAACAATCCCTAGGGTTAAGGGTTGACAATTGTCTAATGCAGCATACAACTAAGAGAAAAGTGCTGGGCAAAATTTGTTAAATTGTTTAAGTATTGTTTAAGAGCCGAAGTGAGTGGGAGAAACACGCACCAGTGGCCATGAGCGCCCTGTGCAGGTGCATGACATAGTCATGTCATCATTTGCATTTGCATAGTGCTCCCGGCAGCGGGCATGTGATGTAGGAGGCAAGCAACTGGACCTGCACCTGGCCATTAATGCCCGACTCGACTGATCCGACAGAGGCTGCTGGGAGGCATTGAGCTAGCAAAGGAGAGCTCAAGTATCCTTTTAACAATGAGAGCAGATGATTCCTAATCAAATTACCTGCACTTCCCCAAAGGTTAGTCACATCACTGAGCTCAAAATGTTTTTCTTTCCACCAGTTTTTAACATGTTTTAGGATGATTTAAAACATATATTACTAATAAAGAAACAAATCAGCATTTCAACAACAAGGTCCTCTAGTAATATAACAAACTCTTTAAGACATGGAGAAACTGCCTCCAGTTTAAAGGCCCTCCCAATTATCATCCATACCAGGACTGGTTTAAGCTCCAGTGCTGAAGATGCAGGGGTATGCTCAGTGATAAACAGTGAAACATTCATATGCGAGCACTTGTTCCAATTTAATCCAGTGATGCGAATTGTGGCTGCTGGCATGGAGAGTTGTGGGAGGCTGTGATTCTAAAGGAAGCTATGATTTGCTGCATGTTGCAGCCATATTGCACGCCATCCTACTCAAATTCATACACTGGTACTTAGATTGCCATTAGCATGCATTTAGTAAATCAGGTTCCAATACTGTTGTACAAAGAAGTATTTTGAAGTGAGAACATGCAGAACAAGAAAGAACATGGAAGTATAACATATAGGGTCTTCTATTTTTATCTATATACTTCTTTCCTCTATTATCTTTTGTAAGCTTTTACCTTCTTCTTTGTATTCAGTTTCTTGTGTTCTATCTTTGCTGTACTATTCTTTTTTTTCTTCTGTTCTCCTATCCTTCTATCATCTTGATAGCAGCCAGCACACATCATTCGTTCTTGCCAAAAAGGCAGGAGCCCCAGTGGTAGCTCATTGGAATTTCCTGCCCGCGCTTCCTGGTAATCCATCATGTGGACCAATAGGAATAAGTAGGCAAAATTAAAATAAGCCCCTGGTGGGAAATCCTTTTTTTTTTTTCTACTGGATTGAGTTTTGTGCCATGAACATATTAGAATTTTTTTCATGTCTGAAAAAAGTAAATATTTTAAATATTATTAATTATTTGTTTCAAATAAACCTTTAGAATTTACTCTTCCTAATAAATACAGTTAAATATTTCCACTTTTTACTTTTGAATCTGTGATGGAGCAAACATCAAAGAATGTCCCTTTTATTAAAGGAGGTTTCCAGATTCCTTCTTATCTCCAAGGAACTACTACCACTTATGTATAATATTTATCCCACTTCCTCGACACCAAGGTGGAGATGAGATCCTTAGGCAGGCAGCTGACAGGCAGTGAATCTACCGCCTGGCAGCTGCTCTCCTGCACCAGCAGGGTGCTGGACAGGAGACTGCCTGCATGGAGTCACATCTGAGCACAGCCACAGCCATGGCCCAGAGGTAACATGTTGCGGTCATCTACCACCGTGCAAAACCACTATGTGTCAAGTAATGGCACGGGTGGTGTTACAAACGCTGCCATTCAGCTGCATTTAAATTGCACCCAAATGGCACTTGTGGGTGGCAGATGGGGTGCTGAACTGCCCTTCAAGTTTAGCTGTTTATCTGAAAGAGGCCTTATCAATAACACACAGGGATACTCTATGAATCGGAGATGCTCTTTTGCCTCCTCTTTTTTATACTGCTCCCTAAACTTATAGACCGTGTGGGTTGGTATTTATCACGAGTTGGCCATTTGCTGGTTGGCTTAAAAAACATTCATAGCCTGTATATGGTACAATGGGTCAATAGGGTTTGGGGGCACCCTCTTTTTTAAGGTCAGTATTAACCTCCGCATATCATCCGCTCACAACTCTGCTGAGAGGGAGGGAGGAGGAAAAATATTTTAGGAATGTGGCCCGCCGCCCGTGGTCAAAAGCATGCAGCCCGGGCAACTTTACCCATGTCTGGCTTATACCCACTACATTTTTTGTGGGGGGTTTTCTTTGGGGGGCGGGAGGGATGTGTTTATTCTAAAACTGTCATTCAATGTCATTTAAAAAAAAATACTTTAATATTTTTATACATCTTATCTTAATTGTAGTATTTTTAGGATCTCATTGCTATCAGACTTATACTGAACAAATCTGTTTTCCTATTCTGCATATTTGTCTGTTATGTTGAAGGTCTTGTTACAACACATTCATCTTACTAAGATTCTTATATACAGTATATAAGTTTCAAAACAGTTTACTAAAATATCATCCCTCATTAGCATAAACTGTTGGACCTGCTTCCTGAAATAATGACTGTACCTCAAGTATAAAGGGACAGATTTTTAAGTAGAGCTGCCAAATCCTATTATGAATTCAATCCTATTAAAATGTTCTTAGGTTTAAGCCTGCTTTGGAGTTCTCCTCAGAAGTACATGACCCCTACGAACCTCCTACATGTGTGGTCAAGGGACTTAGGGATAATTGTAAACTACATGGGCTTCTATTAATCGCAGCACAGTCAGATATTGGGGCTTGTAAATCGGCACCTAAACAAACACAATAGTTAAAGCCATCAATGGTCTTTTAATGAGGCAGATTTAAAACAAATGAAAACAGCAGGACATTACCATGTGTGTGTAGATGGGGGAAAAAAAGCTGCAGCATAAACTGAAGACTACAGCTGAAATGTTACACCCATTCAAATGTAACTATCAGAAATTTTAACACAAGAAAGCTAAAAGATGAAGGTGGAGCACTAATATAAGGTGGACTGAAAGTATAATTCATGTTGATTAAAACATGCTTGTAAGTTGCAAATGTGATTTATACTCTGCAGTATACTTTCCTACTGCATTCACAGATCACTGCATATGCTTCTTTCATTGATCAAAACAGTGCTGTAAGTCAGTTTTCACCCAATCATTTATAGTCTTCTTCATTCTATTTATGATGTTATTTGATCAAAACATTTTCTTTTTCACTGCACTCTTTACTCATGTAAAAAAATAATCAGAAAATCGCATGAAGTGAGATCAAGTACTGAGGGTGATCCATTACAAGGACTTTTTTTCAGCTAAATGTTGCCCACAGAGATAGCATTGAGGTCTTAAGCATTGTAACGATGAAGGATCCAACTATGCATTCACAAGTCCGGCCACTCTCTTCTCACATGCTCTCTACTTCATCCACTATTCTTTGTAGACATTCTGGTTGACTGACAAACACTGTTTCTATGAATGCTAAACTCACAGTAGGATGTAGAAACGTTGTGACTTAATAAAACGTTTTTGAATGGATAAAAAGGCTTTCTTTTGTAGCTTAAAAAGGTCAGTATTTTAACTCTAAACAAGACTAAAGCCTTATACATACATGTGAGGCATGTTGTTCAGCAGGGATCGGAACTTGATCCCTTGGGCGACGCTGCAGGGTCGAGGCTATACAGACTCATCATTAATCTAGTTTTGTTGCTATGTGGAGAGGAGGAGTGAAGCAGGAAAAAAGGGCACAGGAGCTCTTTTGGAAACTCTGATGCCGTCATAAGTCCCTATAATAACATCTTGCAGCATGACGGGTAAATTTGGGTGCACAGTGGTGGCCTCTAGTGGGTGCCTCAGGGCGCCAAAATTTACCATCTTTGATGCAAATTGTAGCTTTTAGAATGGCCATAATATGTGGCTATGAAGGTAAATGTTGGTGTCCGGAGGCGCCCAATTAGTGGCAAGAGGGTGCAATATCAGTGGACAGGCTTGCAGAAAACCAAATTGGCCAATTTAGTTTTCCGCAAGCCTGACTGCCAAAATTGCACCCTCTTGCCGCTAATCGGGTACCTCCGGGCAACAAAATTCACCTTCATAGCCGCATATCATGGCTATTCAGAAGGGGGGTAAGGCTTTAGAAAGGGGATTTAGGATTAGGCCCCACTAGAGGGGGTTAGTTTAGGCACCACCAGGGTGGGGTTTAGAATTAGGTAGGCACCACCTGGGGGAGTCTTAGGGTTAGGCACCACCCAGGGGAGTTTTAGAGTTAGGCACCACCAGGTGCCCCCAGACCCCCAGAGCTCCCAGTCCAGTCACCGCACATCATGGAAGCCCCCCACATAGCTCTGCTGGGCACCCCTGTAAATATACATACCGCCACTAATCACCCGATGCCTCTTGACGCAAGTAAAATGTCTCAGACCGTGGAGCATGGTGGTGCCCTGGCTTCAGAATCATTGATTCTTTGCCCGGGCTCCTATGCGGACAGTAATTACAGTGACAGATACACTGTTATTATGCAACAGAACTTGTGGCGAGAGGCGTTGGGTGATTAGCGGCGCCGAGCCGGGACAAGGTCCTCCAGCACCCAAGGCTGGGACACCAAAGTGCGCCCCTCCATCCCTGCACCCCAGCCGTCACACACTGATTGCTATTAGACTAAGAGGCACCCCAGGGCCCCCAACACCTTAATCTCTAGTTATCTGGCTTGTAGTCACTTCCATGTATCTCCTATTCTTATTTCTTTCTGCTTCAAACACAATTAGGAATGACAGCAGAATGAATTGTGCGCCCCCTCCTACACTGCGCCCTGAGGCTGGAGCCTCTCCAGCCTATGCCTCGGCCTGGCCCTGAGCGGCGGTATGTATATTTAAAACAATGAAGGATGGTCCGCACAATGTCTCCACAACAAATCGATAAGTTGATTCAGGACATATCCAGATCCACAAAAAAGCACTTGACTAACATGTTTCAGACATAGAGTCCTTAATCATAGTCATGGACATGTTACATCATAGTCATGGAAACATGTTAGTCAAGTGCTTTTTTGTGGATCTGGATATGTCCTGAATAAACTTATCGATTTGATGTGGAGACATTGTGCGGACCATCCTTCATTGTTTTGATCTCTCTGGGCTTGGCTGCCCGTGATCCAGCACTGTCCCTTACGGTGCGGTAGAGCAGTACCTCCAGTTTGGTATGTATATTTACAGGGATGCCTGGCAGTGCTACATGAGGGTTTCTAAGATGTGCCGTGACCTGAGGGGGAGCTCTGGGGGTCTCCTCATTAAAGGAGACCCCAGATGCAGTGGTGGAAGATGGCGTCTGATGTTTAGTGAGTGTGCGCACGTGTGGTGAGCGAGGTTGTGGTGCTGAAGGACAGCACCACAGCGTAAACCTTGCTCCCCATCGCCCAGTAAAAAGGTGCATTGCTCAGGATCTCACCTGAGTAATGCTCCCTAACGATCAGCCAATGCGCGTAGGAAATAGGTTTTGCCGGTAATCCTCACGCGACGGCAATGTGATAAGTAGCTCACATCTGCAAGCTACTTATCATCTAGAATAGGATATGGCCCACAGTTAGAAACAAACAGCTTAGTGAATAACAGGTAAAAGGATCAAGACATTTGGGAAACAGTCAAGGTCAGTATCCAGACAATAGGCCAGTGCTTGACTTACTAAAATTATGCAATTGGACAAAGTTAAATATAAAGACTTCCTATTTAGAGTACTGGTCTACCATAGTTACAGCCAAGGCAAACACCAGGTGCTTATGTCAAAAGTCAGGCCTGCTACTGAAACAAAAACTATTCTCAATAAGTGTTATAAAAACTTTATAGACCAGTGCTTTATAACTTAATTAAACATGTAGGGCAAAAGCCAATATTGTCTGGTAGATAAAAAAAAACTTTTATTGTAAAAGGAATAATACATAGACTAATGTTTCCTATATCAGTGTAAATATAGAATAATATTTCCAAATAAAACTCTTAATGTCAAATAACAACAGGAAATTGTTATTTTTTTTTTACATTACTGTATTCTGTAAAGATATCATTTAAAAACATTTCAGTTATTAATGTCAAATAAAAAGGTGTTAAATGATTTTATCAACTGTGCTATGAAAATACTGGGATGTACAGGATTATTAGCACTGAGTGAATAGTTTATCCACGCGGTTGGTTTTATTTGCCTCCATGCTAGTTAGTGATTTTATGGCCTTGTTAACTGATGTAAGGTAAGTCAGTAATAGCTGTAAGATTCATGACTTCAAAGCTTTGCATATTCGGCACACCCCCAAAATTTATAATAGCTAATAGTCATGTATCCTAAGCTGAAGCTGACAGAACATAATGAGACTTTAAATCATGAATAGCATATTGATTTTGTAAAATAGTTTCTTTTTAAAATGTAATTAATTTTTAACAAATTAATAGGTTGAAGAATGTATAGTAGACTGACAGCTCTTTCTGCTAAGATCTGCTTAAATCTTTCTTCTAGTCAGATCGCTATCACATGACCTTAAGTGGCGCAAAGTGTGATATAATTAACCATTTCCACAAAGCTGCGTAAAGGAGAATTACACAACCCTGCAAAATGGCAATGTGAATATAATTCTAACAATGTCATAAACGTTCACACTGCCCTGGTGTGTCATTGAGATTGAAAAGCTGCACATTTTCTCTGCTAATCTTTTGGCCTAGTATTGAAGGTGCATGGATACAGTTGAACTACTAATGAGTAGCCCATTAACCTAGGCAGCCAAAGAAGTATTACAGAATGTTTTCTTATTAAAGTGGGACTTAACTCAGGACTTCCTCTCTGCTCTAGAAGATTAGCTAGATTGGTTGTGAGGAGATAGCGCATAGCTTGATGACCTAGGATCTGTTTGTGAGGAAGTCTGTGATCCACAGGCGCAGAGTGGGGTAGATATCAAGCACGGCAAGGTTCTCCTGGAGTATGTTGGGGGCTGATGATGTTTAATGCAAAGATGAAGTCAAGAAGGAGGATCCTGGCATAAGAGTCCGGTCTATCCAGGTGATCACTGATGAGAACCAGGCAGATGTTAATGGTGTCATCAGTGGACCTATTCACTCTATACGCTAACTGGTATGGGTCCAACAGATCCTCTATGGAGAGCTTAAAGCGGAACTTCAGCCTAAACAAACATACTGTCATTAAGTTACATTAGTTATGTTAATGAAAATAGATAGGTAATATAATCTCTTACCCACCCTGTTTTAAAAGAACAGGCAAAGGTTTGTGATTTCATGGGGCAACCATCTTTTTGGTTGAAAGGAGGTGACAGGGAGCATGAGACACAGTTCCAACTGTCCTGTGTCCTGATCACCCCTCCCAGTTGCTAGGCAACGTGAATAACAACATAGGAAATCCCATCATGCTTTGCACAGCATCAGGGGAAAAATCCTGGGCAGTTTTCTTTGACGGGGCAGAGCTTAGCTAAAAATACAGCTAAAAATGTGACTTCTAAAAGAAAAACAAAGTTCTGATGTTGCGAAACTGTTAAAGAAACACCAAGCCTTTTCAGTTCTGCTGAGTATATTTTTAGCCTATGAGACTCCCTGTTTTTTGGGGACAGGGATGGTGGTGAAGCTAGTAATGGTCAACATGTAATTTCCTGTAGGCAAGTATATAGGTGTCACTGGTGTAGGGTGTGGCACACCTGAAGAAGTGCGTGGCCCGAAACATCTTGTGGGTCTTGTCTGCTCTGTAAGCTGTATATTGTTGTCACCATACAGTTTACCTGAAGAAGCGAACAGTGTACTGTCTCCATTATTTACATGTAGGACTGCTGGTTGCAGGAGTGGTGTCCCTGCTGGAGTCTGGTACAGGCTTCCGGGTCATAGGTTGCAGACCTGTTCGGTGTGGAAGTGTGATACTACAAAATGGTGGTGGAGCTCTTGAAGCATGCAAGGACTTTGCCTCCATGAAGGGAGTTGGTAAAGATGGAGGAGAGAATAGGGGCGAGCTGCCATGTACAAGTTTCCAGGCAGGTTGGTGGCACTCTGTCTGGACCTGTCACCTGAGGATTTCCTAGCATTTAGCGTTGACAGGTGCCACAACACATTACCCTCATTCATAGCTAGAGGGGTGAATTTGAATGTGGGACAACTAAAGCAGGGGAGGGGGCAGGTGGATTTGGTAGTCCTGCAGGAGCCACCAGATTTCGAATCTGCAGCAGAATATGTATTTTGTTATGTTACTGCCTTATACCAAAATGGGTTAAATTCATTTTTCTCCTTAGATTTCTACACACAACAGCCCATAATAATAATGTGAAGAAAAGTCTTCTTAAGGTTTTTTTCCAAATGTATTAAAAATAAATAAATACAAATGGAGAAATCACATGTATATAAGTAATCACAATTTGCTCAATACTCTGTCGATGCACCTTTGACAGCAATTACAGTCTTTTTGAATATCATAAAACACTTAACCCTTTGCACACTCACCTGCAAATCATCAAATAAATTACATTCACATCACATGGATCAATTATTCAGGTACCGCTGCTATCCCTACTGCAAAGTTAGTTACAAAAGAATGCATTCCTTTGCATAATCACATACACTGCGCAGAAGTACCCAGGTATTTGTAGGTGTCCTAAATCTGGAACATGCATAGTGCAGACATGCAAATATTCATTGCATCAAACCTATCTAAAAGATTAGGAGCGCATATCCTGATGTCCTCTCCTGGGACAGATCAGTGCATCAAACTAAACCCACAAGGGGGCTAATGAAATATACTAGTGTCCACTATGCACACACCAGCATACGCTATGTGCTTCCTGGCAATGGTCACAGAGAGGGGAAATAGGGAGTGCAACTAGATTAAACCCTGGCCACAACGGTCAATTACAAGAAAAAAAAGATAACTATATCCAGGAACATCACCTCAAGTTAGGACATTAAAATAAGTTATAAGGGAGGTGATAAAGGGGGTGTGGCCAGAAAAATAGCAAAAAAACAGTTAACCATTTGCACACTCACATGCAAATGTGAGTGTACAAAGGGTTAACTGTTTTATGATATTCAAAAAAGACTTGAGGCTGTAATTGCTGCCAAAGGTGCATCAACAGAGTATTGAGCAAACTATTAAAAGAATTGTCCTGAAGCCACTTCTTTGATATCTTGGCTGTGTGCTTAGGGTCGTTGTTCTGCTGAAAGATGTGTTCTGGAGGCATTATTGTGAGCGATGTGCGTGCGCGTGCGCATAAGGGGCGTCTGTTTGTACATGTTGCTATGACATGTGTGATTGGGCAGCATGCGTGTGTTCTCGCATATGTGCATAGCGCATCACGCAAATAGGCCCAAAAGGCCTATTTAAGCCTGGAGATTACCACTCTCTGTTTGCAGTAGTATTGCAGCAAGTTCCATGAGTGGGTGCTCCCGTGCCTTGACTAGTTCTGCCCTGATCTGATGTTACCGACCCTGGCTTTTCTGACTTCCCGCTCTGTTTCCAACCTCTGCTGTATATACGACTACCCGCTCTGCTGCCGACCATTGCCTGTCTGATTACTCACTCTGTTGCCAGACCCGTGCCTGTCCGAGGATCCGCTCTGTTGCCAGTTCTAGTCCGTCCAAGTTTCTGCTTTATTGTGGAACCAGTATTCAAATCTGCCTGGTGCCTGAGTCATTGCAGTGACAGACTCAGCCTGTGGAGGCGCTACAGTTCCTTTCTGGTCAAACGCCTAGTCATTACACCATTGGTTCTGAAAGCGCTCCTGCCCCGTGCCAACTGGGGGTTCCTGTTCCCACTCCAGGGTTCCCAGTTGGTATGTTGCAAGAATGTGCCCTCAGCACATCGGTCTCCAGCAATCGAGATATGTTACACAAATTTCACAAGGCAGGTATATAGTTATAAGAAAAATAATTCTGATGAGAAATAGAGATGTGGCTCGCCGGCGAACATCTCTAAATTCATGGGCCTCTTACTACTTCCGGGTCGCAATGACCCGGAGTAGTACGCCTGCGCTGCCCGGTGGAGCGCGTCCTAGATCGCGCTCCCGTTGCCTGGCACTCTCTGCGCATGTGCGTGACGTCATGAGTGACGTCACGCTCGTGCGCAGAGAGCGCCCGGAAACAGGAGCGTGATCTAGGACGCGCTCCGCCGGGCAGCGCAGGCGTACTACTCCGGGTCATTGCGACCTGGAAGTAGTAAGAGGCTCAGAGAGGTTCGCCAGGCGAACTGTTCGGCCCAACTCTAATGAGAAACCAGGATAGTTAACATGAAAATCAGTTTCCTGAATAATTTTTTATGGTCTGCTATGTGTCGTTATGGGTCCTCTTTAAGCTCATAGAACTCTGGTATGAATTGGAATTATAACTGTGTTCCTATATCATGAGGGGGAACAACAATCTATTTTGGTTGCTTCAGGCAGCATCAGTACTCAGATTATTCCAGAAGGATATAGGGGAGAAGCCATTAAGAATATTGCTGCTACTAGGTAAGTAGGAGTCCCCCCCCCACCCCCCAGGTTTGTTTAGGTTGGGCCATAGACACCCTTCTTTACTTGCCAATAAAGGGAAATGGGCAGAATTAGTATACGTACAAGTAGGTACATAGGCAAGGCAAGCTACTCTGCAGATGTGTGTGTAATATTTGTGTACTCAAATACTCTCATTATTGCACTTTTCACAGATTTTAAAAATCATGGTAACTTTTTGGAAGTGCTAAACTTTAAAGTTTTATAGGCTTGTTTTCTTGCAGTTGTGTAAATAAAGGTAAAACTAAATCTGCAATAAAAGTTTACAGAAAATAGTAATCAATTCTTTGTTGAGTGATTACTTCATATTGTTAAAAAGACAGATTGTCACTTGTTTAATATATTGGCACATTTTCCCCCTGAGGAAAATATTTTAAAATCAAGCACATATGATTTAGATTCAATATCTACTTTCTATGCAGGTTTCTTTATTTGTTTGAACAACTGTCATAAAGAGAGTGCAACAGACTTAATCACCTTCAATTAGTGTCACCATCCTTTCCATGTAATACTAGTATGCAACACATAATTTGATTTCTTTGTTACGAACACTTTTTCTGACATAACACATTTAGTTAAATTATTTATTGTTATGCATTTACATAACAAAGTCTGTTGAAGGTTAAAATAAAACTCAGTTCTGTAGCCACAGATTTCCAAGATGTTCAAACTGAAATAAAGGAAAACTTTCTGTTTCTTTGCCTTTGTGTGATACAGCCATGTTTTTGAAAAACAGAAATTACTTTATACCATGTTTTTATAAGCAGCATTTTTAAATAAAATGGGCCCGATCCAATTCACTTTTTTCTCCTAAGTTTTCTCCTAGAAGATCATTTTCAATCTTCTGTTTAAAATAACTTTTCAGCACTGCAATTGAAAAGGTCTCAAAAGTTGGGGAAGGAGTACTGTCAAAGCTATTCTCAGTATTTTGTTGCTTGCCGGTGGCTTGAAACAGCATTTTATTGATAAGGTGTAAATATCTGTGCATGCAAATCATTATCAAGACAAAACAGGAATAGGAGATCACTTGCAAGGAAATACTGAGGTCTGCACAGATTGCATTTGAAGGTGAATAAATGTGTTTATTTACAAAAGTGCAATTAACACACACCAACAATATGCATAAAATCAGACAATTTGAACACAGTGCACCAATGTCACCCTGACTAACTAGCTAATACTTACAACAACTATGCAAAGACACGGTTCACACACTATACAATAGCAGCACACAGAAACACAGATCGCAAAATATATACACATACTGGCAATTGCGCAGCAGCAATGATACAGGAGGCAAGGAGCTAGGAACAAGGATGGATGACCAGAACACACGGCCTACTAGCACAAAATGGTCTAGCGATGTTCTTTTGCTAGAAGCAGCCTTAAATACTGCACGATGGTCAGGTGACTGTTCACAGAGTTCCAAAGATGAGGTGAGACCTCTGCTGGTGGACAGCAGAAGTTCATGTAAAATCCATAGTGCGACACCAGCAGGTATTCAAGCAGCAAACAGCATGACATAAGAGGCTTGATTCACAAAGCCATGCAAACTGTTTAGCACGGGTGTGCTAAACAGTTAGCACGTGAAGTGCCGTTCATGGACTTTTGCGCGCGCAAAGTGCCATGATTCGCGCAGTCATGGACTTTTGCGTGCGCAATTTGCCGCAAATTGCACGCGCAAAAGTCCGCGATCGCGTGAATCGCGGCACTTTGCGCGAGCAAAAGTCCGCGAACGGCACTTCACGTGCTAACTGTTTAGACACCCGTGCTAAACAGTTTGTACGGCTTTGTGAATCAAGCCCAAGGTGTGTAAATTTTAACCTCGTGTTCACTTTAATCACTTCACCCCCCGGGGGTTTTTATTCTAACAGACCAGAGCAATTTTCACCTGTCAGCACTCCTCTTTTTTATTCGCAATAACTTTATTACACATCATCACAACAAAATGATCTATACCTTGTTTTTTTCACCAGCACTTAGGCTTTCTTTGGGTAGTACATTTTGATAAGAACTATTTTATTCTAAATGCAGTATAATTAGGAATAATACAGAAACACATGAAAAATAATATTATTTCTCAGCCAATGATGCTTTCATTGGGTAGTACACTTTGCTTAAAAATATTTTATTCTAAATGCATTTTAATGGGAATAATACAGAAAAATGACACCATTTAAATTATGTCCCTATATGTAACAATAAATAATAAATAACAGTAATGTATCCTCATGACTTACATATTGAAAAAAAATCCCTAAGGCAACTATTTATGTGGAAGGCATTCATTATATTGATTTTAAATCATAAATGTATTGTGTGTGTGTATTTTTACTTTTTAGCCTCTAGATGGCACTGCAAACACTATCCTGATTTAATTACAGGAAGTGTCCATTTTGTTTTTATTTTTTACGTTCAAGATACGTTTACTACTTTCTGCTTTATGAATGGACATGGGCCGCGATTGGGTTCATGTTCATTCATTGCAGGCATTGCGATTGGTTTGGGGAACATTTGCTCTCCGTTCCTAATCATGGATCTCTGTAACCCGACGCTGCGAGTAGCTGGGGGAGGGGGGACAGGGGGGAGCAGCGCATTAAAACATCCTTGTAATGATCCACTCAGCTGGCTGCACAGGCAGACAGCTGTTTGACCATTCCTCTAGTCTGTGGGCTGCAGGTCTCTGGAGGAGAGACCTGTCTTTTCTTTGTAAGTTCCAGACCTGTTCTGCTGCTGAGGGATTTGCATACATTTGTTATGCAAATCACCTAGCTGCCTCCTTTGTAGGCTGGCAGTATAAAAAGCCATGTTTTCCCAGAGTCCTTTGCTGGTCATCCTTTCATGGTTTGTTACTGAGAAACACTCCTGGAGTGTCAGCCTTCCCTATTGATTTGTTAAAGTTATCTTAGAGTAATTCTTGGGACTGCACTAGGCAGCTTCCCTAGTGCAGTTAGGTTGCTATCTGTTTTGTCTGTATTGCCTCTCTGCTGCGATTGTCCTGTTGCTAACGGTGGTCATCAGGAAATCGTTCTGTCTGTCTGGGGTGCTAACCAGAGCAGCGGTTGCTACTGGTAGCCCCTTCTGTTCATCTGTCTTGCTTGGATCGCACTAGCCTCTAGCGGTAGCGGCTGTGGATCCTTCTGATCTGCTATCCTGTTCCTGTACCCGGATCGCACTCGCTGTGGCAGAAAGAGCAGTGGATCTTCCCTATCCTGTTCCTGTACCCGGATCGCACTCGCTCTGACGGAAAGAACAGTGGATCTTCCCTATCCTGTTCCTGAACCCGGATCGCACTCGCTCTGGCGGAAAGAGCAGTGGATCTTTCCTCTCATATTCCTGTTTTCCGTTTGTCTGTCTTGTCTGATATGAACACTTGCTGTAGGCTCGGTGAGGTAACGGTTTAGCAAGCGTTCACGTTCTCTCTTTTCGTGTTTGTCTGTCATTGGTTAGTCAGGGTGGCGTGCTTGTCTCTGTTGCGCTTTTCGTGCCGGAGACCGCGCCATAAACGCGTTTGCTGTTGCGAATGAGTGTGGTGTTCGCGTTTCGCTAGCATTTGTTATTTTCGTTATTTTCTCATTGTCGTTTGCTGTGCCTTTGCTACTCTTGTGTTCTGTTCTGATCTGCCTTGTGTCACTTCTGGCGATCGCCTCTCTCGCGATCGCGTTCATACTTTGTTTCTGCGAATGTGTGTTCACCGTCGCTGGGTGGCGACTAGTTTGGGGAACACACATTTAGTCTATCTCTGTGCTCTTCTCTTTAAAGGCTGTTCAGCCTAGCATTGCCTTAGATCTGTACAATTCCCATCTGGCATCTGTGGCCGTGCAGAGGCTGTGCTCGTCTGCACCCCACAGCGCCATCTGCTGGTGGGAATTGCCCTCTGCTGGTACATTGCACCTAGCCTGGGTTCACCTAATTATATGCTTGTGGAGGGTTTTCGTTGTGTCAGTGCGCATCCTGTGCGCTGACCGCGAAAACGATTCCGCAAATGTTACAATCCTGGAGCCACTGTTAAGAGGCTTCTGATGAAAGTTTTAATGTGGTTGCTTGTCTGCAACTGGTTAAAGTAAGTGGATTTGATGACCGCATCTGTAAGGTACTCCCCAATGTCATGGATTATGCGGATGTTCTAAAAGTCATACTGCTATTTGAATCTAGTTAAACGGAACCAAATGTACTAATTAGGGCAGTTTTAACTTGGCCCCAAACCCCAACAGCAATGCTATTTCTAGTTACTTGCTGGATTTCCTCCTTTTCTGACTGTTGTTTACAACCACTTCTTTTTATCTTTGTGTGAAACATTTACTCACCGATTTGTAGAAGAGGTCACCCATTCCATTTCTATAAGTGCCCCTCTGGCTGCCTGGAAACAAAATAGGAATGGATACGTGCAGACTATTGATAAAACCTTACTATAGATGTGAGTACTACTTTCACACAGAAATGGCTAGCAGTGGGGAATGCAGAAAAAACACATGGAGAAGCTGGCAGTCAAAATGCAGACATAACGTATTAGGATTGGTATGCATTGTAGACTGCACACATGCTGCTACTAATTGGGAAGTGTTTGTGTGTTTGTAAACAAACAGACAACAAGGGGTGCCAAATCTGTTCAGGGAAGCCAAATAAGTAGAGCACTATGAGTAGGCAAACTTGGACTGACAATATATTTGTGTTATAATCACTTTTTGTTGTAGGACTTCATGGTTAAATTTACTGTTTTTTTACAATGCCATTTTTATTTTCATGGGTCATTGATTAACTAGGGGATGATATACATTATCAGTATTTGGTTATTGTGGTTAATTATGATATAGGGCTTTTGTCTGTGGCCACAACTTTCCTGTTTCTATTTGTCCCTGCTGTCACAGAAAATGCAACCCAATGCTCACTATGAGCGTAGCCTAAAACTCTTTGGAGACTCCATTACATGAACAAAAATATTCAGTTTACTTGCCTGATCCAATTCACTTTTTCTCCTAAGTTTTCTCCTAGGAGATATTAAAACAGAAGGTATTTGCGATTATCCAGGTTGGAGTGAGCATATGAGCTATCCAACAATGCAACACTGCTGATTATGCAAATCATTCCTTTGTGTCCCTGAAAGTGCAGACACACCCTCAGAACTGCAGGAATCTAATGATGTGTCAACTTGTTATTCCAACCTGAATAATTGCAAATACCTTCTGTTTTAAGAAGACATATACGTGTTTTACATATTGTTTTTAGGGCATTTTGGTCGATTGTAGCCCCTTACACATTTCGAGGAGTTTTGGTTCAGCATGACCTTGCTGGGCAATTGTAACTTCAGTTTAAAAATTACTTTTGAACTCTGCAAATGAAAATGTAACAAAAGTATGAGAAAAAATACTGCCAAAATTATTCTGAGTATTTTCTTGCTTGTTGGTGACTCAAAGGGCATTTTATTTTTAACGTTGAAAACATCACCTAGTAGAAAATGGATTGGATTGGGCCCTATGCACTTGTTCCCAAAGGTATAACAGGTAATTGTATTATGCAATGTATTAACAGTTAGACTGCCACCAACATCCATTTTCCGCATTTTGTTTTCTGCTTTTCTGTTTTCCACTTTTCTGTTTGGATTTTCCGCTTTTCTGTCTTTGTTTTCTGCTTTTAGCTTTTTGGAATAAATGTATGATTGCCTACTAGATTCATGGCTAATGCTCCTGTGGTTCTTCTTTATATGGATTATTGCACTGCACTCCACTCAACTGTAAGAAGTTGGGGGTTAGAGCACTCTTTCCAGTTGGCTAAAGATATGCAAATAAGTTGATGTAAAATTATGCAAATGTTGTGGAAAATCTATGCAGCTTGAAAATGAACCAATCCAATGCTTCCAATATTGGATTAGCAATACAAGCAGCATAGATTTTTATCATAATGACTATAATTCTGTATCAGATCTCATATTTGCCCTCAAACACAATTATTATTATTATTATTATTATTAATAAAAATAATTTATAAAGCACCAGCATATTATGTGTCGCTGATACTGAAAAATGTGAATTACGGAACCTGCAGAGCTTGTCAAAAGTAGCTTTAAAAAAAAAAAACTGGCACTCTAAGCATTAAATTGTTCTATTAGCTAATTATTGAAGTGATCAGTGATTTTAGTATACTTTACATAAATGGGGAAAACAACTGGCATTCATTTTGAACAACAACTAAGCTCTGTAGTCTAAGGAACTTTTAAGCATAGTTATGACTTAAATTGATGACGGTATTGTGATGCAATTGGCTGCATACAGTATACCCTTAACAGTAAATGATGTAACTATTGCAAAAGTTAAGAAAAAACTAAGATAATTTTGGCAAATTATAATACTTGGGATTTAAGATGTGTATCGGTTTTCCAAAGTATTGTTTGAATTTCCTCTCCCTTTTGGACAGCTCTGTAAAGGTAGTCTGATTCACTGCTTCTCCATACTAATGAGGCTCATCCATCTGCCTCTGTCATTGCTAGCCTCTCCTTTCTGCTGGAAGTCAGAGATGAACGCTCAGGACAGGTCCTTCCCAGGCTACAGTACTTAATCATTCCTAAACACGCTAGATGGCCTAAGGCGTAGAAGGCAACAAGCATTTAACCCAGGTTTGCCAGCTGAAGAGTTTTCTCAGTCAGCTTCCTAGTGAAAAGATCTGACTCTTATTACTTATAACCAGATGGAAAAATGCTTAATTGTGAACGTAGGATCTGGGGCAATGCAGCTTCTATTCAAGCAGCTGAATTTACTAATTGCAATTCTCTTATCTTATTTTGTGTCTGTGACTATTAATACTGAGCCAAGGAGATACCTGAGTTTAAATTTGCAGGGGAGTGAGCAAATTTCCTTGCAGTGACAGGCCCCGATTTACCTCACAGGAGGCTATAGGCATGGATGTCCTGGCACACTAGAGTTCGCCCTCCATGGACCCACAAACACCCACCAAAATGCAACACAAGTGAGCTGGCTGTCCCAGCTGTCACCTCTCCCTTACTTCCCTTGCCCATCATAGGTAGCTACAGGCATCCCTTAGTATTAGGTAGCCAGAGGCACCCTCGGTATTAAGTTTCCCCTGGGTGAAGGGAGCTCTCGTTAATGGAATGCTAAGAGTCGGGGTAGTAATCTCACATTTATACTCTGCTCAGGACTCTGCATAGGGAAGAAGGTGCTCGGAGAGGGGAGTGAGCAGCCGTTCCATCATCCCAGGTGCCTGTATACACATGCCTACAGTGCCTTATGGTAAATCCGGCCCTGGGCAGTGTTTATCCACATCCAAACAATATGAACTGTTGTGGTCAGCAGTGCAACTTTAAACATTTTTGTACCTGGCATTTATTGCCACTTAAGGACCAGCAACTTTTTTTTGCTAAAAAATTAGCTGTGATCATTGTGATTGGCTTACAGTGATCACAGGGTCAGGAGCAAATGATGCTGTATGACAGGAGAGCAAGTTGGCTGTAGCATCACAGTATCGGCATGAGGTATGCGAATGACAAGCGCGCACAAACATGAAAATTTAAATCTACACCCTGGCAGAAATAAGCGGTCAAAAACAGGGAGTAGGTTTTAACTACAGATAGCAAGCGATTAAAGAAACCAGCTGCATCTGCCAAGACTTTTCCCAAATCATTTCTGATTGATTTTTTATTTAACTTTTTTTTTTTTTTTTTATAAACACACGGGAGATGATGTGGGAAAGTTATCTGTTTAATTGCATACTGAGAAGGGAGGAAAAAGATAGGAAATGATGATAAGACTATAGTGCTGTAGTGCTGCAGTGCTGGCCACAAAGAGATATTGGGCCTTATTCAATTTCCTATTTCTTCTAAATTTTCTTGATTGCTTGTTTAACCTCACCAGCGGTATGATTCCTTCCTGATTTTAAAATCTAAAAGCGGTACAATTTTTCCATGTGCTTTTAGACCCTAACAGAAAGAAAAAATCATACCACGAGAGAGCCTGGAGCAGCTCCTGTACATATGCACCTCCTTGGGATCCAGCGCTGCAGTTCTCCCTCCATCCTACAAGTGGTGCTGTAACCCTATAGTGAGATTGCCGGCTGTCATCATGATGACAACTGTCAATCTCACCAGGGGAATACAGAGCCTCTGTGGACAGGAAGAGGAATGATCCCCAGCATCTGGATCGCACGGGAGGTGAGTGAAATCGCTGCGTGCGATGCTCTGCGAGGACCTCCCAATGGCTACCACGAGTGTAGCTCGGAGTTACTGCTCTGAGCTGCAGTTTTCCACTCCAAGTCTAGCTCATGGTTACCGCTAAGGTTAATGTTTAAAAGGGTCATTGTCTTGCAAGCCAATGTCTTTCAGTGGCTTAAAACGGGAGTGTCACCATAAAAATCAAATTTCAACAGCAATTGGTCTGAGTGTATTAAGTGATAAAGATGCTCATCCTGCATTCAAAACTTTCAAAACTTTTTCTGCTGTTATGGTTTAGAGTAATGACATACTTTAGGAGCACTGGCCCTAGTGCCAAACAGTGCCAAAGAGTTGTATGCTGGGGGTTCTTTTGATCTATAATATATTACTCCTCTTCCATTTATTTCCCTGCCAGCAGCTTATCTGAAACCTGATCCCCTACTCACTTGTGTTTACAAGCAAGGCTGAGGTGACTCAGCAATTGGAGGAGAAAAGAAAAAAACTAAAGAGCAGAAATGACATCACAAGTTAGCCTAAACTGTGGGCAAAAGACATGGCCCCCACCAGGAACAGAATTATCTTAATTTACTATATAACATTCATTGAAATCAAAACGTGGACAGTACAATACATGTGTTATGTAAGTAGATCAAGTATTTATCTACTTATATATGTGTTATTTTCCCTGGCATAGTATGGCTTATCCTACTGCTTTAAAGAATCAAATGATCAGTTCTCTGCTCACAGTAAAAGACTAGGCGGTATCACCTTTCAGCTCCTCCTTGTCTGGGTGATGACAGTATGCGGTAGCATTTTAGACAGTTATCAAACTACTATTCAATCTAATGACATTCACACAGGAAGTTAATTGGCAGACCGGACAAGCAACATAATAAAACGTTAAGAATGCAAAACTACTTTGTGTGCAATGCAAAAAAAAAATACTTTGCAAATGATCATAACATTTTACAGAGTATACAGGGCCGGTTCTAGACTTTTTGCTGCCTGAGGCAAACTTGTGAGGATGCACCCACCAGCCCCCCCGCCCCCCCCTCCGCCACCAAATTGGAAGTATCGCACATCACTTTATAGCTGCGTTGAACCCCTCAAAAAACACCCTCAGTATAGGTAGGTAGCCAGGTGTACGTGCCCACAATATTGGTCGCTAGGTACAGTTGCCCCCAGTATAGGTTAGCCAGGTACAGTTGCCCCCAATATAGCCAGGCACTCTCTTCACTTCCTGTTTCTGCCTGGTGCTGCCCTCAGACTTCTGCCGCCAGAGGAAGTCGCCTCACTTGGCATCATGGACGGACCAGGCCTGAGAGTATACATTAAAATGTGCCTGAACTAAAGCCCTTGGTTCCTCTTAAAAATACATTTTCCATTCTTTGTGTGCTTAGGTCATTGCACTTTAATTCCATGGAAATGTAAATATCATTTTCATGAAATATTTCATTTTTTTTAAATATATTGCAAAACAGAACTGTGAAATTCTCTCTTTTTTCACAGTACAGTAACAAATGTCCTCCAAGGACCACCACACCTTCACCAATTTTAAAATTGTGCATTAAACACAATAGTCTTGAATGGGCCCTTGCAGTGTAAGAATTATTTTTGTTTAAAACTTAGTAGCTGTAAGCAGTTTAGGCAAATAATATTATTACTTTCTTTCCTTCTATTAAAATGTGCTGCCAGCTTATTCTTTTTCTATCCTTGGCAAGATTTTTTTTTTTTACATAAACATCCTTTTCCTTCGGAGTCTGACCTCAAGACACAAAAGATGGATGTATCTGCATGTGAGCATCAATGAAAATCACAGTTTTCATAAGCCGTATTTTTTAAATAGCTGTTTTTCAGAAAAGATTGCATTTTCAAGGTTGAATCTGTATCCTATTATGGATCATTCAGGTGCCATTGCGATTTATTTACAGGTTTCAGATACCTACTCCTGAGTACTGGATATATATGATGGGAAAAAGTGGAAATATAAAGGTCTTCTGTAGGCTTGTAGGTTTAAGAGATTTTACTTGCCAATCTTATTTTAAACTTATTCTATACTGCTACTATTTTGCTAAATGCTACAAGTCACCCTAATTTTACAACCTATTTAATGGGAAGTTATGAAGACTTGAGTCAACAAAGCACACCATTATAGATATGTGCTTCTCCCATATAACAAGTGTAGACATGTCCATGTCCCCTCTTCATACAACAAATGTATTTATGTTGCTTTCCCACATAACACATGTAGCCAAGTGTTACCCCTTACAACAAGTATAGCCATACCCCATTACTTACAACAGTTACATCCATGTGTCCCATATTCCCCTCCCCAATATAGCAATAATAATAATATTATGGCACTTTTCACCTGTCTGCCCCAAAGCACTTGAGAGTAACTAGTGTAACCATTACTCCCTTCCTATTACAGATTTAGTTATGTCCTTCTGCTCTTCCCTCCTTTCTCATTCCATGTATAACCATTATCCCTCCCCTAAAACAAGCAAAGTGCGACAGGAAAGCGTAGTCATCTGTTAAAACCTCTTGACGACCAGCTAACGCCGATTGGCGTAAACTGGTCGTCTGCAAGTTTCCATGGAAATGGCCGCTCGTTCGAGCGGCCTTTCCATGTCCGTTCACGGAGGCTGTCTCCGTGAACAGCCGGAGAGCCACCGATCGCGGCTCGCCGGCAAAATGTAAACACGCGGGGAAGAAATCCCCGCTGTTTACATCATACGGCGCTGCCGCGCAGCAGCGCCATAAGGCAGATCGGCGATCCCCGGCCTCTGATTGGCCGGGGATCACCGTCATTTGATAGGCTGAAACCTATCCTACAATGCGCAGGACGGATATCCGTCCTGCGCAGCTCAGAGGGGAAGGGAGAGGGAGGGAGAGGGACGGAGCGCTGAAAACGCTGCGGAGGGGGGCTTTGAAGAGCCCCCCCCCCGCAAAGCGCAGAGAGCCGGCGGCGATCAGACCCCCCCCAGCAGGACATCCCCCTAGTGGGGAAAAAAGGGGGTAAGTCTGATCGCCCTGGCTAAAACCTGATCTGTGCTGCGGGCTGGAAAGCCTACGCAGCACAGATCAGCCAGAAAGCCACTGGTCGGCAAGTGGTTAAGGCCCATTTTCAAGCTGCATACATTTGCATATAGAATTTGCATAGTTGTGTATGAACTTAGAACAATTTGCATGTCATTGACCACCCTTGTTTCATACCTATGTTATCCCCTTAGGCTACATACAGTACCAATATAACTAATAGCTTTTGTCATGACTGTATGTAAACTCTACAGTGTATCTCTGAACATGTGCAGAAAACCATGACCAACTGCATACTGAAATGCAAAGTTAATTTCTATAACATTAAATTACAGATGTGTTTTTTTGTATAAGCTGCATATCATTATTTTCCCTATGAAGGTGGAGTTAAAGAGGAGCTGTCAGCCATACTATCTCAGGGAAAAAACACATATATAAGCAGATAAATACTTGCTCTACTTACATAACATATGTAGTGCACTATCTACATTTTTATTTTAGCGATTTTTCTATAGTAAAAAAAAACAAAAACCCTTCTTAGGATTTTCCATTTTGTCTTTCTTGAAGCCAGTCCTGACATAATTTTCTCCCTTACTCTGCGCCGTGCCTGCCCTCCTACCAGTCTTCAGTCACTCCCGCCCAGCTCTGCAATAGAAAGTGCATTGCTGGTTTTGGCTTCTCATCATGAGAAATATTGGCCAATCAGAGAGGAACAGAGTTGTGGGAGGGGAAAATGGAAGGGAAAGAGGCTTCAGCCAATCAGGCTGCATTAGCTATGTCTGAGGGGACGTAGGGAAGCAAAAAAAGAAAACCCAGCATGCCCTGTAACTTCCTTTGTGAAGCAGAGGTTCCAAATAAGAGCTAGGGAAACTGGAGAATGAGCTTTTATGGAGAAGGAAAGTAAGAGTGATTTTTTACTTTTGGATTGCCTTTTTATTTTTTATCTAGTAAACAAGTAACAAGGATACTCCCTTATTACTTGTTTATCAGATAAAAATAAAGAATAGATTTTTTTATGTTATGCCTGACAGTTAAGCTTTAAACATTTAAATAATGTTGCAGAGAGTGCAAATAAACATTATTTTGTATTTGGTTAGCTGAAATAATTATTAATAAGTTGTAGGAATGTGTTTATATACCTTTGTGTTCTGGAAATACTGTATTACGTGCTGCAGCACTAAGTCTATTAAAGGTTAAATGAGCTTTCTGCCTTACTGCAGTGTGGCATTGTAAGAGAAATATAAAATCTTTGTTTATTGTATTTGTAGGAAGCCAACATCCAGTCTTCTCAAACTGCCACTAGCACAAATGTAGCGATAATAAAGTTAGCAGCTTTCTAATTAATGTGAGCAGTATTGCTCCCTATGCTCAGTGGGCCCATTGTTTAATGAATTGCTTAATGTGCTTGATTACTGTAACATTGTAGACTGAAGGAAATGGGCAGAGAGATTTCAAAAGCTCACTGGAGGATATGATGAAAATGAATTGGATCAATAAGATCTTCTTGCTCATCTCTGAATAGCCTATTACAGGCTCTGCTGTCAGGTCTGGAAAGAACGGAATTCTGTAGCTTGTTTTCTTTTTATAATTTACCAATATAAATCTCCCATGACACTGAGTTTTAAGACCAGCCTTCCTGGGGTTATATATGATCCCCAGGCTCCAGTCTTGGTTACTCACATAGACAGATAAATTAATTAGGAAAACTTTTATGCCAATTACTTTATGCCCTTGGCTTTCAGTTGTTTCTGAAGAGCAGCAGCTAATTAAAGAAATGATTCATAATTACTGGTCGATCGAGTACTTGAGTAATGGAATCAGGAACTAGTCCAAAAAATTATCTATCAAATCACTGCAAATTGTTACATAATATCAAGATGTAGGATTAAGGTATTGATCTTTATAACACACTTATTCCCATACACTGAGTAAACGCATGTCACCTGTTGTTAAATAATCTTTCAAACCACAAGCATTTGAATTTACATAGGTGTTTATTTGTGGCTTGCCATGCTGTGCATACATTTCATGGATGTATTGTTGCTATGTGCCTGTGCTAGGCTTTAGCCCTATCATTCACAAAGGACATTAAAAGACATTTGCACAAATGCATATCACGTACTGGTTGTCCGATTCTGTAATCCATTTTTCAGAGATGTTGCAGCGCCACTATACAGGACATAAGGATACGCTACTAATTATTGAGAGTACTTACATATTCACCAATTGCTGTGCTTATCACATCTCATTTGCAAGGCAACCAGATTTTTGGCAAATTGTGATATGTACAGCTGTTAGGGCTCTTTTCCACTGAGCGTGATTTGATTGTATTTCTGTTTCCTGTTGTCTTCCTGGTGAGTTGCATAAAACGCAATAGAAAAACGCACTACAAATATGCGTTTTGTATATGCAAACCGCAAACGCGTTAAAACGCATGCAAAATGCAAGAAAAATACATGTGAGGGGAAAAACGTACAACGCAAACGCACAAAAAACACACTACAAACACTACAAAAGCAAAGACGCACATGACAGAAAACGCCACCTTTCACACATTGACAAGTGTGCACCCAGCCTAAGAGTAAACACTGTTTGTTGTTCGTTTTCTAGCCTTAAATTACGTCTCTGCCACCTCCTGTGAACAGCCTAGTTTTAGCAGTTTCTCGCGTTCAATTTCCACGCCATCAAAGTTAGCATAGCCGGATTTGGGTGATTGATTACCCCCTGGGAAAGCAGGTCTTCCTGGCATGGTAATGGGATCGGTTGGGTTGTCGATAGCTGTAGAAGTAACGGGTACCACGGCCTGCGTGGCCAATTTGGTATGATCGCTATCACTGTTACCTTTTCTTGCTGGATCTTCCGTAATATTTGATGGATCATTGGTGTCGGAGGGAACACATACGCCAATTCGCATCTCCACTGACTTGTCAGTACGTCCCAACCTTCCGCTTCCTGATACTTGTACCTGGTGAAAAACCTGCTGCATTTGGCATTGGCTGGTGTTGCCATTAAATCGATTTGGGGCTCCCCCCATCTGTCGCATATCATCCTGAATATGCTCCACTTCAAGCTCCACTCTTTGTTGTCGATTTGCTCCCGACTGAGATGATCTGCTATGATGTTCTTGGAATGTGTATTGCTTGTAGGTTTGTCAAGTTGATCTGGGCCCATTCCATTATTATTGCAGTCTCGTTCAACAATGTGTTGCTGTGGGTACCTCCCTGATTCTGGATGTGTGCCACTGACGTTGTATTGTCCATCTTTAATATGACTGATCCTCCACGAACTCTGTCCGTGAATGCTTTCAATCCTTGGTATGCTGCATGAAGTTCCAGGACGTTTGATGATAGTCCTTGTGCTCTGAACCACCATTTTCCCTGTGCTATTTCGCTCTCTAAGTGTGCACCCCAACCCCATTTGCTCGCATCTGTTGTAATGATAATTGGGGTTGGGTTCTGAATTTTGTGACAGTTGTATAGATTGGAGGGATTCTTCCACCACTCCAACTCTAATTTCATGTTGTTGTGGATTGAAATCATCTGGTTCATTGAGATCCCATTCCACTGGTCCAGGAACCTTTTCTGAAACAGTCTGACATTCCATCTTGCCCATTTTACCATAGGAATTGTGGACGTTAATGTGCCTAGGATCTTTAGGCATTCTCTGGTCGTGATCTTGTGCTTGCTTTGTACTGTCTGCACTCTGCTTAGTATGACCTCCAGTTTTTCCCGTGGTAGAGCAATCGTGTTCAACACAGTATTTATTTCTGCTCCCAGAAAAATTATTTCTTGAGTTGGTAGCAGTTTGCTCTTTTTGTGGTTGATTAACCATCCGAATCTCACTAGTTGTTCTAGAAGAATCTTCGCCTGCCGTAAACATATCTCTGCTGACTCCGCTATAAGTAATACGTCGTCCAGGTAGTGATGGATATTTAACGTTCCCTGTCGTAATCATGCTATTAATGCCACCAGTATCTTTGTGAAAGTGCGTGGGGCTGTACATATCCCAAATGGTAGAACTCTGAATTGATAATGTTTTTGTCCTATTGCAAATCTCAAAAACTTTTGATAACTGTCTTGTATTGGGATGTGTAGATAGGCGTCCGCCAAATCTATGGAAACCAACCAATTGTTTTTGTGAATCTCTGGTTTTATGGTCTGCAAAGATTCCATCTTGAACTTTTCCATATATGGGAGTTTAGTTTTCTTAGGTCCATGACCAGACGTAATTCTCCTGATTTTTTCGCTACAAAAAACAAAGGGGAATAAAATCCTGTGTATCTTTCCGCCTCTGGCACTGGTATTATTGCTTTCTTTAGCAATAATTCTCTTACATATTGGTATAGGGTACTTCTTCTGTCCTGTAGGTGTGGTATATTTGTCGGAACAAATGTTTGACCTGGGATCTGTTTGAATGTCCATGAATGGCCGTGCTGTATTGTCTTTAATACCCACTTGTCCAATATTTCCGCCACCCACACTAGGATGTAATCGCGTAGTCTGCCCCCTACTGTTTCCGTGTGGGCGGGCAAGATTTCAGAATGATTTTTGCGGTTGAGGGGTAGTAGTGGAACTACGGTTCTTGTTGTACTTAGCGATGGTAGATTGTGAACTTTGCCATTGTCTGCGAAAGGATTGGGAACCTCTCTGTGCCTTGTAGTTCTTATTTTGAGACACAAAATTTCTTCTATCGTTAGCCGATCTTACTTTTCTTTGTCTGCGATCCTGAGGGAGCAATCCAGACTTCCCCCCCGTGACCCTAGTAATAGCCGACTCTAACTTAGTACCAAAAAGATTCTTTCCGTCATAGGGAATACGGCACCAGTTCATTTTAGAACTAGCATCCGCCAACCATGGTTTTAGCCGCATAGCCCGTTTGGTAGTCACGGAACTTAAAGAGAACCCGAGGTGTGTTTAAAGAATGTTATCTGCATACAGAGGCTGGATCTGCCTATACAGCCCAGCCTCTGTTGCTATCCCAAACCCCACTAAGGTCCCCCTGCACTCTGCAATCCCTCATAAATCACAGCCATGCTGTGAGGCTGTGTTTACATCTGTAGTGTCAGTCTCAGCTGCTCCCCCGCCTCCTGCATAGCTACTGTCCCTGCCCCCATCCCTTCCCTCCAATCAGCAGGGAGGGAAGGGATGCAGGCGGGGACTGGAGTTCTGCAGGAGGCGGGGAGAGCAGCAGACTGACACTATAGAGATAAACACAGCCAGCTCTGACAAGCTGTTTGTCAGCAGCGTGGCTGTGATTTATGAGGGATTGCAAAGTGCAGGGGGGACCTTAGGGGGGTTTGGGATAGCAACAGAGGCTGGGCTGTATAGGCAGATCCAGCCTCTGTATGCAGATAATATTCTTCAAACCCACCTCGGGTTCTCTTTAACATGGCACTCGAACGAATAATGTCAATAGCTGACTCACCTACAAAATCCGCCGCTACACGAAAGTCTTCCAATGCTGCAATAAGGGTCTCCTTCTGGAGGTTAGCCTGGATTGCCCCCTCTAGGTTATCTGCCCATGTTCTTATTGCCCGGGCTACTGACGTCAAAGCGACCGCCGGTCTGCATGCTCCGCCACTATGCGAGTAATTTCTCTTTAAATCTGTATCCATTCTCCTGTCGAGGGAATCTTTAAATGATATTGAGTCTTCTACTGGAAGAGTAACATGGAGCGCAAGGCGCATAACTGACGCGTCAACTATGGGTGGATTGCGCGCTTTATTCTGCCTCTAAAGGGTATAATTTTAATAATTTGTTCGGTAATGGCGATTTTTTCTCTACCCTGGACCATTCCTCTTGTATGAGTTCTTTTACTTCCTCCATAACTGGAAATGTACTATTGCTCTTCTTAAGGTGAGGATAATATCTCCTGGTCTTTGCTGGTGGTTCCTCTACTTGTTCCTCTAGTTCCATATCTTCTGCTGCTGAAGATGTATTAGGGATTTAACTCGGCATGGAGCTGCTAGCCACTGCTTGTTCTTCTAGGGACTGTTGGACTAGCCCTTTAACATATGTGGGAAAATCTTCCATGGGTCCTCTTCCACCTAAAGTGAATGCAGACATGTATAACAGACTGCCTTCCCTGTCATAGGCCTGTGACCACAAATCCAGCAGTATCTTCTACTTCCTCTCTTAGAATCACTGTTAGATTTTCGAGAAGAGTTGCTACGATTAGACTTTGAAGATCCTGAACGTTCTGAAGAGCATCTTGATTCATCCTTATTTTGAGGGCTGCAACAACAATACAGAATGTTGTTAAAATTGCACTCTTTAACTCCCTGCCTAACTCACCTGTCTAAACTCTTACCTATCAGAAATGTTCTGTTCAGTCTCTTGGGCAGTGGCCTCCATACCTTCTTCCAAGCAAAAAACTGCAAGGAGAATGAGGTAGGGTAAATACACCGAGTATTACAACGGCTGTATGTAACATAAAATAATAATTGCTACCTACATGTATACTGTGAATGGTTGAGTGTAGGCACAATTCACATGCAATGCTCTCCTGCACCGTGTCCCAGCTTTTCCTGAAAAATACACATTGCATCTGTTTCCTGATCCGCAGGCATAAGAACTATGTATATCGTAAGTGCGCCCTTTAGAGCGCTGTCCTACCTGCTCCGCTGCATACTCTCCAGTCTCCGCACTCCTGTCGGTGTCAGCCACACTGGCCGAGTCTCCGTGTGTGCTTTTAATCCTGGCGTCTTCCTGGTCTGACTGCGCATGCGCCCGCTCTGACGCACTTCCTGCAGGCTAGATTCCGCTCTGCTGTATGCGCTCCACGTCCTGGAACGCGGAAGTCGGGGTCCTTCTCCGCATCAACCTATCCAGCCACTGCCCCGCTATAGAACTACGGGCGCTTTACACCCGGATTTGTTCGCAACACCCTGGGAACAGAAACCAGGGATTTTCCTGCTCTCCAGCACACATTTAGTGGCCACTGAGAGAGGCTTCGTACAAGGGAGGCTGACCTTGTGCGGATAACTGTAACAACAGCCAGGTAAGAGTAAAATAAAAAGTTGTTTCACAACGTGGCCAGTCCTGAGGGATGGACAAAATGAAAAAAGCAGGGGGCGGGCCTATGGCCTTTTAATTTATAGTTACCAGTCCTGAATGGGGGAGGGCGGAGCTAACCCGGTGTATGCTGACATGGATTCATATAGGAAAATATATATTCCTGCCTTGGGCACAGAAAATTGGTGCTTGCCTGGCTCTGGCTGCCCTTACTGATATGTGCTGGTGGGAAGGGGAAGCTCTTTTTCAGCAACACATCAATGCTACAGATGAAAGATGAAAAGTAGACACAAGGCACTCATGTGTTCAGGCCTTTAAAGAGTTTTTTTTCTGCATATTGTGATTTGGCATGAGGGGGTCCAGTAGGTTTGCCCAATACGGGCCCAGAAATTTCTGATGGCGGCCCTGCAGGCAGCATTCAGGAGCTGCCACATACACACTAAGTTCTTGGCAATGGTGGTCCTGAATGGCAACATGGGCCGAGCACAAACTAAGGTGTACGTGCCTTAAGGTAAAGTAATGTGTACCACACATTACCATCCAAATAACTAAATAGATGTAGTATCACTGTGGATAAGCTGCCCTGCAAATAATCCCAACCCACACACACACACATTTTTGCCTAAATGATAGGCCAAATCTTGTGACCTTTTGATAAGCCCACCCCATAATGTGGCACCTTATCCACCATACAGAGCGCACATTGGAGAATGCCAGTAGAGGCATGACGTATGTAGGAGAGTGCCAGTGGAAGCATTACTTAAGTTGGAGCTTGCTAGTGGAAGGATATCTACCTCTCCTTGCTTCAGCTTGCATCCTCGCATCTTCCCGGCAGCTTCTGAACTGGACACCTGAACTCCAGGCTCACTGTTATGTGACTGCAATGAGCCTGGAGCTCTAGAGTCCATTTCAGAAGCTGCCAGAGAGATGCAAGGCTGCAAGTTGGAGTGAGTAGAGGTAGCTATGCTTTCTGCCATGTTTCCAAAAGCATTATGTATAGGGGACCCCACACATTTCACCAACAGTTAAGCCGATACCCCCTCCCCCCATAAACACACACAGACACACTTTACACTAAAAATGTGGGTGTAACAGAGTCTGCTTATCTGCAATGATATATGGTATCTACATACATATCTATATTATTACTGGAGGTTAAATGTCAGCTGGTGCAGGGGTTCAAATTATATATTTATCAGTTTACTTCTACGTCCCTGTGTAGAGCAGCATGCACTTGGTAGAGGCTCCTCTGTCTCTGAGTTACTATCATAAGTACTTATGCCTGGATTTCAGTAATCACAGATGTATTGCTGCTCCCTAGTTCTTGTATAGGAAGAACAACATTTAGAAAAATAAATCTCAAATGAACAGATAAATCTGCCATAAGATGTTCTCTATTGCTGGATTTACATCTATATATTTTCATTATTTACTTAATAAAAGAACTGTATTTTTTTACACAAAAGTAAAATCTTAGAGTGTACTTTGTATTCTTTCTCTTGTAATAATGATGCCACCCTTCCTTGAAAATGATACTGCAAGTGTAAAATGGTAAGTGATATTGGCTTGTTGGATCTGAACAGGAAATACCAGGACAAATTGAGATGGACTTTTTCTTTGTATCTGCCCTTCTCGTCTTTTTAAACAAGAAATATGATGCCTCCAATTTCACTGATTACTAGTCTCAGTATCCTTCTTATCAGGACAATCATAGTCCCTCTACAAATGTTCCCCTAATGTTATTTTTCTAACAATAGTAGGCGCTGACCCAGAGTCAATGGAGATGTTGGAAAAGAATATATCGTATTTGTCTGCTATCTGTATTTGGCTTGATAGCTAGTTGGTTAATTTAAGTAACTGAGAGCCTTTATCCAAAAAGAATAGCAAAAAAATGTTCAGATACTGAAGCTTACTGTGTTCTTATCTGGGTTGTAAGTCATTTACATCTGACTTACTCAGTTTGGGCAACTGATATCTACATCTGGGATAAAACTAATGTGATATATAAATCATTGTGAGGAAATGAATAGAGTACTCTGCAAAAAAAAAAAAAGACCTTGTCCAGAGTGCAATAGAAGCGAGATTGCATCTAAAGCAAACCACACATCTTCAGTGGTAGATGGGCATGCAAAGAATGATCCAGCTCTTAAAGATCAGAATGTATGGTCATGTCCACAGGAAGGGGAGATAAGAGAGCTGTAGGAGACCTCCTACAGTGGCTATTATCTGGGGGGAGAAGGAGAAAATACTGATCAGCTGAATCATTTTAACACAATTACTTTTTTTTAATCTAAAGTCTAGTTGTGGGCAGAAATGATGCCTATGCGCAATTACGCATCATGATTTGCAATTACGTATCGTAATTCTAATTCTGAATAGCAGATTATGCATAAAAAAAAATGTACATGTAATGTCGGGCACAACCTATTTTTATGCATACAAATGCATTTTTTGCATTATTATTTAAATAATAGCCACGTATGTGCAGTATACTGGCTCATGAATGCAATTTTTTTCACATACAAATGCATTTTTTGCATTGAATATTTAACTAATAGCCGTGCACGCGCAGTACACTGGTGAATCGATACAAATATTTCTACACATTGAATATGAGTTACGCGGAATTGCGTAATTACAGGTGTAATGACGATTCACAAATGTAGTATGCTGCACGTAACGTAATCGCAATTGCACAATGCGTAATTGTGGAAAAATTATGCAAAATTTTGTGTAATCGTAATGAACCCATTACGAGCACCACTACCAAAGACAGTTTAGGTATGGGATAGCTGAAGAGATTACCAAAAATAGATCAATCATTGTACAGTCTAACTGCAATACAACAAATGTGTGATTGTGCAATTATCAACTTCTCTTTTTCAATACTGCAAAGAAAGTTTAAAAACTGTATCAGAGGCAGGGGTCACACTTACCGGCTTTCGTACGCGTTTTCTGCACAGAAAAACTGACTTCAACTGAGAACTCATGTTAATCAATAAGCAAGGTCACACTTTAATGCAGATTTCGCATGCAGAAAAAAAACTGACATCTTGCGCAATTTGTCAGTTTTCTCTATAAATTACATTAGCTGCTGTAAGGCAGGGGTCACACTTGTCTTTCAGTTTTCTGCAAAGTGTAGAAACTGAACGACAAGTGTGACCCCTGCCTCAGGGTTTGGCTGTTGTTTATTTTCCCCCATTGAAAATATTTTTCCTATCATAAAACAACACATCAAGAATATAAATTAACTTCCCGCAAAAGTCATATATTTTTAACACATTAAACACCTGTCACAACAGCAGGATTAGACATTGAAAATCTGTACTTAAAGGGATACTGTAGGGGGGTCGGGGGAAAATGAGTTGAACTTACCCGGGGCTTCTAATGGTCCCCCGCAGACATCCTGTGTTGGCGCAGCCACTCACCGATGCTCCGACCCGCCTCCAGTTCACTTCTGGAATTTCTGACTTTAAAGTCAGAAAACCACTGCGCCTGCGTTGCCGTGTCCTCGATCCCGCTGATGTCACCAAGAGCGCACAGCGCAGGCCCAGTATGGTCTGTGTCTGCGCAGTACACTACTGGTGACATCAGCGGGAGTGAGGACATGGCAACGCAGGCGCAGTGGTTTTCTGACTTTAAAGTCAGAAATTCTAGAAGTGAACTGGAGGCGGGGCCGGAGCATCGGTGAGTGGCTGTGCCAACACAGGATGTCTGCGGGGGACCATTAGAAGCCCCGGGTAAGTTCAACTCATTTTCCCCCGACCCCCCTACAGTATCCCTTTAAGTTCTGCACCATTAATAGATGCAACATTCTGGAGTAAATTTTTCTCTCTGTTACACTATCAGCTCTCACAGCGACAGGATGTGAGGTCAAATCTATTCATCATCAAGGACAGAAAACAACAAAACAGAAATATGAACATGTCCATACATTATCCAAAAATAAGGTAAAGTAAGTGAGAAATTTGATTGGAGTTACACTTTAAAGCTGAACTGAACTCTTGCACAGCGCACAATGAAAGGTCTTTATTCCACATATAGATACTAAAGAAATCCACTTCCCTGTGCTCTGTGGTTGTTTAGCCAGATCAACATGTCTACTTAGTTCTTATTAGCATCTGTGTATAGACTGCAAGAGCCTGCCTAAGCAGCTCTCCCCAACCAGTAAATACTGAGGCTTAACCCTTTCAGTGCTCCTTGCAATGTGAAACCAAATTGTAACATTTGCTAACAGGTTTTTTTAGGATTTTCATTAGTTGTAATGAAGGGATTTTTTATTCCATAAAAGTTGTCATGCTGTGGCTCATCTTTTGGAGCAGAGAGGAAACTCTAAGTTTATGTGTTTAGTTCCACTTTAAGGCTCTAATGTTCAGATAACACCAGTCTGTAAAAAAAAAAAAAGTAAAATGCAGAAGGTCTATTAGTCTTCAGTGAGCTGAAATAATTAACAAATACAAGTGTATTCATGCTACAGTGTGTACATAAATTGTTTGTCAGTCACGTATGGAACCTCTCAGCACATTGCTAGTGTAATTCCATTATTTAATCCTTTATTAAATTCTTTCAGAGCAAAATCACCTTCTAATAAAGAGCAATCTTTTTGTGAATAAAAGAAGCTGTCAGTAATGTGTGGAAATGTCATCCTTTCTGTGACTTTGGCTTTAATAAATAGTTGAAGAAAAAAGTTGTAAGAATTGTACATGTGTATGTCTCATTATGATCATCCACGTTTCCACCATTATGAAATATCCTGGAAAGATTCTCAGCTTTATTCACAACATATTGCATGAAATGCATTATTTTAAAGTTATATGTATTTACCTATTTTTAATAAAAAAAAAAAAACTTTTAACCAAACAACTGCTGAAAATGTATTGTTTACAAATTCTTTGATGAAGGGCTCTATATACAAGACAAAGGCCAATGTTTTAATGCCTTTGCACTAGACTTGACGGCACCTTTACATTTGTAACGATTACAACATTCCCTCACACTGAAGCAGCCCTCCATATGATGTTGATGTTTGTAATGATTTTTTTTCCCCCAGGTAAAGCTATTGTTTGAAGTCTCTGATTGGGCAAATGAGTGTTCTAAATTTCAGGTCTACTATAAGAGAGAGACGTCTTTGTGGGCTCCTAGAAGCTATTTAAAAACCCAATTTGTTGGTGCTCTTTGGAGGAAAATAATAAACATCAGGTTCTAGTTTAAGCTTTATTTGAGCACTGATTTTTTTTACCAGGGGCGTAGCAACAGCCCCTGCAAGGGATGCAGCCACAGAGAAGCCCAGGGGACACTGTAGGGGAAGAAGTTTCTGTTCTCTGTCCTGAAACACACTGACAACCAATGGCACAGAGAGAAAAAGCTTTCTGCTCTCTGCACAGTTGTTCTAATGACTGCATTTGCTCAGCCACTGATAAGGAATCATACAAAGTTTTGCGGAAAAAGATTTGTAGACAGTCCCTACTCAGTATGAAGCAGGATCTTGTGTACAGCGCCCCGTCCCCAACCTCTCTACCCCTCCCTATATGCTGTGTATTGTAGTGATGCTGGAAAAAACCGCAGAACCCGTTCTGCTCCATCAGAGGTCGACAGAGTGAGCGTAATAAGAAGCTGCAGCTGGGAGTACACTTGTCTATCAATTTTCTGTGTGCGTTTTTCTGTATGCATTTTCTGTACACCCTTTATGTTTGTGTGTGTGAAAACATGCATGTTTTATCACAGAAGCTAATGAAATTGATAGAGAGAATGTGTGCAGTGCTTCACTGCTGTCTGTTTTGTTTTTATCTGCATGGGGAAAACACATTCAAGTGTGCACTAGCCAATTGAATAACACTGGTTCTCAGTTTAATTGTGCATAAAGCTAGGGGGTGAGGGGGCCCCATCCAAAGTTTTGTGAGGGGTCCAGTGATTTCTAGTTACGCCCTTGCATTTTACTCTACTTTTCAGTGCCCCCAATAGTTCCATGTTAACTGCTGCATCAGTATCTTGCACTATTAGAAATCTGCAGCCAATCACAGCTGTCAGTTCTGTCCGATCCCTGACAGAGGTCAGGAACTCTGAAAAAAGAGGGTGGAGAAGCCTACCTCCTACATCATAGACAACAAACTCATCCCTACATTGTGTTCAGAGAGATATAAATGATCACCGCCACAAATAGTGGGTAACTTATAGCTCAAGCTGCATGTGCACACCACAAGCGCCTCCTACTGAGCTTGCATGGTGGGCAGGCTCTGTTGTGCATGTGCACAGGTTTTGGGTGTCGGTGGTGTGTGTGCAGGCTTTGGGTGGTGGGGGCTCTGCAGACGTTGTGGTGTGCAAATCTTTTGAGATTCGTAGTTGTAGTGTGTGATAAATCACATTATGAGCAATTTTATTTATTCTACTTACTAGAAACGTCAAGAGAAAAACAGATAAGGTTTGGATACATGATTTAATCAGGCTCTCACACTACATGTTGTAAATGTAAGATCTTCATATCAGATTAAATGTTGTGTGGTCAGCCATAATGAACAGACTATGACAATCTTTTCTCACAGATAAGGAACAGAAAGGTGTTTGTAAAGGACAGGAAGGAAAAACAGCAGAAGTACAAGCAGAACAGGTAAGGCAATATCTAGCTCAGAGCAAATCACACCTCCAATGACTGACGCAAGATACCGCCCATAAACCATAATAAAGAAACACATTTCTCATGTTGTATAAGATAAATAAGGAGCAAAGCACACAAGAAAACAAGAAAGGAAAATTCCATAACACGGTGTTTAAACATTCATCTTAAAAGAAACGTATCTACTGTATACTAGTGAAATATTAGACATTTTGCTGAACTTTCCCTTTAGACATTTGCTTGTACTGTCACTGTGTATGCATAGGACATATTTTACGTAAGTATATACCTGTACATTAATAAAGATTGTAATTTATTTTGTGGTCTCTTGTCTTCAATAAATATCTCAGATGTAAACTTTAGTTATCAGTAGAGACTATTGTAATAGTTATTCATATATTGTTAAATTGAAACAGGATCAATTATATAATATCTATATGCCATATACAGAGATAAATTAAATGTGCTCAGAAAATATCACTGCATAAAAAATGAAATCTATGCAGCCCAAAAATCAGTGCTTCTTCCCTACAAGTTCAATAAAACATCATACAGAATGCTTTATATTCCTGATTTAGCATGGATGAATCAGTACATGGAATGTGCATACACTGTTAACATAGAGGAAAAAATAAAGAGTATAACAATGATGAGAGTAGCAGCTCACAATTTTATTGATCACTAACCCTATTAAATAGCCACACATAGTGTAAATCACCATTCAAATATCACAAATAGAAAGTACTTTATACAGATAAATATTGGTACAGCTAAAAAATATTTTTAAAATGTACTGACTGTTACATTTTAAATGTTTCCTCAATTAACTAAGAAAAAAAATGTGTATATGAAAGCATGGCGATAATAATGGTACTCAAGATTCTTCAATCCAACATTGCACTGAGTTTAAAACACACATTTTTCTGCAAAAATTGTAATTTCTATTTTTCAAAAACTACAAGGTCTTTGAAAAAACAAAGAACAAAAACAAACAAAGAAACATTTTTACATTTCCTCAATACTGACCTTGACACACATAGCAATTTTGATGACTAAAGCATGTATAGGGACTTTACAATTAACCAAAATCCACTTCAATATGACACTGAAGTAGTTTAAAAACCTATTTATTTTCAAAACCTAAAAAGTATAACACTTAAAACAGGGGTGGAGGCGTCCAATGCGTAAAAGGCTAATTAAGCTGTTGATCTTATAAAGAGAGATGTAGTCTTACCTCTCTTGAAGAATTTGCACCAGTCTATTGAAAACAAGTTTTGCTGGTGCTTGTCCGCTTCCTCAGTTCAGTGAAAAAGCAGGTTCTTTAACTGCTGTAACTGCTTGACTGCTGTTTCCTTTTTCTTAACTGTGTAACAAGCACAAATACCTCTATACCTAGATATATACCTCAATATATAGATATTGCAACCCGCCTTTGTGAGTATATATATCCTCAGCATTTTGCTTTTCTGAATCTTACATGATTCTGCACCATTGGGCTCCTGGTCTCATTTTGCCTTTTAGATAAGCCTGGGTTTGTAACTACATATGCAAATTTGCAAAAATAGCAAAACTGGTTTGGGCAAATTCGCTCATGCTTACATAGACCATTCACTTTAGGCATTTCTACAACATTTCAATTGTAATAGGGTTAGTACTCAGACTTGGCCATTCAATTTATTCTTCTTTGAAATAAAAGTTGCTAAATAGTTAAGTTGTTTGCTATGTTTTCTATGTTATGGTTAAGTTATCATAGCCTTAAGTTCCTATCGAAACCCACCAGAGATAGCACCCATAAACCAGCCACTAACAGTTGCAATGCAAGCAGGAAGATTAGTACCGACGAACTAGCTCTCGATTGATTGGTCTAATTACCACTGCTTCAATCGAACAGAACAATGGGAAGGAGATCTGAAGTCAGCCAGCCTATATGGTTTTATGAATGGCTGACTAGGATCCCAGCTCTCATTGTACAAACATCACAGGATACTAATAACGATATAAGACCCTATATATCCTTGCACAAGTACCAAACAAGCTATACTCTATTGTGGTTGAATGATTAATTGTTTCTTATTAGCGTTTGTATGTATGTGTATATATATATATATATATATATATATATATATATATATATATGTATGTGTATGTATACTGTATATATATATATATATATATATATATATATATATATATATATATATATATAATCTGTTCAGTTCTTTTCTCTATGTACAATACATCCCAGCTGTACAAAGCACTGAAATGTGAATTATAAAAGATGTCACCGTACTATAACCCTGATGTACAACACAATATAAACCAATAAAAATGTATTGTTAAAAAAAAATAAAAAATTATTCTTCTTTATCCACTCTTTGGTAGAACTACTTGTGTGTTCAGGATCATTGTCTTGTTGCATGACCTGCTGGCTCTAAAAGTTAAGTTCACAGACAGATATCTTGCAATTTTATTTCAGAATTATTTGATATAGTTTAGAATTCATTGTTCAATCAATGATGGCAAAACATCCAGGCCAAGATGCAGTAAAAAAGGCCCAAACCAGGACATTTTAACCATCATGTTTCACGGATAGGATTCTATCATGTTTTACATATGGGAATAAAGTTTTTGTGCTGGAATGTAGATTTTTTTTCCTATCCAATTGTAACATTCCTCACCACCAAACCAAAAAGTTATATTTTACCTTTACCCATTCACAAAACATTAGTTCATTATGCTTATGGTGTGTCTCCATGATCTTAAGCAAACTGTAAATGTGTTTTGTGGCATATCAAACTATTACATGCCTTGCAGTTAAAATTATCTTTCAATCATCTGCACTTTAGGCCATATGGGGCACTATATTCATACATGATACATATGCATTTTTTCTCTTCATTCTCTTCATTCATGGAGCTCTCTCCTTATTACATTTTAATTCTAGATTACAGCCAATTATGTGATAGAATTTAGATGGGAAATGCATTACTCCGTGTTGAGAAAATTGATTGTTTATCTCGGCTGTACATAAACTAAGTGTCAAATATATGGATATGTTTGTCCCAAAGAGGATTTCCATGATACTTATATAATGGTGGACATGATATAAGGGACAATTTCCAGTTTCATGGTACCCTTATTGGGAACTATGCATAATATTTGTAAACTGTTTAATCATGACTTTGCTGTAATGGCTATGTGGATACTGTGTATTTGTATTTATGTGAATATTTTTAAAAAATGTATAATACGTTGATATTTTGATTGGTTATTGAATGATTTGGGTCAATACTTACGTATTGAGGTTTAGGACAAGGTTTTGTCTATAGTTGATCCCCTTTAAGGTCCTTGCCTACCCACAAATAAGACTTACATCTTAAAAGGGGACACATAAGGGGATCACTTCTACATATTCTAGTATGTCAACTTGACTAGACCCATTGGCCAAGTGGCCAAGTGTCTCTTGGGTAATTTGTTTCAAAATTATCATTCATGGTCGACCACTTCTGGCTAGAGTAGCAACAGTCAGAATTTCCTCCATTTGTACACATTATCTATTTGACTGTTGACTGTTGGAATTCAGTCTTTAGAGATGATCTTGTAACTTTTTCAAGCTTTATGGACATGAACAACTATTTTTCAAAGGTCCTCAAACATCTTCTTTGATTGAATCATGACACACATTGAGCTTGATCCAATACACTTTTTCTCCTGTTTTCTCCTTGAAGATTATTTGTCACCTTCCGTTTAAAATACTTTTTCACCACTCTGCAATTGAAAAACGTCCAAAAAGTAGGTGAAAAAGAACTGTTGAAATGATTCAGGCTACGTTCTTGCTTGCTGGTGCCTTACAAGGCATTTTCTTTTAAGAGGTGAAAATATCACTTGGATCGGCGCCCACACCTGTGACTGCTGCATACTTAGACACTCATTATTGACCTGAGGAAGTGGGCTAGCACCCGTGAAATGCGTTATCTTATTTTGCATTATTAAACCTATATGTTTACCCATGTGGCTTGTTCTTTTCTGGAGGTAAGATTTATCTACTCCTATAGAGTATAATCTAGAGATTAGAATATATTTCAGGCCGCCTCCTACAGTTTGTTTTAGCATTAGTTCTACCCCTCGGGGTTGAATAGTGGACATTTTGTGCTATAAATAGCCCTAGGAGAGGAACCGACCAGTAGTTGCATAGCAGACCTGGGATACTTAGCGGGAATGATCTTTTTCCCATATGCTCTGTCGGTGGTTGCAGGAGTGCAACCCACCCTTGTCAGCATAAATAACTACACTATCCTTGGCAATATATCCTTACGATACTGCACCATTGGGCTCCTGGTCTCTTTCATTGCAGAATCTTGACGGTTTGGAATCTCGACCACTAGGAATCACCTTGAATCCTCAAAATCGGAGGGGACTAGGGCCAGTCCAGAACACCACAGAGGCATGCCATTGTACTCTGTGTATTTTTTAAGATTTCATATATCCGCCTCGGGTTCTCTTTAAAGTTATTTACTGAAGTCCAAAACTGGCATTGGCACATTTACTAAGCAAAAGACTGGTGCCTACATTTAAGGCTTGTAGGCAGCGATGATGTATGGGAATTAACTAAGCTGAATCCTATCCATTTGCAATGGTGCACCACGTGCCTATAAATTAGCAGGTAAGGCTGCTTCACCAATGCATTTACAATATGCAAGGGTGTGCTTTTCCCATTTTACCTGTCATTTATACAATTGGAATGTGTGCATATCAGGGATGTACACTTTTAGACACCCCTATTATTTGGAGTACATTGAAAATACAAAAAGCATCAAATTTTTGCCTCAATATGATGCAACAGTAGACATTGTAAATCCACTGCAGCAAATCCAGCATAGCTTATCATCTATTAATTTTAGCACAGCAGGCACACTGTTTAGCAGATGAGCCTTTTTCACCAGATATTTTAATTGTGGCAGCCCTCTGGAAAGCACCAAATATAACATAAAGAAAATCTAAATAAACCTTAAAATGCCACTTCCTTATCCTTAGTTCCCACTTTGCTGTTATGCCTGAACCGCACGAGATAAAACATTCAAGTTGAAATATTGATAATTAATATGTGCATGTATCTCCAACACTTGTTACTGTATTCAGTTGGGGATGTTTAAGTTGTTACTATGTCATAAATATATATTAATAGATGGATGGAATTTGGTTAAACTACGGTTTGTCAGTCTATTCAGCATATGCTCTAGTGCTGCTTTTAACAAATGCTTTAGCTTAAACATCCCAATGAATTCAGCACACAGACATCAGGGAAGATGAAAATAAAGCTGTGTAGCAATTTGCCCATTTTAGACAACATATGCAGTTGGTGAGAAACATGCACTGTTTATTTACAGCAACATAAAGTGTGAGCTTCCAGAAAGAAAATAGCTGTGTGGCTGCACCGACTCTGTCACATAAATATTTTATATCTCCCATACCTCTAGGGGCTGGTATTGGATGATATTGAGCCTGAGCCAATAAATAATTTATGCTAAGTAGCAATTTAGTTGTTTGGCTTGGGGTAAAGAAATGTAAGAAATTCATAAATAAAGTTGCCATTTTTTGTATTCCAAAGTTAATTTATGTTTCTCTACAATTAACTAAGAGGCAAAGAAGGACAAAAAAAATATGACAGTCCTAAGGTAGGAACACACAATCATAAATTTGTTATATGTTAAAATATGGTGAGGAAGCATTCATTGCCGGCCTCTTAACTGCATTTTCATAACTACTGTTGCTTTATCTTGTTATATTGTCCAATATTTTATTTCTGTTTATTTAAGCTTTTTTTTATTACATTTAAAATATAGCTCTAGTCAGTATTATAATTCAACTAGCCTAAAATATCTCCAATGCAAGTTGAGAAAACAAAAATCACTTCATATATATATATATATATATATATATATATATATATATATATATATTTTTTTTTTTTAAACTATAGTTATAATAGTCATGCACTTTTAGGAGGATTCCAGAAATATTACCTGCATGTTGCACCTTCTGTTATTCTGAAAATGTGTAAATCAAAAGAGATTTATGTTCCTCCACAAATAACTATGTAGCAAAAAAAGAACAAACCAATATCATAAGATAGAACACACAGTAAAGAATTAAGTATATGCTAAATTATGATAACCAAAGGTTAATCCCCATCCTTATGGAATATCTGAGGTGAGTTGTAAAATCTATCTTTACTTACCTGGGGTTTCTTACAGCCCCTAGAGGTCACGTGTTTCCCTTTCCACAGCTCTTGTCTTCTCCTGGGCCGCGCTGGATGCCTCTGAAGTATCACAGACCCCAGTGGGTCAGCGTCTTCTGCGCATGCGCAGGCACAATATGCTCCCAAAGACGAGGGCACATTCACATGGCAGAAGACTCTGACCCACTGGTGATACTTCAGAGACAAGACGGAGCTGTGGTGATGGACACACATGACCTCTAGGGGCTGGAAGAAGCCCCAGGTAAATAAAGATAGAGTTTACACTCACCTTGGGTATCCTTTAAAGAGACTCTGTACAAAAAAACGCCCCTGGGGGGTACTCACCTCAGGAGTAGGAAGTCTCTGGATCCTATCGAGGCTTCCTCTGTCCTTCTCCATCCCACAGTGGTCTCGCTCTGGCTCACGGAAAACACAGCCAACAATTTGCAATATTTACCTTTCCCTGTTCCAGCGGGGAGCTGTTGCGGCTCTCCGCTTGGAAATAGGTGGAAATAGCAGATCTCAGTCGGGTCCACTCTACTGCGCTGGGGCAGGAGACTTGTGCCTGCACAGTAGAGCGGACCCGACTAGGATCGGCTATTTCTGCCTATTTCAGAGCCGCTACTGCGCCTGCGCTGGAGCCGTGAAGGTAAATAATTACATGGCCGCCATGGGACGGAGGAGGATGAAGGAAGCCTCGATAGGATCCAGAGGCTTCCTCCTCCCGAGGTGAGTTCCCCTCAGGGGCCTCTTTAAGCTGCATTTTGAACTACAGTAGTATAGATGCTCCTTGCAATAGTGCAGATCTAGAGACATAAAAAGGGACAGCAAAAAAACAAAAAGGAGAGCTGACAGTAGTAGTGCACCACCAGAGTGTGCACTCTGTTTTTCTCTAAATTTTTGAAAAGGATCATGCTTGACATATATGTTTTTCAGAAACATTGTTAAAGCATACCTGACGAGACATGCTTAGATAAACATATACACATATAGTACTATCCCTACTAAGAATTATGAGAATTACCTTTCTGTTTTTAAGTACAACAAGAATTGCTATCTATGCAAAAGTGCTTGTTAAACATCTTTTCAAATTATGTTTGGTTTTCTGAAAAGTAAATTGAGACAAATAGGCTGATATCTGACAGTGAGAATGCAGATAATAATGTTTTATTCCAGGAAAGTTCAAAGGGTCATTACTAGAGATGGCCAGAACGGTTCGGCGGAGAACTTGTTAAAGAGGAGCTGTTAGGTATAAGGTCTCAGAGAAAAAAAAACACATAAATCAGTAGCTAAAGATTGGCTGTACTTACATTACATATGCATTTCACTGTCCACATTTGGATTTCACAGAATTTTTATATAGTATTTGCAGAGAATGATGCTCCTGACAGCTCAGGGCAGGTTCCATGTTTGTCTGTCTCCTATGAAGCCAAATGTGTCGTCATGTCCTCCCTGCTTCCTGATCATTCGACTCAGAAAAAAGACAACACTACTGTGCAGTGAATATTAATTAGCTATGTGGCTAGGAACAATAGCGGACTCATGCAGTATACTCTGCCCAGAGATTTTTCAGTGCTGTGAGCTGGACTGCGTTACAAGCTGTTGTAACATGAGCCTGTAACTTCTCACTAGCAGCAGAGGGGAGGACCCAAGGTGGGAAGAAGCAGCCCCAGAATGCTTTGCAGTATGGTATGCGGCCTCTCGGCCTCTTAAGAGCTTGGGAATAACAGCCTTGCTGTTCAGCACACATCAAAAGTAAGAGAGATTTTTAACTTCAGTATTGCCTTTTTGGCTTCCTTCTAAACTGTTTAACACAGGAGAATAGAGGTTTAAATTAGCTTTTGCATCCTGACAGTTACTCTTTAAGGTGAACTTAGCTGGTTCGAGTTTGCGGTGAACCGCGAACATTTAGCGAGTTCGACCCGCCCCCTATACTACATAATTGGGCTAAACTTTGACCCTCTACATCACAGTCAGCAGACACATGGCAGCCAATCAGGCTGCACTCCCTCCTGGAGCTCTCCCCCCCCCCCCTTATAAAAGGCAGCAGCGTTGGCAATGTTCTCACTCTGTGTGCTGCTGTATTAGTGAGAGAAGGGAGAGACATTGGAGAGATAGGGAAAGCGATAGTTAGGAGGTCTGTTAGCTTGCTCCTTGCTGATATTTGTTGATGAAAAGCACCCCAAAACTGCTCTTTTGATATGCATTACAAACGGACGGCCATGCGTGCGGAACGCAACGCATGTGAATGCACGCCATGCGTGTTTTTACATGTTGCGTGGCTGATCCCATCACTGAAAAGTGAATGGGACAGCCGCGCATTTTTGCAAAAAATGCATGCAGCATGCGTTCCCGGACCGCACAGGTCCGGAACGCATGCAGTGTGAACATCAGACAGTATACTCTCTGCACTGTCTGATGTTGTGCGTGTCGGCCTCCTGCACGTGTTTCCAAAACGTGGCTGGAAACGCGTGCAGTGTGAACGGGGCCTTAGGCTCTCTCAGATTTAGTAATTGGTAGTAGGATGAAGTATTCACACAACAAAATTATATTTCTGCAAATGCCTGACTTAACCGTGGGTTTTCAGTCTGGATTTAAACATGTGCAGAGATGGAGCTGTCCTGATCTGCTGAGGTAAGGACTTCCATAATGTAGGAGCAGCATGACTGAAGGCTCTGGGACCAAAAGTTTTCAGGTGGACTCTGGGTATGACTAGATTGTTATAACCTGTGGATCAGAGATTACAGAGATTGCTACGTAGCTGCAACATTTCTTTCATATATCCAGGGTCCATATTATGTAGTGATTTAAATGTCAGTAGGCCGATTTTAAATAGGATCCTAAATCTTATAGGTAGTCAGTGAAGGGAGTGCAGGACAAGTGTTATGTGGCAGTGACAAGGTTGGTTAGTTATTTCATTTTAACACATTTTCATTTTAACTCCCCTGACAATGAACAATGGCAATTTGGACCACACAGAGGTCTTCTCTTCAACCAAGGATGCATTGTATCTATATCCATCTGTGAGTGCATTGAACAGAGAATAATATGGAGGCTGACATATTTATCCTTTTAAACAATACCAGTTTCCTGGCAGCCCTTCTACTCTATTTGGCTGCAGTATTGTGTGAATCACAGCAAGAAGGTCCGCACCAATCCAGGATTCCAAATAGAAGCTTTATTTAGTACGTATCCAATATGAAGATATGCACATGCATCAAAACGCTGACATGTTTCGAGCTATCTCAGCTCTTAGTCATAGCTAGTCATTGTGTGAATCACACACCTGAAATAAGCATGCAGCTAATCCAGTCAGACTGCAGTCAGAAATACCTGATCTATATGCTTGGTCAGGGTCTATGGCTAAAAGTATTGAAAGCAGAGGATCAGCAGGACGGACAAGCAATTTTAAGATCATGGCATCAAGAAGACCTATTCTCTCCTGGCATATAGAGGTGAAAGGAATGGAAGCAGTATCAGACTTTGGGGGTGATTCATAAAGCTTTTTCCCGTTTTCATTTGTTTTCACCTTACCTGTATTACATCTTTAAGCTCCCAAAGAGCAAACATATAATATAATTTAGGTAAGAAAAGTAATATTGAAATGAAGTTAATCAGGAACAACTTACTTTGAGTGATTATTTTGCTTGTAAATGTGCTGAAAGGGTTTTTTTATTAGCTAGGTGAAAAATAAGTAGTTTATGAGAAGTTTTGTGAACTGACTCCCTTTGTGTTGTTGGGCTTAAAGATCCCTGTAAATGAAGAATGCAGCCACAAAATTAAAAGATGTTTACTGCTTGGAAGAAAGGCAAACTTCCTTCAGTGTAATAAAAAGCAAAGATTTCCCCTGTAAACAAAGGTTTGTGTATTCAAAGCCATGTTTTTCCATTAGTAATGTATGGTAGAGATGGACCGAACTGTTCGCAGGTGGACAGTTCCTGGCGAATATCGGCTGTACGAATTTGCATCTGTTCACGAACATATGGCGTATTCGAACCACCCTCTATACATTATATTGGAGCCAAAAATTGCCAATGAGGAGTAATTTGATCACCCAATAAATATGGGGTACTGGACCATTAGGCTGCTCTTTATAGGGCACCGTGGTTGCCCAAATTTCCACTCTGCCGCTATTTCAATGCCTTGCATAGTTTTATTTTGTAACAAGGGGGTGTGACTTGGGGTGTGGCCTGTGCGGAGGGATGGAGTTTATGGCACCAGATCTTCTGTGCCTATAGGCTCCACAGCTCTAAATCCGGCCCTGTATATGGGTTTTCAAGAACTAAGACAATGTCATCCACATACATGGCTTGTTTTTTCCTCAGTGCTTTGGATATGGAAACCTGTAATTTTAATGTCCTGAGACCTGGCATATAAGGGTATAAGGGAAGATACTGGTTCTTCTAAGACAGCATATACAAGTGGGGATAGGGTACTCCACCGTCTGTGTGCCTCTCCCCAGAGGAAACTGAGATCCAGTCATTTGTTCACAGCCTGCCTTGAAAATTGATATTCAAGTGATGGACCCAGGAAAAATTATGCCAAAGCCAAATCTTGGCAGAGGCATATAGCTTTGGCCATTCCACCATGTCAAATGCCTTGGCAGCCTACAACACCACTAGAATGAAATTCCTTTTGTTTATATGGCCATTGCATATTTTCCAGAACCCTATGATTGATTTTGCAATTTTGTAATTCAATGCTTATGTAAAATAAATTTGTATTAAAATATGCAGCTATTATAACTTTCTAATACAGGTTAAAAAAGTAAATTACATTTCTTGGAAACCAAATATTTAAGCCATTTACAGACTTGTACCCAAGAGATGTCCAATATGTCGTATCTTTCTGTTTTTACAATCAGCTTGGGCTTTAGATAAGGAAACACAGTTTTGGGGTCTCTAGGCTTACTGCAGTGACCCATTTATTGCACAGTAAAAGAGAGCGTTTGTCGGTGGGAATTCTGAGAACAATTAGTAGGGTTGCTGGGAATACTTTATTTGTCTGTCTCACAGATCACTTTCTGCAAAGAAGCTATTCCAAAGCATAGTCAGACAGGGTACAATAGATATATTCCTGTAACTATTTGCAGTGTGTATAGCTGATCCAGATTTTGACAACCCACGACTGCTCTTGTGGGAAATTCAGTATACTACTCTCAGGATTCAGGATAAAAAAGTATGCTTTAATGAATGATTCATATGTGTAAAACTAAACTTTAAAAACACAGTATTCGATTGTCTTCCATTTTATCATAATTGTGTTTGAGGTAGTACAACATAGTAGCAATAAATACATTACGGTAATATCCCCAATGTATGGGCCCACTTGGGATTCAGAGAGAATCCCAGTGTTGGAATCAAGGTTCCCAAGTAATTCCAGAAATGAATGTGCAAAACTATCAATCAACCATAGTTCAACAATATAAATATAAATTCAGGATTAGAGCAAACAATTCATGCTGTATAAAAAAAGGTGACCATGCAGGATTGGCAGATGTGATTTTATGTCAGTAGGCTATGTCTAAGACCTAGTATGAGTTTGACCTGAAATGTTAAAACCACTTTTGGGACATTGTCACCCTGTATGCATGATATTACCAATAAAGGGTTTATTAGGTTTTTTTGTAGTTTTTTTACTTTTCTACAAAGATTGGCTTACGGATGCAGTATCGTGGTTACCACAGCTTGGCTGCAGTTCGATAGACTGTTAGGCTGCTTTCACAGTGGGACGTTACAGGCGCACGTTAGTGCAGCCTGTAACGCAGCCCAACTCACAGTAATGAAAACTCAATGGGCTGTTAACATTGCCCACATTGCGTTACATTGTAATGCTGCACGTTATATGAAAGTGCAGCATGCTGTGCGTTCGTTAGACTGTTTGCACATGCTCAGTATTGTGTGGTTTTTGTTTTATTTTGAGTAGGAGAGGAGGAGGGGAGAGTCCGCTATTGTTAGCCACATGGCTAATTAATATTCACTGCACTGCAGTGTAGTGATGGGAAGTTCAGCTCGATTCATTGAATCGATTCATTGAAAAGAGCCGGACTTCCTATCATTACTGTTCAGAATCGATTCATTGAAAAGAGCCACACTTCTCATCACTAGGTTCAGTCCTGCTGCTCTGCCTCTGAATCGATTCTGAACAGTAGATATAGGAAGTCCGGCTCTTTTCAATAAATCGATTCAATGAATCGAGCCGAACTTCCCATCACTACTGCAGTGTTTACTTCCTGGAGCGGCCGCTGATTGGCTGGCGGGACCACGTGATGCGGAGTGTTCCGATCACGTGGTCCCCGTAGAGTATCAGACAAAAAAGGCGCACCAACAGCCGCACAACGCGGCTCACTCTGGCGTCCTCCTCCTCCAACACCACCAGGCATTGCGTTAGGGGTACGTTATGCGACCTTAACGTCCCCTAAAATGCAACGTCTTGGTGTGAAAGAGGCCTTAGGGTAAAATGACTTTATCTGGTTGTGTAGTTGACATTGAAATCATAGCTAAAATCATGATCATCAGCTGTTGTTTTGTCTTTCAGGTTAGAAATAATTTGCTAGCGTTATGTTATACACTTCACCTTTTATGTAAAAAATATACTGCAAGCATCTTGAATCTGTGAAGACAATAAATATTTAACAATTTCTTCATAAAGACTAAAAGGTACGCACAAAGGTGATTGATTATACACTAAATAAATTACATCAACCCAAAGCCAAAGGCAATCTCACTAAATAGTTTCTAGTTAAGCAATGTTCTAAGCAAGAAACAGTCAAAAATAAACTATCTTTTGTTATTATGTACAGCTGCTGGTCTTAATCTCTCTATACAGTATCAGTAAAATAATTAATTGGTAATACACTAAATTAAAAAAGAAAAATAGCCAGCTTATAACCAGGAATGTTCTGAGTGACAATGGTGGCAACCTGGTTGGAGTTCAACAAGCCACATTTAATGCACACATATTGTGGCACAGCATAAGTTGGGCCACGGGCAGTGCCTTAGTAAAGATATCACTCATTCTCACTTGAACCCTCCCCTCCGTGTGCCTAAACGTAACCACCCCTCCAAGTGTCTAACACTAATTCTCCCCGCCTCCCCCCACCAAGACTACTGCTATTGTAACCAATTTTCTACAAAATAGGTGATTATCTCCTCTGTTACTTCCCTACCAAGTATGCAATCTGTTGCTAGTAATGCATCGGGCGCCCAACTCACTGCCTCGGTGCCCAAATATCGATACTTTCCATAGGTGTCTATTAGAATCCTACTAGAATTCTACTTGATTGTAGTAACATTTTCACAAGCAACCATATTAACCAGTCAATACTTAAAGAAGTAAGGCCAGAGTGTTCACTAGAAGGGCTGATACTACTATTAAAACTCAAATACTTTGGTTACATATTGAGAAGACCAGATTCTTTGGAGAAATCCTTCTTGCTTGAAAAAATTGAGAGTAAAAGAAGAAGAGGGTGAAAGAGGCTAAGATGAATAGACAGCATATGTGAAACTATGAACATGCCTGTGCAACAGCTGAAAGAAGCAGTGCTTGACAGAGACATCTGGTGTGCAGATGCATATATGGTTACGAAGAGTCGGAGTTGAGTAAACAAATGAGGAGGAGAGTAGTAAGATTTTTACTTCTATCATTTTTACAGAAAATCTATGTTTTAGCCTAACTTTCTTGGGAAGATTGGCTGCTAATCTCATTAGAATCTGGTTTTGTGAGATTGGGGCCACTTAAAGAAAACCTGAACTGAAAATTAAAAGTCAAAATAAGCATACACAAGGCATACTTACCACCCATGTAGTCTACTCCTCAGTCTCTTTCTCCTGTCCCGTGTCCTGTTTGTTCACTGTGATCAAGGGAATTTTCCATCCTCCATTTTGAAAATGACCATTACCCCATGACAGCTTTCTGGTCAGCATACAGTTAAACTGTAACATTGCCCACTTGAGCCATAGGGAAACATGGACATTAACTGGTACATCAGTTGTCCTCTCAGCTATAACTGACAGCAACTGATATTTTAATAACAGCAACTGATATATTTCAGATCTGACAAAATGTTGTCAAAACTGGAAGGGATTATTGTCAGAAGAAAATGGTGAGCTTTTGAGAGAAACTGATGGCAAGGTAACTATGTAATGTTCATTTGATGTTACCTCATGTGTTTATTTTAAATATTTTTACTCAGTACAGGTTTTCTTTAAACATGAGAACAAACTCTGAAATTTCACTCACTCATCCCTAACAGCTAGCCTTCCTAAGTAAGATGAGTGACTAAAGAATACCAAGCTTTGTAAAATCACACACTCTTTGAGTAGGCCATCTTGTGAGCCAGAAACAGGTCACGCAAAATGATCTGGTCACTCTTGTCTTTGGGTGGGGCCATATACCAGAAAATCCATCCAGTAGGATGCTTGCCAGCACAAACATGGTTTCCAGCAACATTGGCTCATCTTTTACCACTAATTGTATACTTTTATGCCCAGAGTACTATATGATAGCCGGTCAACGTTGTTTAAAATTTCCTTCAAAATGTTACCATATTTGTTTATAGTTTGTCTAAACAAAATGACTGATATTCATAATAAATCTAAAATTTGTTATACTTCCACAAATTGTAAAATTTTAAATATGTGCAAACATAGACAAGAAGTATGTTTTTTCCAGAGTACAATGAGCCATTCATTACTTTTCTCCTATGTTGCTGTCACTTACAGTAGGTAGTAGAAATCTGACAGAAGCAACAGGTTTTGGACTAGTCCATCTCTTCGTAGGGGATTCTCAGCAAGGCTTTTATTCTTTATAAAGATATTCCCTAAAAAGGAATGATGCTGGCCAGCTTCCCTGCTCGCTACACAGTTTTTTTGGCAGTTGGACAGAGCAACTTCTATTCACTAAGTGCTTTTGAAAATAAATAAATCCCTGAGAATCCCCCATGAACAGATAGACTAGTCCAAAACCTGTCGCATCTGTCAGATTTCTACTACGTACTGTAAGTGACAGCAACATAGGAGAAAAGTAAGTTATGGCTCATTTTACTCTGGAAAAAACGTACTTCTTATTTGTCTATGTTTGCACGTATTTAAAATTTTAATTTTTTTCACCACAGTGCCCCTTTAAGTAGGAAGAATAAAACACACAGTATTTATTAAGTGTACAATGAAAACTGGGATACAGTTGCACATTTAAATAATTTTATGATTTGATTAATAACAATGTCTGACTAAGCTGCAAATGCTGCATGGGTGGAGACTTTTATGCTTGACTAAATTGTCTTTGCAGAAGTTGACATTTACCTGGAAAGTTATACAACAGAGTGAATACTTTGTTTGTTGTTCTTGTTTTTTTATTTGTGTTCTCATTTTCTTCCTCTGTAATTTTGCTTAGCACTGCCCCTGTTGTCCTCTCCCTTTTCCTTGCTGGCACCAACTGTCAATTCACAATTCCTTAGTCTAGTAGTGGTCGTGTACAACATGCAAGATTCAGCCCACCAGGTGCTTGACTATTATAAAGATTCAGCCCACCAGGTGCTTGACTATTATAAAGATTCAGCCCACCAGGTGCTTGCCTATGATGTGCAGAAACCACAATTTGTGCATGTTTGTTTCCTTCTTCATAGCCAGACATTGCAGTGTCTCGTTAGCAGCCCACAATGTTACTATTCGCACACATACAAACATACAGCAACCCTGGATTGTGTTGCCTATGCCTGGCAGGTTTTTTTTCAGTTTTCAGCATGTCCAAAGTAGAACCAAGAAAACAATAAAAAAAAAACTGCTGTCCCAAATAATTTATAACGTCTTATGAAGTCTAGTGTTGGCTTTAGAGGCCAGTTGCATGAAGATTCAGCACTAGATTATAAACTACGATGTGCAGCATTACAGAGGATGTTGTTTTAAATAAATATACCAGTTTAAAATCCTTAATGGAAATGCAGCATCTTAAGCTGCACAGTTTGTTCTGTACTTCTTCTGTTCGTCATTTGTCATTCTTCTTTTCTTTATCTGCAGTTGTTTTGCTTTTAATTTCTGTTCTTCTTTTCTTCCTCTGTAAATTTCCTATCTTGCTTAGCACTGCCCCTGCCGTCCTCTGCCTTTACTTTGCTGTCTGAAAACCACAGCATTGGCATATTAGAGTTTTCTGCCAGAGCTACATATTAGTCCTGTGCTCTGGACCTATGGGGTTACTCAGTGAAAAATTCAAATAAGCCCTAGCCGGAAATACAAATTAGCTCTGGACCCAATTTGTCTAAAACAATCGGCGGAGCCTTCGTTGCCAGTTCTAGGCTGCAGTTGCTTTGAAAAGCATAGAACACTGAATTCCCAATTTGTCTAAAACAATCGGCGGAGCCTTCGTTGCCAGTTCTAGGCTGCAGTTGCTTTGAAAAGCATAGAACACTGAATTCTGTTTGAGACCACAACCGACTCTCAGCATCAGTGAGCAGCCTCTGTGAAGGCCAGATCTACCATGACAATTCAGAAATGGCTTCAATTGCCTATCACACTAGAACTGCAGAGGGGGAAGGGAGATAGTTCAGAACTGCAGAGGAGAGGGGGGATGGTGCAGAACTGCAAAGGAAAGGAGTGATGGTTTTGAACTGCAGACAAGGAAGGGATGGTTTGGAACTGCAGAGGAGAAAGGGAATGGTTCATTCAGAACTGCAGAGGGGAAAGGTGGAGATTCAGAACTGCTTATGTTAGCTGCTCTGTGTTTCTGAGCCAAATGAGTAGCATAGTGCTGTTTGAAGATAACTTTACATTTCTTTGCAAGCAAGGCGTTTAACATATACTGCATTTCAGTTGTTTATGTAACTGTCTGTAGTCTGTAGTTGAGTTTAGCTTTTCTTTTTTTATCGATAATAAGAATTTTTTTTTACCTTAAAATGTAACTGTTGGTTTAACCTTTAAGCAAAAAGTCTTTAGAGCTAGATTTTATTATTAAGATAAGGGTTGTTTAAGGTGAAATGAAATAATTGTCTGTGAAATTATCTTACATTTATGGCACACACAGGGGAATTTATAGTTGATCTAAAAAAAATAAAAAATCCCTAAAGCAATTTTGAATGCAGAAAAAAATAAGATAGATATATAGATACATACCTCGTTAGGAGGAAGCCTCTGGATAGTCCTAATCTTAGGATAGTCCAGAAGCTTCCTATATGTCCAGACACTGTAGGAGGGATTCAGCACTAAATCTCTCCGTTTCCAAATGCAAGAGTGACCATGGACAAGCGTGGCCATATTGTGCATGCATGAGATTGAAGAAGCTCATGTACAGAGGAAAAAGCCATACATGAGAGCCTTCTTTCTTGTGTGAGCCATACTCATGCCTGCGCAGTATTGACATGTTCCTACATGGCTGTGATCTCAAGTCAGAACAAGCTTGACCCACTTGAATGGTAATGTATATAAAAATATTGGAAGCCTCTGGACTACCCAGAAGCTTCCCCCTAAAGAGGCAAGTATCTATCTTTTTTTCTTCCTTCAGGATTTCTTTAAAGCGGACCCAAACCAAACATTTTTTTAATTCAAATTATTAAGTTGCACCACTCTGACACATACAAAGATAAACACTCCTTCAAGCCTATGAGCATTTCAGGGCCTGATTTTCACCTTTCTCTTTTCATAACTAGGGTTATACAGGTGGCAGCCATTAGCAGTTCCTCCTTTGCTGGACACCATCTCCTCCACCAGTTTGCCGGGTTCTGTTCCGGCAATATGAAAGGAAGGGAGGGGTTTCTCCAATAAATGTAAAATATTGTATATTTGTCTTCATGCAGCTGAAAAAAGGCTGCTATTTATTATTATAATTTAGAAAATAGATTTTATGTCTGAAATTTTGTATTTTTAATTTGGGTCCACTTTAAGCTTCATGCAACTGCACAGTGATTGCCACCCACAGAGATCAGGACTCGACCCCTTGGTCGATAGTTTGGGGCTGACAGTTACACAGATGCAGCACTATGCTGGATGATGGAGGGGTAACCAGGGAACAATGCGCTTGGCAATCTGGATGTTTTGGCAATGCATCATGGCAGCTATAGACATGCAAAGTTCTCTGCAAAGATGGCACCAACCAGCCACCTCAGCTGAGAACACTCTTGTGTACTGACTTTCAGTGTAGCCCTACTGTCTGAAGACAAAGGTTCTATCAGTTGTAATTAAAAGTAAAAACATTCAATATCTTTTTACCATGTAAAATGTTGTTCATATTGCTGTAGCTGTTTTTCCCTTCATTTCTCTTGTCAGCAGATTGACTGTAACTAACCTCTCAAAAGCAGTTAGGAAAGTTTTAGACAGATTTCTGAAGCACAGATTGCAGCTGATTTTCTAATAGACCTGGTTCACACTTGCCAGAGTGGTACATTACCATATCCATGTTACACTGTACTGTTCCTGTTCAGGTCCCAGTATCTTCTGCCGCTCAGAATATGTGTCCCTTACTACTGGCTGAATTTTAATGCATCCATTGTCCATTCTGCAAGTGTATTGGTCCATTGCCGTCTGCTTCAATAAGAGGTGCAGCAGTGGATTTAGTGAGAATTGAGTAAGCCCAATGTAACATCATACATGTAAAAAGGGCACCAGGAAATTTGGGTGCAAGGTGAAGCCAAAAAATGCCTCACCCTGCTGTTGCAAATTTTCCAGTGGCATTAATTACTATTCCCCCTCCAAGGCGCCCTACACTACAGTGGAGGTATGATCAAATTCTGCTTCCAGCCATTGCTGGTGGGTGAATTATAATGTTTTTATCCTAATTTTGGCTCCATCGTTTGCTGGCGCCCAAATTATTCAATGAGCACTGCTATAGCTGTAATTCACATTACGACCTATGGCAGCACCCTTTTTACATGCCTATAATATACATACTGAGGTTGACATGCTCATTTTAAGTTATTTTAATAATTTTTATTTTGTAAGGAATGATCATTGTTTAAAGTAATGTTTTTCTCAGTCATGAAAAAAACAGAAGAACTAAAAACAACAGAAGAAAGTCAGGGACTTAAATTAAAGTCTTCTGCTTTCATCTATTGATTTGGATTCACCATACCTTGTACATACAGCTTTGTAGCGTTGTGTACAAAGATCAGAACATACCATATATCCCTGAGTGCCCCTGAAAACAAATGACAGGAAAATGCACAATATTTCATATCCAATATTTGTAGCATTGTGTATATGCTTCTGCCATGCTTATCAAATGTTATTAACAATAGATACTAGAAGATAGATAGGTAGATGGATAGATAGATAGATAGATAGATAGATAGATAGATAGATAGATAGATAGATAATATAAATTAATGTAATAAACATTACATTATGAATATATACCTATGGCAGAAGCTGAGATTATGTACAGTAGTAATACTGTCTTAACAAATAATATTGTTAGCGTATATATTCTTCTCTTCTGGGCTCTTTTCAATTTATATTTCCTACTTTCCTGTACCCCAATGCAAAATTAAATATTTGGTTTGCCAAAGCATCTGTAGGCTTGCTCAAATGCCTGGAGATGATGGGTAAAACAGAACAATCGATAAAACAAACCTCCAGTGCATTGCAGTGGCTTCAAGTGATGTCCCCTCTGACTGCTCAGGACCTAGCAAGTCAATAACCTATTACTAGCTTACTCTGCTGGGGTCACATCTCAACAAGGAATACAAGTCTTTTTAAGCCTTGCAATCTAGTTTGTGGTCATATAAAAAGAACAGTTTGGATCCGTTAAATTGAAGAGAATTCTTTCTATTCCCGACCAAATCAACAAAATGTTGAATCGCTTTAAGTTTTATTTATCTTTTTTATAGCCAACATATTCAATCGTTTATGCAGTAGCTTTTACAAATGTAAAATAATAATGATAATAATAATAATGATGAAACCTTTTAAACAGTTTAGATGCTCTAGCTGTATACATAGACAGATAGATAGCTAGCTAGCTACTGTATCTAGATAGATAGATAGATAGATAGATAGATAGATAGATAGATAGATAGATAGATAGATAGATACAGTAGATAGAGCCGTATATCTACACTTAAAAATATTATCATAATTATATAGCATCACATTTTTTCTGTGTGCAAATAAGTATTTTTTAAAAACGCTTTGTACTAAAAATTGGATAGTAAACAAACAAAGCAGGCATAACACTCATCTCAGAATGGTGTTTTATGACCAACTTGGATTTGTTTTGATTTTTTTTAAACGTTTATTAAAGATAATATATATATTAAAAAAAGGGTAGTGCCCCTTTCCAAACCGTTTTAAACCTATCACGCTGATACGTGAAGAGTTTAGCATAACTAGTGCAATTCACAACAGTAGTGAGTAAGGTGTAGTCAGGATCAGGCCGTAGTCGTACACAAAGTCAGAGGTATTGAAGTACAGAGTAGCTAGGCAAAATCGTAGTTAATAAACAGGCTGGGTCATACACATAATTCAGATGTCAGTCATATTGGAAGGATAATCAGTAGAGTAGTCAGGGACAGGCTGAGTCAAACACGAAACTCAGATTACAGAAGGACAAGAAAAGAGCAAGGTCAAGAGGCAGGCAAGTGGTCGGTGCACAGAATAATATACAATATGATGTTACTACAATATGATATTACGACATGATAATATTACAAATATATATAACTCCAAAATAATAAGACTGACTGACTAGAGTACATATATATCGTGCAGAAGCACAATATATGAATGTAGCTCACAATTCTCGTTAGCTAGGCCAAGAACCAACAAACTGATTAGTATCAAGGCCAGTGAGCAACTGAGAGCTCTGGCCTTAAATACACAAATTATAATTCCAGAAACCACTCCCAGAATTGGCAGCACCTCCTGCATGGTGAGGACACCTGATGACATCACCGCTGACATCACTTCACTCCTTAGTCTATTAGGCCCATCAGGTCGTTTGGACACACTGCGCACGCGCGCGCTCGGATTCACCACCGCAGGGGTGCTGGGGATGCTGCTGGAAGATGCCAGCACAGAAACTTCGCCACTTGCACGGATACCGCCAGAGACGCTGCGGGACCTGCCGCTGGAAGGTAAGATTGTTACAAAACCATTGTCAGGTTCTGCCACCTGACCAACATTAGCCCGCATGGTCCATGGTCCATAGGAAGGACCCTGCAAGAAGGGGCGCTCTTTCTTGAAAAGCCTACGACTATGTTAAGGACAAGGGGCTCAACCCAACCTCAATGCCCCTTTAATGCCCCTTCTAAAAAATAGATAATAATTAATAGTTTCAACTTTTAAATATTCATTCACCTGGGAGGGGATGCTAATCTGAAGGCCTTCTTAGTATTAAAAGAGGGTCCCAAATCCTATTATAGGTCCCCGTGACACACCACCACATATCTTGGGTAATTACCACACCTCTCCACCACCAATGTAGATACTAGTGATGCTCAAATACCCCTTTTTAAAATTCGAGTTTGGTCGAATTCGAATAGTAAATTATTCGAGGTCAGTCGAATATTCGAGTCGAATAATTTTTACTATTCGATTCGACCTCGGACTTCGAGCTCACTATTCGAGTCGGTATTCGAGCTCACTATTCGAGCTGACTATTCGAATTGGCCTTAAATAGCTTCCAACACTTGTTTTGAGGGTGAATGATGCAAGAAACATCTTTTTTTCCAAGTAACAACAGCAAGTGATTATGTGGGGATGTTCCTTTAAAAAAAAATGTGGAAAGAGAAGTTGTGTCCTAAATTTTGTTCAGTAGTGTTACTGTATATACTTGTTCTTCTTCTTCTTTATCTTTCTTCTTCTTCTAGATCTTCTTCTTCTATATCTTCTTCTTCTTCTTCTTCTTCTTCATCTTCTTCTTCTTCTTCTTCATCATCTTCTTCTTCTTCTTCTTCTTCATCATCTTCTTCTTCATCTTCTTCATCTTCTTCTTCATCTTCATCTTCATCTTCTTCTTCTTCATCTTCTTCTTCTTCATCTTCTTCTTCTTCTTCTTCTTCTTCATCTTCTTCTTCTTCATCTTCTTCTTCTTCATCTTCTTCTTCTTCATCTTCTTCATCTTCTTCTTCTTCATCTTCTTCATCTTCTTCTTCTTCTTCTTCATCTTCTTCTTCTTCATCTTCTTCTTCTTCATCTTCTTCATCTTCTTCTTCTTTTTCATCTTCTTTTTCATCTTCTTCTTCATCTTCTTCTTCATCTTCTTCTTCATCTTCTTCTTCTTCATCTTCTTCATCTTCTTCTTCTTTATCTTCTTCTTCTTTTTCATCTTCTTCTTCATCATCTTCACGTATTTCTCTTTTCAATTTTTTTTTAAAGAAATGCAGCTATTTTTGAGCGTAACAAATAGCTGGTGGGCGCACGCATGTTGGAAGCGCCATTGTATGTGCTCCCTGGCAGTGGAAACACAAAGACAGCAGGAGGTAAATTCAGCAGCAGGAGGAGGAGGATGAGTGTGTGGCAGCAGGCAGTCAATGAGGCAGGCAGCTCGCCGTGACATAATAGCCCTGGTACCTAGCGGTGATACCAGGGCTGTAAATAAACACAACAGGAGGTCCCAGACAGCGGTCGTGCAGCCCACATTGTGTCCAATACACAACTGGGACAACACAGTTTTCAACCCGGGCACCTCAGAAAAATTAAACCTTTTTTTTTTTTAATGGTTTTTTGGTTTTTGGTTTTACAACCAATATAGCTATTGTTTGACGTAATAGCTGGTGGCAGAGTGGCAGCAGAAGAAGGTAATTCTGTGTACCCTGGCAGTGGGAAACACAGACAGACAGCAGCAGCAGGAGGAGGAATGGAGGAGTAGGCGAGCAGCTATTGTTTGACGTAATAGCTGGTGGCAGAGTGGCAGCAGAAGGTAAATCATCTGTGTACCCTGGCAGTGGGAAACACAGACAGACAGCAGCAGCAGCAGCAGGAGGAGGTGTGGAGGAGCAGTGTGAGTGTGGCAGCAGGTAGGCAGCGTGACATAATAGCCCTGGTACCTAGCGGTGATACCAGGGCTGTAAATAAACACAACAGGAGGTCCCAGACAGCGGTCGTGCAGCCCACATTGTGTCCAATACACAACTGGGACAACACAGTTTTCAACCCGGGCACCTCAGAAAAATTAAACCTTTTTTTTTTTTAATGGTTTTTTGGTTTTTATGTTTTACAACCAATATAGCTATTGTTTGACGTAATAGCTGGTGGCAGAGTGGCAGCAGAAGAAGGTAATGCTGTGTACCCTGGCAGTGGGAAACACAGACAGACAGCAGCAGCAGGAGGAGGAATGGAGGAGTAGGCGAGCAGCTATTGTTTGACGTAATAGCTGGTGGCAGAGTGGCAGCAGAAGGTAAATCATCTGTGTACCCTGGCAGTGGGAAACACAGACAGACAGCAGCAGCAGCAGCAGGAGGAGGTGTGGAGGAGCAGTGTGAGTGTGGCAGCAGGTAGGCAGCGTGACATAATAGCCCTGGTACCTAGCGGTGATACCAGGGCTGTAAATAAACACAACAGGAGGTCCCAGACAGCGGTCGTGCAGCCCACATTGTGTCCAATACACAACTGGGACAACACAGTTTTCAACCCGGGCACCTCAGAAAAATTAAACCTTTTTTTTTTTTTAATGGTTTTTTGGTTTTTGGTTTTACAACCAATATAGCTATTGTTTGACGTAATAGCTGGTGGCAGAGTGGCAGCAGAAGAAGGTAATTCTGTGTACCCTGGCAGTGGGAAACACAGACAGACAGCAGCAGCAGGAGGAGGAATGGAGGAGTAGGCGAGCAGCTATTGTTTGACGTAATAGCTGGTGGCAGAGTGGCAGCAGAAGGTAAATCATCTGTGTACCCTGGCAGTGGGAAACACAGACAGACAGCAGCAGCAGCAGCAGGAGGAGGTGTGGAGGAGCAGTGTGAGTGTGGCAGCAGGTAGGCAGCGTGACATAATAGCCCTGGTACCTAGCGGTGATACCAGGGCTGTAAATAAACACAACAGGAGGTCCCAGACAGCGGTCGTGCAGCCCACATTGTGTCCAATACACAACTGGGACAACACAGTTTTCAACCCGGGCACCTCAGAAAAATTAAACCTTTTTTTTTTTTTAATGGTTTTTTGGTTTTTGGTTTTACAACCAATATAGCTATTGTTTGACGTAATAGCTGGTGGCAGAGTGGCAGCAGAAGAAGGTAATTCTGTGTACCCTGGCAGTGGGAAACACAGACAGACAGCAGCAGCAGGAGGAGGAATGGAGGAGTAGGCGAGCAGCTATTGTTTGACGTAATAGCTGGTGGCAGAGTGGCAGCAGAAGGTAAATCATCTGTGTACCCTGGCAGTGGGAAACACAGACAGACAGCAGCAGCAGCAGCAGGAGGAGGTGTGGAGGAGCAGTGTGAGTGTGGCAGCAGGTAGGCAGCGTGACATAATAGCCCTGGTACCTAGCGGTGATACCAGGGCTGTAAATAAACACAACAGGAGGTCCCAGACAGCGGGCGTGCAGCCCACATTGTGTCCAATACACAACTGGGACAACACAGTTTTCAACCCGGGCACCTCAGAAAAATTAAACCTTTTTTTTTTTTTTTAATGGTTTGTTTGGTTTTGGTTTTGCAACCAATATAGCTATTGTTTGACGTAATAGCTGGTGGCAGAGTGGCAGCAGAAGAAGGTAATTCTGTGTACCCTGGCAGTGGGAAACACAGACAGACAGCAGAAGGGCAGTACACAGCAGCCCACTGTAGGTGTAAAATGTGTGGCTGCAGGCGACGTAATAGTCAAAGTGAACCAGGCTGGCTTAGTGAGCAGGAGCCAGGAGGTGGTAAAGGGTGGTAAGGCACATTAACGATGGTTCCGGCAGCCAGTTCATGTCCCCCTCTCGCCGACAACAGGGGCCAGGAACTCGCCTTCCACCCACGCCTGGTTCATCTTGAGAAACGTCAGTCTGTCCACAGACTTGTGAGACAGACGTGAGCGTTTCTCGGTGACCACGCCACCAGCTGCACTGAAGCAGCGCTCGGACAGCACGCTGGAAGGGGGGCAGGACAGCACTTCCAGGGCGTACTGCGCCAGCTCGCTCCAGATCTCCATGCGCTTGACCCAATACTCCATGGGATCAACAGGGGCATCGCTGTCAAGCCCGCTGTACGACCCCATGTAGTCAGCCACCATGCGGGTCAGGCGCTGGCTGTGACCGGAGGAGGATGCTGCTGCATGCATCTCCTCTCTAGTCACTGCTGCCGGAGCCTCTACAGTCCTGTAGAGCTCGTGGCTGAAAGACAGCAGGTCTGTGGGGCGCTTGCTGCTGCTGGATGCAGGCACCTGCTGCTGCCTCTGTGCTGGCTGCTGGACAGTGGGGGTGGAAGGCTGGGGGAAGGCTTCCTCCAAGCGCTCAACAAGGGCCTGCTGCAAGCTCCTTATTTGTTGCGCTGGGTCTCCTCCTGCAGGCGGCAGGAACTGGCTCAACTTCCCCTTGAGGCGTGGGTCCAACATCATGCTGATCCAGATCTCCTCCCTCTGCTTCATCTGGATCACCCTGGGGTCCCTGCGCAGGCACGTCAGCATGTGCGCTGCCATTGGGAAGAGGCGGGCCACGTCTGCTGGCACATCGACGTCAGTGCTGTCCTCATCCTCCTCCTCTGCCGCCTCATCCTCTCTCCACCCCCGCACCAACTCAGCTGCGCTGTGCTGATCCCCCTCATCAGCAGCCAGGTCAGGGACCTCCACCAAGTCCTCCTCCTCCTCCCCCTCAGAGGTGGACTGCGCAGCTGGTTGCCGCTCCTGCTGGTCCAAGGCTGCCGCTCCCTGTTCCAGCAAAGCATCGAGGGCCCTGTTCAGCAGAGAAACCAGGGGCACCCACTCGCAGACCATAGCATGGTCCCTGCTCACCATGTTTGTGGCCTGCAGGAAGGGAGCCAGCACAAAGCACACCTGCTGCATGTGCCTCCAGTCATCATCGGGGACGATGGACGGGATGTTGCTGGTCTTGTCCCTTCTCTGAGCTGCGGAAACAGTGGCCAGGGCAAGGTACTGTTTGACAGCGTGCCTCTGTTCAACCAGACGCTCCAACATCGCCAGGGTGGAGTTCCAGCGAGTCGGAACGTCAAGGATCAGCCGATGGCGTGGCAGATCCAGCTCCTTTTGCACGTCTTCCAGGCTCACACAGGCTGCAGCCGAGCGCCGGAAGTGACGCACAACATTCCTTGCCGTTTCCAGCAGTTCGCCCATCCCCTGGTAGGTGCGCAGGAACTTCTGCACCACCAGGTTCAGCACGTGGGCAAGACAGGGGATGTGGGTCAGGTTTCCCCTGTCTATTGCGGCAACCAGATTGGCCCCATTGTCGGCCACCACCTCTCCGACTCTGAGGCCTCTGGGGGTCAGCCAAATCCTCTCCTGCTCCTGGAGTTTGGCCAACACATGGGTTGCCGTCAGCTTGGTCTTCCCAAGGCTGACCAAGTGCAGCAGCGCTTGGCAGTGGCGGGCCTTCACGCTGCTGCTGAGGCGGGGGGTTTGGCCAGGTGTGCCGGAGGATGGCAGAGGATCGGAGGAACCTGCTGCAGTTCCCCTGACCCTGCGGGGTGGCACCACCCACTGTGTTGCTGCTGCTGCTGTGCCCGCTGCTGCTCTCCCATCCTCACCCCCTTCCACCAAGCTGACCCAGTGGACAGTGAAGGACAGGTAGCGGCCTGTCCCGAAGCGGCTGCTCCAGGAGTCCATGGTGACGTGGACCCTTTCACCAACCGCGTGCTCCAGCCCTCGCTCCACATTGGCCATCACAAAGCGGTGCAGTGCAGGAATGGCCTTGCGGGCAAAGAAGTGTCTGCTGGGGAGCTGCCAGTCTGGGGCTGCGCAAGCAAGCAGCGCACGAATGTCGCTCCCCTCCTGCACGAGCGTGTACGGCAGGAGTTGGGAGCACATGGCCCGTGCCAGCAAGCCGTTCAGCTGCCGCACGCGACGGCTGCTGGGAGGCAGAGCCCTAACCACCCCCTGGAAGGACTCGCTCAAAAGGCTCTGGCGTGGCCTTTTGCTGGCACGGGAATCAGCAGACACAGCGGAGGAGGCCACTGAGGACTGGCTGCCAGAACAGGCCTCAGTGTCGGCGGCAGGAGTTGCAGAGGGGGGAGGAGCAGTGCGTTTCCGCACTCCTGCTGGTGCTGCTGGAGGAGCAGGAGGGCGGGTGGCTGCTGTTGCTGCTGCTGCTGCTGAAGGCTGTGCAGTGATGGGTGTGGTGCCACTGCCAGCACCAGATGCCTTCAGCCTCTGGAACTCCTCATGCTGGTGGAAATGTTTAGCCGCAAGGTGGTTGATGAGCGAGCTGGTGCAGAACTTTAAGGGGTCTGCACCTCTGCTCAACTTCCGCTGACAGTGGTTGCAAGTGGCGTACTTGCTGTACACAGTGGGCATGGTGAAATATCGCCAGATTGGTGACTTAAACATCCCCCTACGGCATGGAAGCGCTGCTGCCTGTCTCCCTGTGGTGGTTGGGGGGGGGGCTTGGGGGGCTTGGGTGCGGCTGGTGGTGGTACTGCAGATGCTGCTGCTGCTGCTGCTGCTGCTGAGCCTGAGACACCAGCAGGCTGTGGGACCTGCCTACTGCTGCTGCCAATGCTTGCAATGATGCGCCTCCTTGCAAGGCCCACAAGAGCATCCTCCTCCTCCTCCTCAGAGCTGCTGAGGACGACATCCCCTGGAGGTGGTGGCACCCAGTCTCTGTCTGTCACCGGGTCATCATCATCCTCCCCCTCCTGAAACATGTCCTGCTGGGATGAGGACCCCCCAAACTCCTCTCCTGATGCATGGATGGGCTGCTTGACTGTCGCCACAGTCTTGCTGTCCAATCCCTCATCCCCCAAAGTGCCCATCAGCATCTCCTCCTCAAGATCGCCAACAACAGCAGACAATTTACTCATGATGCCTGGGGTCAAAAGACTGCTGAATGACAGGTCGGCGAGTGACGGTGAACTGGCCTCCTCCCCAGACCCTGCTGGGCGGCTGCTGCGAACAGGGGTGGTGGTGGTGGTGGTGGTGAGGGTGGAGGCCTCGGATGCAGAGCTGATGGCGGGCTGCTCATCCTCCGTCATGAGTTGCACCACAGTGTCTGCATCCTTTTCCTCAATGGGACGTTTCCGACCCGGCTGGAGGAAAATGGGAGCAGGTGCTACACGCTGCTGCTGCTGTGTCTCTGCAGCGTGAGTTGCAGATGCTCCTGCTGGGCGGCGCCCAAGGCGTCCACGGCCAGTGGCTATGGGAGGAATGTTAGCCACTGACGCTGCTGCTGCTGCTGCGGAACTGTGCATGGTGGCGCGCCCGCGGCCGCGGCTTGCCACAATGCTGCTCCCTCTCCTCCTGATTCCCTTGCTGCCCTTCCCCTTGCCCAAACCGCGCTGGCTGCCACTTCCAGACATCTTCAATGTTTTGGGCGTATAGAGAAAAGTTTTTTAAAAGGGCGGCTGAAAAGTGGGGTACTTTAATGGAGTGGGTTGGTTGGTGAGGTGACTGAGTGAGTGTCCCCTAGTACAGTAAGTAAGTAGTAACAGTCAGGAAGTACAACTAGCAGTTACAATAATCAGTAGTAATCACAAGTAAATTTAGTGTGTGTACACTCAGACAGTGAGTGCACGCACGCAGGAGCTAGTAGCCTATGGACAGTGACTGAGTGTCCTAGACTCCTAGTACAGTAAGAGTAAGTAGTAACAGTAAGTAGAACTAACTAATTACGATAATCAATCAGCGATCAGAAGGAAATAGAGTGTGTGTTGTGTGTGTACGCTCAGACAGTGAGTGCACGCACGCAGGAGCTAGTAGCCTATGAACACAGTGACTGAGTGTCCTAGACTCCTAGTACAGTAAGAGTAAGTAGTAACAGTAAGAAGAACTAACTAATTACAATAATCAATCAGCGATCAGAAGGAAATGGAGTGTGGGTGTGTGTACACTCAGACAGTGAGTGCACGCACGCAGGAGCTAGTAGCCTATCAACACAGTGACTGAGTGTCCTAGACTCCTAGTACAGTAAGAGTAAGTAGTAACAGTAAGAAGAACTAACTAATTACAATAATCAATCAGCGATCAGAAGGAAATGGAGTGTGGGTGTGTGTACACTCAGACAGTGAGTGCACGCACGCAGGAGCTAGTAGCCTATCAACACAGTGACTGAGTGTCCTAGACTCCTAGTACAGTAAGAGTAAGTAGTAACAGTAAGTAGAACTAACTAATTACAATAATCAATCAGCGAACAGAAGGAAATGGAGTGTGGGTGTGTGTACACTCAGACAGTGAGTGCACGCACGCAGGAGCTAGTAGCCTATGAACACAGTGACTGAGTGTCCTAGACTCCTAGTACAGTAAGAGTAAGTAGTAACAGTAAGTAGAACTAACTAATTACAATAATCAATCAGCGATCAGAAGGAAATGGAGTGTGGGTGTGTGTACACTCAGACAGTGAGTGCACGCACGCAGGAGCTAGTAGCCTATGGACAGTGACTGAGTGTCCTAGACTCCTAGTACAGTAAGAGTAAGTAGTAACAGTAAGTAGAACTAACTAATTACGATAATCAATCAGCGATCAGAAGGAAATAGAGTGTGTATTGTGTGTGTACACTCAGACAGTGAGTGCACGCACGCAGGAGCTAGTAACCTATGAACACAGTGACTGAGTGTCCTAGACTCCTAGTACAGTAAGAGTAAGTAGTAACAGTAAGAAGAACTAACTAATTACAATAATCAATCAGCGATCAGAAGGAAATGGAGTGTGGGTGTGTGTACACTCAGACAGTGAGTGCACGCACGCAGGAGCTAGTAGCCTATGAACACAGTGACTGAGTGTCCTAGACTCCTAGTACAGTAAGAGTAAGTAGTAACAGTAAGTAGAACTAACTAATTACAATAATCAATCAGCGATCAGAAGGAAATGGAGTGTGGGTGTGTGTACACTCAGACAGTGAGTGCACGCACGCAGGAGCTAGTAGCCTATGAACACAGTGACTGAGTGTCCTAGACTCCTAGTACAGTAAGAGTAAGTAGTAACAGTAAGTAGAACTAACTAATTACAATAATCAATCAGCGATCAGAAGGAAATGGAGTGTGGGTGTGTGTACACTCAGACAGTGAGTGCACGCACGCAGGAGCTAGTAGCCTATGAACACAGTGACTGAGTGTCCTAGACTCCTAGTACAGTAAGAGTAAGTAGTAACAGTAAGTAGAACTAACTAATTACAATAATCAATCAGCGATCAGAAGGAAATGGAGTGTGGGTGTGTGTACACTCAGACAGTGAGTGCACGCACGCAGGAGCTAGTAGCCTATGAACACAGTGACTGAGTGTCCTAGACTCCTAGTACAGTAAGAGTAAGTAGTAACAGTAAGTAGAACTAACTAATTACAATAATCAATCAGCGATCAGAAGGAAATGGAGTGTGGGTGTGTGTACACTCAGACAGTGAGTGCACGCACGCAGGAGCTAGTAGCCTATGAACACAGTGACTGAGTGTCCTAGACTCCTAGTACAGTAAGAGTAAGTAGTAACAGTAAGTAGAACTAACTAATTACAATAATTAATCAGCGATCAGAAGGAAATGGAGTGTGGGTGTGTGTACACTCAGACAGTGAGTGCACGCACGCAGGAGCTAGTAGCCTATGAACACAGTGACTGAGTGTCCTAGACTCCTAGTACAGTAAGAGTAAGTAGTAACAGTAAGTAGAACTAACTAATTACAATAATCAATCAGCGATCAGAAGGAAATGGAGTGTGGGTGTGTGTACACTCAGACAGTGAGTGACCGCACACAGGAGCTAGTAGCCTATGGACAGTGACTGAGTGTCCTAGACTCCTAGTACAGTAAGAGTAACTAGTAACAGTAAGTAGAACTAACTAATTACAATAATCAATCAGCGATCAGAAGGAAATGGAGTGTGGGTGTGTGTACACTCAGACAGTGAGTGCACGCACGCAGGAGCTAGTAGCCTATGAACACAGTGACTGAGTGTCCTAGACTCCTAGTACAGTAAGAGTAAGTAGTAACAGTAAGTAGAACTAACTAATTACAATAATCAATCAGCGATCAGAAGGAAATAGAGTGTGGGTGGTGTGTGTACACTCAGACAGTGAGTGACCGCACGCAGGAGCTAGTAGCCTATGAACACAGTGACTGAGTGTCCTAGACTCCTAGTACAGTAAGAGTAAGTAGTAACAGTAAGTAGAACTAACTAATTACAATAATCAATCAGCGAACAGAAGGAAATGGAGTGTGGGTGTGTGTACACTCAGACAGTGAGTGCACGCACGCAGGAGCTAGTAGCCTATGAACACAGTGACTGAGTGTCCTAGACTCCTAGTACAGTAAGAGTAAGTAGTAACAGTAAGTAGAACTAACTAATTACAATAATCAATCAGCGATCAGAAGGAAATGGAGTGTGGGTGTGTGTACACTCAGACAGTGAGTGCACGCACGCAGGAGCTAGAAGCCTATGAACACAGTGACTAAGTGTCCTAGACTCCTAGTACAGTAAGAGTAAGTAGTAACAGTAAGTAGAACTAACTAATTACAATAATCAATCAGCGATCAGAAGGAAATAGAGTGTGGGTGGTGTGTGTACACTCAGACAGTGAGTGACCGCACGCAGGAGCTAGTAGCCTATGGACAGTGACTGAGTGTCCTAGACTCCTAGTACAGTAAGAGTAAGTATTAACAGTAAGTACAACTAACTAATTACGATAATCAATCAGCGATCAGAAGGAAATGGAGTGTGGGTGTGTGTACACTCAGACAGTGAGTGCACGCACGCAGGAGCTAGTAGCCTATGAACACAGTGACTGAGTGTCCTAGACTCCTAGTACAGTAAGAGTAAGTAGTAACAGTAAGTAGAACTAACTAATTACGATAATCAATCAGCGATCAGAAGGAAATGGAGTGTGGGTGTGTGTACACTCAGACAGTGAGTGCACGCACGCAGGAGCTAGTAGCCTATGGACAGTGACTGAGTGTCCTAGACTCCTAGTACAGTAAGAGTAAGTAGTAACAGTAAGTACAACTAACTAATTACGATAATCAATCAGCGATCAGAAGGAAATAGAGTGTGTGTTGTGTGTGTACACTCAGACAGTGAGTGCAGTGCGCACACGCAGGAGCTAGTAGTCTATATGAACAGTGACAGTGAGTGTCCCTACGGGTACAGTAAGAGTAAGTAGTAAGTAAGTACAACTAAATAACAATAATCTATCAGTAATCAGAAGGAAATAGAGTGTGTGTACACACAGACAGTGAGTGAGTGCACACACGCAGGAGCTAGCTAGTAGCCTATAAACAGTGACAGTCAGTGAGTGTCCTACTCCTAGTACAGTATAACTACAATACTATTAGTAAAGGACAGCAGAAATACTGGTATAGATGAGAGAAATAAACAGAGGACAGCTGCCCACAGAGGCAAGGCCCCCCTGAGGCCTAAACCTGTAAGCTTGCAGCAGCTGCCTGTCTCTAATGTAACACACAAGCTACTAACTAAAATACAATGTCTATCTAACTAACAACAATATAGGTGTATATGGCAGGTGTAGGTGAGCAAAAACGCTAGGTAAATGATCACAATAGAGCACTTGCTAAGCCAAAGCACAAAGGAGCAACTCTCTCTCTGTACAAGTCTCAGGCAAGCATGGAGAAACGGAACATGGCGGCCGCTATTTATAGGGTAGGGGCTGGCCAGGGTCCCCCTCTGTGATTGGCTGCCGTCAGAGGGCCTGGGAGCCCTCTGATTGGCTCTAAGGACATCAATCTGGGCTATGACGCTATTCGAGCTCGGTACCGAGCTCGAATAGCGCCGGGTTGCTCGAATAGCTCGAATAGTGAATGGGCTATTCGAGTGTACTCGGATAGCCCATTCGAATAGCTCCAGCTATTCGGAGCTCGAATACCGAGCTCGAATAGCTGGAAAAGAGCTCGAATATTCGAGCTACTCGAATATTCGAGCTCTGCTGAGCACCACTGGTAGATACATGTTGGGCAATTTAATGATGCTTTCAAAGTGTCTCCCTATTGTCTATATTGGTGGTGCCTGACAGGCATCAAGAAGGCAGAAGAAATTAAACAAAACCTGTAATGAAAAAAACCTTTTGGGACCCTGAGGCTTCCCCCTCCCGAGGTGAGTACCCCCCAGGGGAACTTTTTTTGTTACAGGTTCTCTTTAAGCTTAAAGAGGAAAAAATACAGAAAAAAATGGAAGTATCCAGAAGATTCTGTTACAGTTTTTTTTTTAATTTCTTATAAAGTTCTATCTTTTACCACTTGTTTAAAGACTCATACACACATCCAACTTAATACACAACCAACTGCACAACATGACCAACAACACAACAAATTGTTTACCTAACAAGAATGTACACACATGCCAACCAATTAAACAACTCACTGAAATACTATGCGTGCAAGCAAAATAACAAACTTCACAGCATATACACATTCAAAAACAATAAAGTTGTTTAAAAGTCTTGTACACACATTCCAACCTGCCTGATAGTTGGTCAGATTGATCCATCGGTTGGATCTGGAAAACAACCTGTTATCAGTTGGTCATGTGGTTGTTTGTCAGCTGTACGCACACCCAACTTATCTTCCAACAGACAAGTTTGGAAGATAGTTGATCAGACTTTTGGTATATGTGTATGAGTCTTTAAATATATAGGGACCAGGCCAAATAAGAACCATTTATTTATATACCTGGTAGGGGGCGGACATCTGGAGGGACTTGTTGTTAAAAAAGAGCTTCCACCCAAACCCCCAAGACCTATCCCTACCTGTATGAGGTAGTTACTCCCACCTTCCAGTCAGTGAGGTGGCAATGAGCCACTGCCTACATTATTATTATTATTATTATTTATTAGATTTATATAGCGCCAACATATTACGCAGCGCTGTTCAATAAATAGGATTACAGACAATGATAACAGGGTGACAGAACAATACAGGTAATAGACAATAGATACAACAATACAGGTAATAGCAATAAGATACGCAACGCAATGCAGATAGTAGTACAAAGCCAGATCATAAACTGGAGTGGTAGTAGTAAAATAACCAGTTCCAAATTCTGCGCACAGTCAAGTATGATACACAAGGGGAGAGGGCCCTGCCAAAGGCTTACAATCTAGAAGCTTGGAAGCAATGTTGGAAGCTTTGCAAGAAGAGGAAAAGATTTCTGCCCTCATATCATGGACCTTGCAGATGAGTATTTCCAGGTGGTGAATAAATACCGGTCAACACAGGGGCAAGGAATTAAAAAGGCTTGGAGAGAAGCACTGCTTTTTTAAAATTTACTTTATAATATGTTATATTATTTTATATTACTTTAAATAATATTTTATACAAAAAAAATTGATCCAAAACCCAGCATTTTAAGAATATATACATTCATTGATTTATATAACACCACCAGCTTTAATGGAAGAAACTGGGGTACATATACAGACATTGGAATATATGAGATGATATTGATACATAATATAGAATATAGAAGTGGTAGACGATATAATAAGTTGCAGTAACAATTGTATGGTGATTAAATAAAACATACAGCATTTTCTAAGACACAAAAATGTGAGAGCCCTGCCCATGCAAGCTTACAATCTAAAGGAACAGGGAAGAAACGAGAGGTGATACTAACATGGAAGATATGTGCTTTTTGCCATTCTTGAACAGGCAATGTAATTTGTATGTCTATGCTATTTGTATGCAAATCATTTCAAATCATTTAAAAAAATATATAACACTGCTTTGTAAATTGAAAACTGTACAGAAGAACTGACTGAAAAAAATGCACTGTAGTGAAATCCGCTGTATACACAGGGGCAGTCCTTGGACTGCTGGTGGTACAAAATCAGTCCCATAGCAGGAAAATTATAAAAGGAGATGAGAAGCAAAGTGAAGCTGTGCTCGTTGCAATCATGTGCAATGCAGTCTTCGTTTTTTTTTTCTTGTCATGATTAAATGTTTGCTTTGACATGGCTCTTTATCAACATATATGAGAACTAGAAGGGAAATCACTTAAAGGGAACCTAAAGTTAATGAAATCTGGCGAGTTCAACTTACTTGGGGCTTCATCCAGCCACCTGTAGTCATTCAGATCCCTACTCCATTCAGCCTCTCTGCCCCTGTGAAATCTGAATGTGCAGTCACATGCTGCGTGTCTCCCCCATTGTGCCCCTGTAGCTGGGAGCATTCACTGCTTGTGCAGTAAAAAATTGCTGCTGCGTATGCACAGAATACTCTTAATGGCTGGAGCACGATTTAGGAGGTTGGCTGCCAGGGCTGCAGATGTTAATTTGCTCACAGCTGGCTTTCGGAGGGGTCAGGGACTGAACAGAGCCATGTGGAATAGCAGCGAGAGACCAGAAAGACTTCAGGGGGCTGCAAGATGCCCCAGGTAAGTTAAACTGCCCAGATTTATTTCACTTTAGATACCCTTTAATACTATCCTTTGATAGCCCCCATGCTCTTTGTGCTAGTGAGTGATGAGTGATGATGGTGCCCATTGGTACAATTTGTAGTGAACAATCATATTTTCTTGTAGTAAGTAGATATAAATGTGCAGAATTCCTTTTAAAACATGTACTAATGTAGAGCAGCAGGAAAAGGTAATATGAACCGTAACTCTCCCCCACTCTGCGATGATCCTGGATGTAGTTGTCAATACGTGTGCTCTATTGATGCAAGCAGAAGAAAAGAGCACTATTTGAATCACATAGGTAGAAAAGGCCCATGCACCATCTGTCTCTGTTGCAGCAATAATTTATTGTACCTTTGTCTGCTTACATGCATCGTGAATGGGTATCATCCATAGTTTCCCCGTGCACGTTGGCGGCTATGGCAGGGTGGAGAGTGGAGGTGGTGGTAACAGATGCGGGCAAGCAACAGACGTTTTGCGTTCTTCTGGATTCTTGGTCATGCTGCATTCCACCAACGCTCATATTTTCAATAATATTATTCAGATCATACTGGTAATGCACAAAAACAGAGAAACTGATGAGCGTAATTGATCCTGAACGATCGCATTAAAGATAATTTCCTTGAAGAAATGATTGTTCTGCATGGTGGATTTTTTATTAGATATGATCATAACTGGTGGAGATATGATCGCAAGTTTAGTGGTGTGGATCGATTAAATATGATCTTTTCTTTCAATCTGGATGGTTTTAACCCAAATATGCTCGTTTGCTAAAAATTGTACAGTTAATGGGCACCTTTAGTGCCTGGACAGAGAAAAAACAGAAACCTAAAAAAAAAAAAAGAAGATAATACATACACTAACTTTAATAACTAATGTATTTTTTGCAGATAATGCATATACTAACTTTAATAACAAATGTATTTTTGTAATGAAAGGGACAAACATTTTAACCTAAACCGTTCATTTTTCTTTCACATTCCAAACAATTATCTGTAAATGTCAGCTTCGTATTTTATAACATTTCCTCTTCAAGTTGTATTAAGAATAATACACATTTGGGCCTGTCTTTTATCTTTAGGCTTTAATAGGGCAGGAAGGACTGCAAGTTGGAGTACAGATAGAAATGGGTGGTAGGTAAAAGACAAAACCTCACTTATTTCATCCTCCTCTGCAAATTATTGAGCCGGAATGTGTATTTAGAGAAGTTTGAAAAAGACATTACCAAATAATAAGACCCTGTAGCTACTTGAAAAAAGAGGCATTGAAAGAGCTTTTGAGGGAAAATTTACAGCAATCAGGCTGCGCTTGGTGAATATGTGATGTCTGCTATTGACAGCATTCCTATTAATTCCCACTTGTCTCTTAGAGCCAAAGACCAACCTCATTTTTGCTCTTATTGTGCTAAGCAAAAGTGTTCAGAATTTGTATTTGCCTTACTTCATATCTGAAACAAATTAATTTGTGACAGAAAAGCATCACATTTAGGATTTATTTGTTTAATTCCCTTTTTGGCAACATTTACGTTGCAGTGGAATAATGGATAGTTTTACTTTATTGTTCATTCTTCCTCATTATTAAACTGCATATAAGGATATAATGCACCTATTGCAACAGATAAGGAATGTGAATAGTTTGAGCCCTCGTTGGGGTATCAGTGAATGGGATAGGTGTTGTCCCCTTTTAAAGTGAATGGGAACCGCATTTTTTAAAAAATGAAGCAAATACTTACCTAAGGAGAGGGAAGGCTCTGGGTTGTATAGAGCCTTCCGTCTCCTCTCTCAGTGCCCTCTATCCTGTGCTGGCTCCCCCCGTTCAATCCCCCACCAAAAGGGTATTTGGAAGTCTTCAGGAGCCGTGTCCTCCCGAAGACGTGCGGCTCCATACTGCACACACGTGAGTGCGCAAGAGAGCGTGTTTGCGCAGGTGCAGTACAGGGCCACCCTTCTTCAGGAGCACTCGGGCTCCCTGAAGACTTCTGAAGCCTCCTTCGGCCGGGTAAATTAGTCAAATACTGCTACCGGGCGAGCCAGCACCGGAACGAGGGGACCAGGAGAGGAGCGGGAAGGCTCTATAGGACCCAGAGCCTTCCCTCTCCTTGGGTAAGTATCTGTCTCCTTTTTTTAAATGCAGTTCCCATTCACTTTAAGGAGGGAAACGGAGGAGCGGAACTGGCATACAATCATATAACGTCTATAGAGCTTTCAAAACACAGATGAGTTTCCACAATGAAAAACAAATATAGAAACCTTTCATTCTCTTTAATATAAATGCCTGCTCAGAACATGAAACACATTTGTCCAGGTGCTCAGACTTAAGTATATTAGATGTCACCACCAATGTCCTTAAGCAACAAATGATGCAAAGATGGTAATCCAAATTATACATATGCATTCATCCATAACATATAAGTAATAGTTAAAAACTCAAAAAAGTTGACATTGGAGCTAAGCACGTTGTGAGAGCAAGTATCTGTCACTGGACCCCTCTGAGGGAATTTACATATTCAGTGTCACCGAATACTACAAAGACACCTTGATAGTTTTGAAAATATTGGCTAAATATTTGTGAACCTTGGATGAATACAGTCCGTCAGAAAAATAATTAGCACTGACCGGGACCTTCTAAGATGTAGTTGTTTTGAGGAATTTCACCTTATTCACATTGTAAGTTGGTTGAATGTACTTGTGAAAGAAGCAAAAAATCAAAAGTGGAGACAGAAATCTCTTGTCCTTTTCCCCTACAACTTTATTCTGCCAGTTACTGTGGTGTTGTGTTGCATATGGTAGAGAAGAGCACATTTTCCCAAAATACTCCTCTATTGCTTTTTTACTGATACCTGCACCCTGTGGAATGAAACTGTGTATTGACTAGGGAAAAGCTTCTGAATCAAACGGAATTCTGATTTCTGCATTGCCAATTGGCATCCCGACTCACAATGCTGAATTTGCTATAACTGTATTGCTGTTTTTGTCCCCTACTTATTGCCTGATGAAGTGGGCTGTGCCCGCGAAGCGCATTGCGTTCTTGGGGTACTATCAATAAATGTGTATGTTTACATAGTGACAGTCCTTTGTGTCAGCTTTATGGAGGTAAGTCCACCACTTCCTCCCAGCAATTTTTTAAAAAATGTATGCACTTTTATTCTGCTGGCACCTCTGTTCTCCTACCAGTATATTTGAGTCCACCCCAGGTGGAGGGGTGATCTTACCCCCTTTTCTTCCAAGCTACAGAGAGCAACTTCTTAATCCTGAGTGAGGACAGGTCTAATCTCCTCACCTGCTTATTGAGTGGTTACCTAAGCGGTAACCCACGTTTGTGAGTATAACCATCTCACTTTTCTACATATTCAACCATTTTGGACATACTACACTATATTGGGCTCTCCATCTCTCTCAACTTTTGTATACTTAGAAGAATGCTTATAAGTACATTGATGGATTTAAACAAAAAAATGGGGTGGCATCAGAACACTTACTGCAAACCTTGAGAACAACACTGTAGTTTATTTGCTGACAGATCCAGATGTTTGTATCTGCATCATAAAATCTGTGCAATATATTGAAATGCTTATGTAAGTAAGCAAGAAATGCAGAAAGTAAGTAAGATACAAGCTGTCACAGGAGCCCTAGTGGTCAGACCGCAATTGCCTTCCAATCGGTTTCAGCACACAGACCATGCAAGCTTTGGTCGTGATCTTTGCGCAGAAACAGATAGAAATTTGGGCAGCAGCCCGACCAGAAGGGAGCCTGTGAGGTACGATAATTACAACTTACACACGATTTCAGGGTATTACTGCCACCACCACTGGTATAGGCCAGTGGACTGACTGACTAGTCCTGCAAATAAAAAACGGTTAAACACACTCTATTCTGTCTAGATATCAACAATAGTAGTAGCGTCTCTCCAGAGACCTGGGATCAGTTTCTGTGTATGGCTGAAAAGCAGGGTATCGGAACAGTGAATGACTTTAATAAAGTCTTTTATTCACGGCAATATAAATAATTAATATATATAGAAAATTATTAAAATCAACAATTATTGAGACATGAGATAACACAGTATAAAAATAAAGGGGAGAAAAAATATTTAGTTTCTGGAAAGATGTCCTTTAGTGGGAAGAATCAAAGTTCCTTGGTAAAGTCCTTTGTTTCAGCTCAATTTAAAATCCAAGCAAAATGGAAAATGTCCTTTGTTTCAGTTCAGACAAGATGGCCGATCAAGATGGCCGCTAGCCATGTGTTCTCTGGCTAGCACCAGACAGCTCTCATACAGATGGAATGGGGAGGACTGAGGGAGGAGTCCCTCGCAACCACTTTTGAACAATGCCCATCTTTGGGTGGAGCCTCAAGTACAGCCCAGGGGTTGGACAGGGGCGGTGAGCTCCCTGGAGGGGTGCTCTATGCCCACCAAATATGACATCTGTCATATCTCGGCTTCCGCTTTCCGCACACACATGACCATCACATATTGATATTTCTCAGACTAGGCCAGTTCATATGATACCAAACTTGGGCATGTTTGCATGCCCGGTTAAAAAACAGTGGAATCCCCCGAGTTCTGGTTATGCCAGTGGCCCCAATTTACTATCAAAATACTCACAAGATCCGGACCAGCAGAATGATATAACTTTCACATTTCTCACCTGAACGGTATTGCTTAAACATGCTCAAAATCCTAAATTCCATGCTTTCTTATTCTGTCTATATGGCTCCGGCCAGTCTGGGGGGAAAGCAGTGCTTTGAATAGAGTCACCTTTTGGTTAGCCCATTGACATCTATCTGAGGTAATGAAAAGTAAACTCTAGCCTCCTGAACACAAGGGTTTGTTCCTGCTCATTAGCATATCAAAAGAGCCATCCTGCAGTTAAGCTGATGCTATCTCTCTGTTGAGAAAAGACTGCAGATGCTCCTATACAATCAATCCAGATATAGCACGTCACTGGCAATCGGTGCAATAAATTGATTGCATTTGCGTTCTCGTTTCTCACGGCTGTTCCGTGACACAAGCATGGTGGCATAATGAATAACACTCATCCCTTGGATTAATAGGTATCTAGTTTGAATATAGGTCATGTATATCTGCATGCAATTTGTATATTTTTCCCATGTTTGCATAGGTTTCCTCCAGGACACCAAAGTTTCCTATCACAACCCAAACACATAACCCAAAAACATGTGCATAAGTTAATTGGCTTCCCCTAAATGTGGCCTCTTTTTAGGTAAGTGTCTGTTTTAAATATATAAAAGCTCTACTTGTTTTTGGATAACTGTATTTCATAGAAATGCAGTTATGAAAATAAATGTACATTTACAATTATACTACATTTAGTTAATACTTTAAATCTACTATTGCAATGGATCACTGGGGGCCAGCTTTTTTACTCATGAATAGCCTGCTGCCTACTCTTTTTTTTTTCTGACAAATTACTCTCAGCACCGGCAGTTACAGGGTTCATTGGTTTATGGTGGGGGGCAACTGCCATACCCACTGCAGTCCTTATTCCCTAATAAATGAAAGCCTGGACACTGTTTATCAGTTGCTAGAGAGACATGGATGTGACAGTGCATCCAGTTAGCTGTGCTCTCCCCAAAATATAGACTTCATCGATGCGGGTTCATGGGACGTTCTTGACAATCGCGGAAGGAAGCCAGGTAGGAAGAAAGCAAGGAGACTGCAAGCTGACAAGATGATGACAGTGAGGAATTGTCCACCACCTATAGGGTTCAACAACTACAATTTTATATTGCAAAAGCTAGATGTTTTTGCAATATAATTGTAACATTTTAATTAGTTTGTTTTTTATATATGCATTTTAAAGAAATTCAGTTAGAAATAGAAAGTTGAATTAGGGCTTTAATTATCTGGAGATCTCTGTGAAAGGAAATCTTTTTGGCAAATGTACTGCTAGATTTGAACTTACCATGTAATTATGTTTTTTTTCCTGTGTTATTATATAATTGTACATTTTCTAGGGGAAAAGACAAACTGTGAGCTAAACCATGGATTTTTGTATTAGTGTAGTCTACTGCATGACTTTATTTTACTTTCACTATACTTCTTTCTGATGAAAACTTTTAAGAAACTTTTAAGAAAGTCCAAAATCTTCTTTTGTAAGAAATGGAATATTTCATAAGCGCTATGGTGAATTAACTGTAGTTGCTTTCAAAGGAAATCTACAATAATAGAGACATGCAGACTTCCTCTGTAGCACTTCGCAAAAATTCAGATTTTCTGGTCGCTCTTCTAGGCCTGTTCTTTAAAGAGAATCTGTATTGTTAAAATCGCACAAAAGTAAACATACCAGTGCGTTAGGGGACATCGCCTATTACCCTCTGTCACAATTTCGCCGCTCCTCGCCGCATTAAAAGTGGTTAAAAACAGTTTTAAAAAGTTTGTTTATAAACAAACAAAATGGCCACCAAAACAGGAAGTAGGTTGATGTACAGTATGTCCATACATAGAAAATACATTCATACACAAGCAGGCTGTATACACCCTTCCTTTTGAATCTCAAGAGATCATTTGTGTGTTTCTTTCCCCCTGCAGCTATCTTCCACTGAAGTGGCTGTTTCTTCCTGCAGAGTGCAGACAGCTCTGCCTGTATGTAATTCCTCAGTATGTGAAAGCCCAGCCAGCTCAGAGGAGGATTTATCCAGCTTGTAAAAGATAAGAGAGAAGAGAGAAGCTGCCCTAATCTAAATAATACACAGGCAGTGTGCAGAGAGGGGCCTGGAGGGGGGAGATGCATCACAGAACCACAACACTGAAGAACTTGGCAGCCTTTCAGACACAGGCTGACAAGTCTGACAAGAGAGAGATAAGTTGATTTATTACAGAGATGGTGATAGTAGAACGTGCTGCAGTAAGCCAGAACACATTAGAATAGCTTTTGGAACTTGTAGGATGATAAAAAACAGGATGCAATTTTTGATACGGAGTCTCTTTAAAGCTTATGGACCAAGGTTATTGTTTCCAAAGTAAGCAGAGATGGCCTGCGATTAGGAATATTTTATTTAGAAAAAGTATGCAAGCACAATTGTATGTCAGTGTACCTGCAACCCACAGTGCTATGTCGTGGATTAATTATCCATTTGCTGGTCATCTGTGCCCCAGATGATAACTGCAGACAGTGATTGCCAGCAAATGACATGCAAGATTTTAGCCAGGGAATTTCAAAGAAAAGAATGTTTGTTACATCCCTGAAATATGAACAAAAATGGATTAATATGTAAACTGTACCCACCTCCAGATAAGTAGTTGCGTGGACAAGAGGAAAAAGCCTAAGAGTGTGTAGCTCCTCCGAGTCCCTTATGTGCTATACCCAACTCAAATGACTTTCAATGTGGGAAATATCTTTTGGGGGCAAAAAGGATGAGGGAGTAACTGAACAGGGGAGCTTATGGTGGTGTCTATTCACCTTCTCAATAAAGTGTCAGTCGAATAGCCACCTCCACCCAATATGAGTTAAGACTAAAAGTGTCACTTCTTCCTTCACATTGCTTTTTCTTTCATATCTTTTGACAGTTAATTAAGCCAAGATTATAAGTTTGATCCATTTAGCATTTTACAAAACTATACATTTTGGCAATTCATTTGACTACTAGTGGACCTAAGCCCATTTAAAAATGGGCTAGGTCTTCATTGCGCATGCGCCCGCCGTGCACGTACCCAAGCTGCGTGCCCCTGTCGCACGCGCCCGCCCGCCCCTTGGCCGTGTGGCTCACATCACTCCCCCTCACTGTCTCTGCGTCCCTGCACATGCGCGGAGTGCAGATGGGACACTCACAGGGACACGGGATGCAGAGACAGTAGGGTTTTGTTATATAGGATATGCAAACACTGCATCTGGGTCCACAATTTTGGATGTGAGAAACGCTCAATAGTATCAGGTACATAGTATTCATTTGTGTGACTCCTTCAACAGATTTGGTTTCAGTTTCTAGCAATGGAAAATCACGTTTCATTCCTCGTTCACATTAATTGCTGAAATAGCTTTGGATGTAAGATGTTCCATACAAAGGGGTGGCAAATAATGATGAAAGGCGTTGAAGTGTTCTCATGTGCTGCTTGGCCAAAAGCAGAAAGGGGATTATTGCAGCTAAGCTGGCCACATGGAATTTGTACTCAATACTCCCACCCACCTTTACACTGTCTTTTGTGCTTTTATTCTAGGCCTCTTCACTGTCCTCTAACTACCCTTCTTTGGTGAAGATGAGGAACACAGAAAGAAAAGTTTTAAAAAACTGTGATTCCATTAGTAATTAACTACGGAATGCTCAAGGACGTAATATTGCTTTTGTGAGGTGTCAATACAAACACTTCTATTTGAAACTGTGGTCCCTGGCTGAGCCATTAAAACTGTGTGATGTAAGAAACAAATAAAATAAGCATCATGAGCATTGAAAAAGGAAAACTACAGTTGTCTTAAGGTGTTGATATAGCCATTTGTTTCAGTGATTGCAGATTCTTATATATTAGTCTAAGGTGATAATTTTAGGAAAATAGCAACAACAATATTAATAAACATTATATTATCAAATAAATTATGTAAATAAAAATAAAGCAGTATATTGTATGCCCTTCATTCCGGTTTAACGACAGTGAGAGAAAAGCAGCATTCATAGCGTTAATGTACGACTCGTTTGTTAATGAGTAGCACGTATTGAGCCTGAATTCACATTGCATTCTGTGTTACAATCTTGTCTGTCTCTCTTTATTATGCATTAGAAACAGTTGTTAATTGGTTTACTGAAAGCCTATTGCAGTAGCAGCACTGATAAAAGACCTAGGTGCCCCATCTCCTTGTTTTCCACCAGTTGTGAAAAGGAAAACACTGTGCAAACTTCAAAGTCTCTGCCAGCCTGTATTTGCAGAAGCCCAGGTCTTTTGTATTCCCTGTGGGGGCTTATTGTGTGATGATCACTGGGGGTAGACTTATGCCAGGGTGCCAAGGGCTATACTGCTCGCTCCCGGCTCATACTGTCATTACCATTTCATTCCTCTTTCCAGCAGCAACTCACAGAAAATGTCTGAAAGACTCCTCTCCTGAATGGGATGAATTATGTTGTGCAAAACTGCACTACCATTTTAGTAACCTTCCAGAAAAGTAGCTCAGACACGGTATTTTGTAAGAATTTTAAGGTGGAGGCACATTTCATTTTGTCCTCTGCCAGCATAGCTGATACAATTATTATTGTTAGGGAAAATTACCTTATTATAAGAGACATATTTAAAGAAAAGGCACTTTACTGAAGAAGCTTAGCATGTGAAAATGTGCTTTTCGCTTGAAAAAAAAAACTTGTTCTCCAAAATAGGAAGCCAAAGAATGACTATATCTCATCAGAAATTCATTTTCTTCCCGGTATAACTGATGTTTCCTGGCTGACAATACACAGAATATAGCGCTGCAGGAAAGTGAATGAGTTAAGAATGGACAGTTTGCTAATAGTGGAACAGCTAATAAAGGATAACTATTCTTAATGTACTGACTGTTATTAATAACTGTAAGGTAAGATGTTAGGGACAAACTCACAAAAGTGTTGAGACTAGTTTAGCATCAAAAAGCATTTTGGTTTTTAGAAAAATTTCATGAAAACAAGAATAGTGAGAGTGTTACAACATATCCAGCAAACAGACTGTTATGGGTCTTCTGCTGATGTTTATGGAGGTTTTACTGCTATTAGAATGTTTGCAGCAGCATCTTCTTGCTGCAATGAAGGGCCAGTGAGGATGTAAAGAAAGGTGGTGATGGGCTGAATTACACAAAGAGTGTGAACAGCTCTGTTCCATCTTTGATCCCTTGCCGATCACGCTGACTGGCTGGCAGAGGGAGGGAGGGATATAAAATAAATACAAAAAAGTTAAATTAATTTAAAAAATAAGCTAATAAATATTTACAAAAAAATAAACATTGGGGGAGCGATCAGACCCCACCAACAGAGAGCTCTGTTGGTGGGGAGAAAAGGGGGGGGGGGTCACTTGTGTGCAGAGTTGTGCGGACCTGCAGCTTGGCCTTAACCCTCCTGGCGGTTTATTAAAATCCGCCAGGGGGCAGCACAGCCGTTTTTTTTTTATTTAGACAAGGTTTCGCTACATGATAGCCGCTGCTCAGCGGCATACCCCCAGCCCCTCTACCGCCTCTGGCGATCGAAGATCAGGAGATCCCGTTCAAAGAACGGGATCTCCTGGAGGGCTTACCCCGTAGCCATGGTGATGGGCGGGATGATGTCACCGACGTCCTCGATGTCGTGACGTCAAAGGGGACTCCAATCCACCCCTCAGCGCTGCCTGGCACTGATTGTCCAGGCAGCGCATGGGGTCTGGGGGGGGGGGTGGATAGCGGCGGATTGGCGGGTAGTGGCGGTGATCGGATTGCACACGCAGCTAGCAAAGTGCTAGCTGCGTGTAGCAAAAAAAAAAATATGCAAATTGGCCCAGCGGGGCCTGAGCGGTGCCTTCCGGCAGCATAGCCCGAGCTCAGCTCGGGCTTACCGCCAGGAAGGTTAAAGCTGCAGTGGCCCATTTAATAAAAAAATGGCCTGGTCACTAGGGGGGTTTAAGTGGTTAAAGTGACACAGAAGCGAAAAGAAAACTTATGATATAATGAATTGTGTAGAATGGATAATTCATAGAACATTACTAGCAAAGAAAAGAGTCATATATTTATTTTCAGACGTATAGCCTTTTTTTCATAACATTGCATTATTCTGTCATATTTGCAATTTACAAACCACACTCTGTGTTTTAAACTATAAAACAAATCATAGCTAATGACCTTTGAACTTCCCTGAAGTAAAACCTTATCTAAATCTATCTCTGACTTCTTTGATGGTTAATTGCTTTAAAAAACAGCACTGTAGCCAACCCAAGTTGGGTCGGGGAGCTCAGAGAAGCTCTTTTGCATAGATAAAAACTGAAGTTTCTTAACGCTTCCTGCTACTGTACTGGAAAACCACATGAGAATAATTTCTTTGCAACTAATGCTCTATTTCTTAGCTGTACTACACATACAATGCATTATATCATAAGTTTATTTTCACTTCAGGTTTGCTTTAATACTCAGTGAGATTATTTCTGTACTGCTGTAAAGCTAATTTAAGATAAAACTGGTGCTGATTATATATTCCACTCACCTGGGAAGAGGAGAGGGGGGTGCAGGTGGCTGAAATATGAATCACTGTGAAGTCTCATAGACCCTAGCACATATTGAAATTCACACTTTTCTTAAAAAACTAAAAGCTGATTTTATTTGGATGTTGGACTGAGGAATCAGCAGAGAGGGTGAATATTGAAAAGAGTGCAGTTTGGAGCACCGGCCACTATGCCATATGCCATATGCACTCAAAAAGATATGATTAAAAACAATGCCAGGAGTCATTCCCAAGGCTGTGGCAAAATTGAGGATGTACTCTGCAATATCCCTCTCACTCATATCACAGCTAAATGAATAATAATATTTAAAAGTGGCTGTCCTGAGAGAGTGATGATTTTTGTCATTTTTACTATTTTAGTGGTCCCATAGCATTACAAGATCTCCCAAACAGTATTTCTATCATGGCATAAGCAAGATGGAATGTCATTTTTGGATGACAAGGTGATGCTTAAAAAATAAAGATAAAGATACAGAAAATAAAGATGGTGCCGACATTAGTTGGAGAACAGCAATTGACAGAATGAAGGGCCAGTAGAAGCTATATTACAGGTTGAGTAGTGTATCAACACTTTAGATTGCTGTCATGTTGTCATCTGTCACTTAGTTGGAGTGCCTTAATGAACAGGATATAGTAAAGGTTACCAAATCTAAGCCAATCAGTCATATGTCTGGGCAATGTTGAGTTGATGCATTATTATGCACATTTTGAATGGAACTTGAAAATAGACAAATTGAAATAAGTCAAAAAGGGATTTGATTGGTCCTTTTTGAAGCTGAATACATTTGCATACAAATTTTGCATTATCCCACATCATCTCATAATTATTTGCATATCATGTACTAACCTCTATCATTAACGGTACGTGTTATTTTTCTGTATATAATGCAAGCCTTGAACTAATTTAAAGATGAATTAAAAATGAATTCACCAAAAAGAATATTTGGATTCCAATAAGGTAGGCTATTTGTAAAATCGTAACTGTGCTGTGAGAAAGCGCGGTGGAGCCGCCGCCATGAACCAGCGGCGGGCGGCTCCTTCCGCATATGGCAGCAACTCACACGGAGAGGCAGCCGCCTCCTCACATCTTGAGGCGGCTACCTCCGTGAATCAGCCAGCTGAGAGCGGCGTAACCGCCGCGCTGGATGCGGCGATTAGCCGGCAGGTCCCCGCTGCGGAGACACCGCAGAGCGGGGCTGTGCTGGTTGGGACTCGTAGTCCCTCAAGATTCAGAGTGACGCGCGCGCGCGCACTCAGACAAACTTTATGACACCAGGGAAGAGTCAGCTGACTAGGCTGATCAGCTGACCATAGCTTCACTTCCCATTGGTCCAGCAATCAGGGAGGTGCTGGGGGACACCTAATGTGTATATATACTGCTGGCTGTCCATTCATCTGGTGTCTGGCGTTGCGTTCACATACGTGGGAGCACCCAGATCCGTTAGTCAGATCCTTAAGTGTGCCGGGACCGGCTGGAGCCGTAATCCTACACTTAGTTAGAGATTGATAGCTAAAGTACTAGTTTGATTGTGATTATTTGTTATGACTCTTGCCTGCCTCGACTATTCTCCTGAACTCTGACCTTGTACCTCGTTATATCTGATACTCTGTTGCCGACCCCGGCTCGTACCTTGACTCCGCCTTTGCCTACTGATTTTGTACCCCGATATCTCTGATACCTCGTTACTGAACCCTGCCTGTACCTTGACTCCGCCTTTGCCTACTGATTTTGTACCTATCTGTCCGTGTGTATACGACCTGGCTTGTCCGACCTCGAGAACCGACCTCACGATTGGAGGCGGTTCCCCGTCCTGTTAGTGATACTCCCGCCTGAGTGTCACTTTCGGACTTTCCTTCCCACTGTCAGTCTGACTCCTCCCGTCTTGGAGAGCTCAGACCTGCGGGAGGAATCTGTGCAGTTCTCCTTGCTGCACTGAGGCTTGTCCTCTGTATTACTGTTGCACCAATCACAACACTCTACCCAGGTGACCAGAGGTTAGCTAGTATATCGGATTATCGGTGATACTGCAGATCACATATAATCTGGTATACGTCTGTATTTCCCGTGATACTGCAGATCACCGGTAATCAGACCTCTCTGTGCTTCACCGAGCGTTACAGAACGCCAGACCACAAAAACGATGGAATCACGCACTGATCCTCTGACTGTGCTTGCCACTTCGGTGGATAACATTCACCAAGCACTGGGCCAGCACAAAGCCTTAATTGATGCCTTATCAGGCTCTGTGAAAACCCTACAGACATCAGTTGATTCAGTGCGATCCCCTCCTAGTGATGACATACGTATGCCTGTACCAGATAAGTTTTCCGGCCACAAGTCTGACTTCCGGAATTTCAGGAGTAGAGTGTTGTCATATTTCGAGTTAAGACCCCGATCCTCGGGGACTGAGACCCAACGGGTCATTTTTATTAAAACTTTATTGACTGGAGACTCCCAGTCTTGGGCCTACAATTTGCCTTCCACCGATACTGCCTTGACCTCGGTGGAGGAGTTCTTTAAGGCCATGGCCATAATCTACGACGACCCTGACCTTGCTGCGTCCTCAGAGCGGAAGCTCAAACTTTTACGGCAAGGCAGAGGTTCGGTCGAGGATTATGCGGCGGAATTCCGTAGGTGGTCCGTCACCTCTAGATTTGATAATTTTGCCCTTATGGATTACTTCTTGTCTGGGTTGTCGGAGGAGGTCTCCGACCTAATGTTAACCGTGCCCGAGCCCAAGACAGTTGACGAGGCGATATCATCGGCCATTCGCGTAGATCGCAGGCTACGCCATCAGAGACAGGCTAGGAGTAGTCATCGGGTCAGGGTGACATCGTACGCAGTACCGGCTGCTGCATCTTCAGTAACAGCATCTCCGTCCGTCTCGCCCTCTCCGGCCTTGCCTCCACCAGAGCCAATGCAAATTGGTCGATCAAAACTGACCCAGGTGGAGCGGAGGCGGAGGATGACGGAACAACTGTGCCTATACTGTGCAGAGGCAGGGCATAGGGTACGAAACTGCCCTAACAGGTCGGGAAACGGGTCTGCCTAGGAGTAGTGGGGGGTGGCACCCTAGGCACACAATCCTCACCCCTTAAAGAAAGAAAATTAATTCTCCCTTGTACTGTTACATGGGAGGATAAGTCCGTAGCCGCTGAAGCTTTTCTTGACTCCGGCTCAGCGGCTAATTTTATGAATTTTGAGTTTGCTCAGGAGTTGGGTCTACCACTCACTCCCGTGACACCCCCCATTCAGGTCACGGCAGTAGATGATTCCCCTTTGCAGCGGAATTGTCCCCTGTCACAGACTCCGCTTGTAAAGCTCACCATTGGGGTATTGCACGGGGAACAGTTGCAATTTTTTGTTTTACATATGTCAACCTTCACTATTATCCTAGGCATGCCTTGGTTGCAGGTTCATTCTCCGCAAATTGACTGGGCCACAGGGCAGTTGACAGCATGGTCACCTCATTGTTTTCAGCAGTGTTTGGGGAGGCTGACATTAGGTCAGACCAAGGTGCAGGTGGAAGGCGTACCGGAACAGTACTCGGATTATGCCGATGTATTTTGCCCCAAGGCGGCAGATAGATTGCCCCCACATCGCCCGTTTGATTGTCCCATTGACCTTCGTTCAGGTTGTATGCCTCCTCGAGGCCATTTATATAATTTATCTGGCCCCGAAAAACTAGCCATGAAGGAGTATATCCGCGAGAACTTGGCCAAGGGCTTCATTCAGCCGTCCCGATCACCCGCTGGGGCAGGCTTCTTTTTTGTTAAGAAAAAAGATGGGGGGTTACGGCCGTGCATCGATTACCGTGGCCTCAATAAAATCACAGTGAAGAATCGCTACCCGCTGCCACTTATAGACGATTTATTCACACAGGTCACAGGGGCTAGGATATTTTCAAAACTGGATTTACGGGGGGCATACAATTTGGTGCGTATAAGAAGGGGCGACGAATGGAAGACGGCCTTCAATACCCCTGATGGGCATTACGAGTACAGGGTAATGCCCTTCGGGTTATGTAATGCCCCGGCCGTCTTCCAGGAACTAATCAATGAGGTTTTTCGAGAGGTGTTAGGGAAGTTCGTTCTGGTCTATTTGGACGACATTCTCATTTTTTCTAACAACCTCTCGGAACACAGAACCCATGTCAGGATTGTTTTAGACAAACTGAGGCAGAATTTGTTATACGCCAAACTTGAGAAGTGTATTTTTGAGGTCACGTCGGTTGCCTTTCTGGGATATATAATCTCCACCTCAGGTCTGTCTATGGACCCTGCCAAAGTCTCCGCGGTCCTGGAGTGGCCGCAGCCGGTGGGGTTAAAATCACTACAACGGTTCTTGGGGTTTGCGAACTATTATAGAAGGTTTATAAAGGGGTACTCCACGGTGGTCGCCCCTCTCACTAGCCTTACTAAAAAAGGGGCAAACACCACTCATTGGCCTCCTGAGGCCTTACAGGCATTTTCTAAGTTAAAAGGGTTGTTCTGCTCAGCACCTATACTCAGACATGTGGACACTTCCTTCCCATTTATTGTCGAGGTAGACGCCTCGGAGGTCGGGGTGGGAGCTGTGCTGTCCCAGCGTTCAGGTCTCCAGGGTAGATTACACCCGTGTGCCTATTTTTCCCGGAGATTCTCTCCAGCAGAGAGAAACTACGATATAGGCAATAGGGAGCTCCTAGCCATCAAATTGGCCTTCGAAGAGTGGCGTCACTGGCTAGAGGGAGCTGAGCACACCATCACGGTTTATACCGACCACAAGAACCTGGAATACATCGAGGGGGCTAAAAGGTTAAGCCCAAGGCAGGCTCGATGGTCGCTATTTTTCTCGAGGTTTTCATTTTTGATCACATATACGCCAGGTAGTAAGAATACCAAGGCAGACGCACTCTCTAGGTGTTTCGAACCGGAGACAGCACAGCCCTCTGTCCCCGAGACCATTGTCCCACGAAGAGTGGTGTTGGCCGCTACCGAGACTTGGGGGGACTGGAAAGAGACTTTGAGTCCCTTCCAGCAGGATATCCCGGAAGGAAAACCTGATGGGGTGTTATTCGTCCCGTTACCGTTTCGTCTCCAGATCTTGGAGATGGTCCACTCTCACAAAAATGCGGGACATCCTGGAGCGTCTAGAACGCAAGATCTCGTGGCCAGATGTGCATGGTGGCCTTCGTTAGCCGCTGACTGCAAGGAGTTTGTTAGGGAATGTACAGTGTGCGCAAAAAGCAGGCCCTCCCGCCTGGCATCTGTAGGTACATTGCAGCCGTTGCCCACCCCGAGTGAGCCATGGACCCACCTGTCCATGGATTTCGTGGGAGAGCTTCCGAGATCTGAGGGCATGTCGGTCATCTGGGTGGTGGTCGACCGTTTTAGTAAAATGGCCCACTTCGTGCCCCTGAAAGGACTCCCCTCGGCCCAAGAACTGGCCGATTTGTTTGTCAACCATGTCTTTAGACTACATGGCATTCCAGAAGACATTGTATCCGATCGGGGAGTCCAGTTTGTTTCGAAATTTTGGAGGGCATTTTGTCGCCAGATGGGCATGAAATTGTCATTTTCTTCGGGTTACCACCCACAGACAAATGGCCAGACGGAGAGGGTCAACCAATCATTGGAACAATTTTTAAGATGTTACGTTGCAGAAGCACAGAATGATTGGGTTAAGTTTTTGCCTTACGCAGAATTTGCGCACAATAATTTAAAGAGTTCCTCCTCAGGATTCTGTCCGTTTCAGATAGTAACCGGGAGACTACCTAAATTCTCCCCATTGCCAGTCGCCTCCACTCCGTTTCCAGCTTTGGAGGCTTGGCAAAGGTCATTTAAAGACATGTGGTGGACCATCAAGAATAATCTCATAAAAGCATTTCAGAGTCAGAAGGGTCAGGCTGACAAGAGACGCTCCTTAGAATGGAGATTCCAACCAGGAGATTTGGTTTGGGTGTCTACCCGTCACCTGTCACTAAAACAGCCTTCTGACAAACTCGGTCCCAGGTTCGTGGGTCCATTCCCAGTGACTAGGAAGATCAACGATGTCACATATACCGTTGATCTTCCCACCAGCATGCGGGGAGTGAGGTCTTTCCACGTATCACTTCTCAAACCCGCAGTCCAGATGGGTCCCACTCCTCCTCCTCCTGTTTTGGTCGATGCCCAACCCGAGTATGAGGTAGAGAAAATCATAGATTCACGTACTGTACAGAATTCAGTGCAGTATCTCGTACATTGGAAGGGATACGGCATTGAGGAGAGGCAATGGGTTCCTGGGAACCGCATGCATGCGGACGAGTTAGTGAGGGTATTTCATACTGTACATCCAGAAAAACCTGGAAGGAGCTGTCCGGAGTCCACTCCTCGGGGGGGGGGGGTACTGTGAGAAAGCGCGGTGGAGCCGCCGCCATGAACCAGCGGCGGGCGGCTCCTTCCGCATATGGCAGCAACTCACACGGAGAGGCAGCCGCCTCCTCACATCTTGAGGCGGCTACCTCCGTGAATCAGCCAGCTGAGAGCGGCGTAACCGCCGCGCTGGATGCGGCGATTAGCCGGCAGGTCCCCGCTGCGGAGACACCGCAGAGCGGGGCTGTGCTGGTTGGGACTCGTAGTCCCTCAAGATTCAGAGTGACGCGCGCGCGCGCACTCAGACAAACTTTATGACACCAGGGAAGAGTCAGCTGACCAGGCTGATCAGCTGACCATAGCTTCACTTCCCATTGGTCCAGCAATCAGGGAGGTGCTGGGGGACACCTAATGTGTATATATACTGCTGGCTGTCCATTCATCTGGTGTCTGGCGTTGCGTTCACATACGTGGGAGCACCCAGATCCGTTAGTCAGATCCTTAAGTGTGCCGGGACCGGCTGGAGCCGTAATCCTACACTTAGTTAGAGATTGATAGCTAAAGTACTAGTTTGATTGTGATTATTTGTTATGACTCTTGCCTGCCTCGACTATTCTCCTGAACTCTGACCTTGTACCTCGTTATATCTGATACTCTGTTGCCGACCCCGGCTCGTACCTTGACTCCGCCTTTGCCTACTGATTTTGTACCCCGATATCTCTGATACCTCGTTACTGAACCCTGCCTGTACCTTGACTCCGCCTTTGCCTACTGATTTTGTACCTATCTGTCCGTGTGTATACGACCTGGCTTGTCCGACCTCGAGAACCGACCTCACGATTGGAGGCGGTTCCCCGTCCTGTTAGTGATACTCCCGCCTGAGTGTCACTTTCGGACTTTCCTTCCCACTGTCAGTCTGACTCCTCCCGTCTTGGAGAGCTCAGACCTGCGGGAGGAATCTGTGCAGTTCTCCTTGCTGCACTGAGGCTTGTCCTCTGTATTACTGTTGCACCAATCACAACACTCTACCCAGGTGACCAGAGGTTAGCTAGTATATCGGATTATCGGTGATACTGCAGATCACATATAATCTGGTATACGTCTGTATTTCCCGTGATACTGCAGATCACCGGTAATCAGACCTCTCTGTGCTTCACCGAGCGTTACATGTGCTAAGAACATATATCAGAACGCTAATATTTTCAGTGCATATAGCTTTAGAAAGTATATTTTCATGTAGTTGAACAGGTGACCAAGATACAATAAGCAAAAGCTTGACAGAAATACCATTAAGAATGACAGTGCCATTAACAGCCACTAATAGTCTTTCATTTGTATTGATGGGGCTCTGGAATAGCTGTCATTCTTCCAAAGAAAGGTAAAAAAAAGCAGGAGAGAACTGGGAATCCCTTATGGTGAATTATATCAAGTAATATGGAAAGAAAAGACAACAAAGGATTACTCACAAAACCACATTTCAGAATGGCAACCATGGATTTCAACTTGAAAGTGGTGGAACCAAGGTAGGGTTGATTGCTTTGGTGTCATTAGGTCACTCTCCAAAAAATAGCATAGTAGTTGGGAAAATGTAAAACCAAACAACTGCCCAAGCTAGCAACCAACCCTAAAGGAGGTTTGGAGATATGACACAAAGAGGGAGGAACATCAAACAATGTAAAAAATAATAAAAAAAAATGTTTAAAAGGAAGGAAGAAATAAAAATGTACCCCAAGACAAGGATTAATATAATAGACAACATAATTTATTCAGTTGTATTGATATATAGGTATATATAGATGAATAAAATATCCCAACTCCCCATTGCAAACAACATTGCTAATTAATAGACAATTTTCTACAATTTCACTTCCACTAATATCGATATAATCTTATTTGGCAAAAGTAAACTGATATTAACCCTTAGACTGCCGCCTATTTTTTTTTTTTTTAAAGCTACTAGCCTGTGCCAGCTATTTTGGCATACTGGTGACTGAATGTTTTGACAAGCTGTACATGTTCCATAATCCATTCCACAGTCAGTAGGGATTGTGTTTAAAGTGGAAAATAACCCTGCATTTCATCTTTGCTCTAAAACATTATTTACAGCATATTATAAGCAACCAGCATTTTTATTTTTTACTAGACCAGCATTCGAAGGGTTACACACAGAGCTTGAAAGTTGAGTGCAGTGAATTGCAGACACATCCGAACTTTAGATAATGTTATCTTGTGTTTACTTAAATGTGTCAAGTGAGGAATGTGACACATTATCTGACTGTGCAGGAGCTGCTGGAGACAGAGAGACACTGAAAGCTTGTCTGCCTGCAAAACAACAACGTATAAAACCAGTTATTAATAAAATGCAAAGTCAGCTCACAAAGCAAAAAACTGTACTTTTGGAAACCTATAACTTCTAAATGAATAATAATACTTATGCACAAAAGCAAATATGATAACCGTATGGCATATAAAAAGTAGGTAAACATGTTTTTATTGAATAATATGTCAGGGTTTTAAACCACTTTAAGGGCAAATAATTGAGATCTTATACAGAATTATGGCAATTATGATGAAAATCTATGCAGCTTGTAAAAGGACTTTTCCAATCTTGGACGCATAGGATTCGTCCATTTTCAAGCTGCATAGATGTTCAACAACATTTTCATAATTCTACATCAATTTATTTGCATATATTTAGCCAACTGAAAAGAATGCTCTAACCTCCAACTTACAGTGGAGTGGAGAGAAGTGCAATAATTCATATTAAAGAAGAACTAGAGGAACAACATACTTGAATCCAATAGGCAATCATATCTTTATTCCAAAACAAAAAAAGGAAAACAGAAAAGGAAAAAAAAAACAAAACATAAAATTGGAAAACAAAACATACAATACAGTAAATGAAAAATGGAATGAAAATCAGCAGTTTTAATGGAAACTGTCTTTAGATGTCATGGATGCAAAAATTCTGCAATATCTAAAGATGTCAGCGGCAGGCAGAAGTATTTTTGGTGGAAAACATCTTTATGCATCTGCAGCACATAGAGACTGCAATTATGAAACATCTAAAATATGGGAGAATGTAAGTGGATGTCTGAACAGTCTAGGCCAGTGTTTCTCAACCTCAGGCATGTCGTTAGGGCAAGAGATTTGGGGCACGTATCTGGATCTCCACCCACAGACTGCCCTGAATGTTTCTGATGGGGCACCCTGGCCGGGAGCAGTGGTAGAGGCTAGAGGGTGGAGTAGGGGGACAGAATTGGCAAGGCCAATGTGTTGTAGAAGCTGGGAAGGGGGGCACAGGGAAGGGGGCCCAACTTCTGTTCTTTCCTCCCTTCCTCTCCTCGGGGCTCCCCTCCTGTCCCTGTGCTCCCTCCATAAGAGTTGGTGTGGCAGAAGATACACCTTCATGCTCACCTTCCCTGAATCTGGGCTCCATCAGATGTTAGAGATCCAGGTCCACACTGTCGCCTTTGCAATACCACCCACACTACTTCCTGATTCAGTGTGAGCGGCATTACACAGCATGGACCTGAAGCTCTAGAGTCTTATGGAGCCTGGAGCCAACTCTTATGGAGCGAGCATCCTTCCACCCCACTAGAGTTGCCCACCCTCCCACCAGCCACCAGTGTTGCCCAACCCACTAGCCACCAGCATTGCCCATCCACCAGCCTTCAGCTTTTCCCACCCCACGGTTATCCCTTCCTCCCACCCACCACCCTTGCACCCAATGTTTATCTCTTCCTTCCTCCCACCCCACCTGCACTATGTGTTTATCCATCCCGCCCCACCAGCACCCAGCAGGGGGGACATGCATATATGTCTGTGGTAACACTTGCTGTATTTCATGTATGTGGAGTAATATGTGCATTTCACATGTGTATAAGGTAAAGTTTTCTGCATGTCCCATCTGGGGTAACTTTTTCTGCATTTCACATCTCTGGTAAAGGTATCAGCATTTCATATCTGTCGTAATGGTTTCTGCATTTCACAAATCTATAATACTTTTTTCTGCACTTCACATCTGTGGTAACGGTTTCTGCATTTGACATCTTTGTATTAGTTACGTCTTGCTAATACTGAGTTGGACTCCTTTTTGCTTTCAGAAAAACTCCCTTCATTCTACATGGCATTCCTCAGATTTTGGTCACAGTTTCTGCAAAGTTATCATTCATCTGCACATCCGTGATGTGAGACCACCATATCATAGGGGAAATGCTGCATTGTTGTGAGTGTTTTTTTGTCGGGAAATGCTGCCTTATTATATGTGTGTTTTTTGGTGGACAACGGTTGTCTAATTACCTTTAGGGTCACTTTGCCAAACTATGTTTTAGGAAAAAAAAACTCAGAGCCCTTTCCAATTACAATGTTACATTACAGTTGGCTATGCCCACACCATGGCCACACCCATTTTCCTGCATCCCGGCAAGGGGTATGGCCGAAGAAGCCCCGGATCTTTTTGGATCCTAGCAACACATCTATTATAGAAGGCAACCGATTATGAAATAAACCAAGAAATATCTGTTGTGGATAACATTATCTCAAGTACCCTTTGGTTGACACATGCACACAAAAGTGCAAAAGTGCTTTGTAATTGTGTATGAATATTTTGCAAATAGTTCCTTTAACTAAAAATGCTAGCTTTTGTCTGTACTGACTGCACCTGTCTAACGTATCCCCTGGAGATATGTGGGCCTGGACAAACTACTAAATCCTGTTATCTTATCCTGTTCATATTCAAGACATTCACTACCTACACTAGGTAAAATGTAAAAATATATATTCATTCCTACCTTATTCACATAGTGTTTGCCAGTAGTTTTCTCTTTGCAACCCTCCTATGGATACAAATGTTGACCAGTGCCTTTCTAATGGTTAAATCATGAAAGTTGACATTAAATTAGCTTATAACAACCTACAGTTCCTTATATGTTTATCTAGGTTATTCTTTTACTTCCTAGTTCAGTTTCTATATGCTTTGGGAGTCATTTAGCTAGACTAGCCACCTTTGGGGACAGCTCTAACACTATTCAACATTTTCTCCATTTATCCATGCCATGCACTAATGAGAACCAACCAGTCCAAAACAGTCTGCATACATGTTGGATTAGTGTGCCCAACCTTGAAAAATTGCAAATAAATTTTGTTTTAACAAGGCACATTTCTGATTTTCATAGCGTTTTAGTAAGAGGGCTTTTTGGTCCTTTTTAGCCTCCTACACTTTTTTTTTACATCTGTTATTTAGAGATGTCGCAAACCCACGGATTTTGATTTGCGAACCGTGAACTTCCGCAAAATTATTACACTACTTCTGGCCACAAAAGTGATGGAAAAGATGTTTCAAGGGGTCTAACACCTGGAGGGGGGGGGGGGGGGGGGGCATGACGGAGTGGGATAGATGCCAAAAGTTCCAGGGAAAAATCCGTTTTTTATGCACAGCAGGGTTTAAGGGCAGAAATCACATTTTATTGCTAAATTGGAGGCCTAAAGTGCTTTAAAACATCTTGCATGTTTATACATCAATCAGGTAGTGTAATTAGTGTATTGCTTCACACTGACAGACTAAACTCACTGTGTAATGCACCGCAAACAGCTATTTGTGTAGTGACGTCCATGCTGGACTGGTGTGCACCATGGCGAGAGTGCAGGCGATAGCGGTTTTCAAGCCTATATGGTCGGGCTGAGGTAGCTCAATGAAAGAACAACAGTGACTGAGTGTCCAGCTGATCAAATTTGGTCTGTCCACAATGAAGCAATGACCTTATTATCTTGGGTGTGCTCCCCAACACACTCATATAGCCGGCGGTCATTGCTTCATTGTGATTTTGCAAGCCCCTTCACCACGGCAAGGTAACGATCATGTAGGGAAATTGACACATGTACATGCCTTTTGTTTTGTTGTTGCAGGTGCAGTGCAGCCAGAAAAATGTAAACGCCCCAGAAAAATTATTCTTTTTGTTAGCGGCCACTGCTAGCAGCAGCCTTAATAATTCAGGAATCCCCCTGGCGTCCTGGACCCTGTTGGTGGTGGTGGAGAAGGCAGTCAAGCGGCCTGCAGGCAGAGATGCTGTGTGGGGACTGACTTAGTCTTTACTTTTGGGGCAGGCAGTCACATGGCATGCAGGCAGAGATGCTGTGTGTGGGGACTGACTTAGTCATGCTGTGTGTGGGGACTGACTTAGTCTTCAGCAGGCAGTAGCTCTCCGGGATCCATGCCTCATTCATTTTGATAAAGGTGAGGTACTGAACACTTTTTTGACCTAGGCGACTTCTCCTCTCACTAACAATGCCTCCAGCTGTGCTGAAGGTCCTTTCTGACAGGACGCTTGAGGCAGGGCAAGACAGAAGTTGGATGGCAAATTGTGACTGCTCTGGCCACAGGTCAAGCCTGCGCACCCAGTAGTCCAGGGGTTCATCGCTGCTTAGAGTGTCTATATCCCCACTTAAGGCCAGGTAGTCGGCTACCTGCCGGTCAAGACATTGGTGGAGGGTGGATCCGGAAGGGCTGAGGCGAGGCATTAGACTAAAGAATGTCCGCATGTCCGGCATCACCGTGAGATCGCTAGATCGACCTGTCCTTGCCTGCGTGGACATGGGAGGAGGAGGAAGATCACTGGCAGTGGCACCTTTATTCCATTGTGCTGTGACATCACCCTTAAACACATTGTAAAGCATACTTCCCAAATTGTGTTGCAAGTGCTGCATCCTTTCAGCATTGTGGTTATTTGGTAACATCTCTGCCACTTTGTGCTTATACCGAGGGCCTAGTAGCGTTGCCACTCTGTGCAGGTCGTTCCCCTTGAGGTTTTTTACACGGGGTCCCTCAACAGGCTGGACAGCATGAAAGACACCATCTGCACAAAGTTGGATGCCGACATACTAGCCATCTTGTCTTGCTCTTCCTCAGCAGCTCTTTGTCTATCTTCACCATATCCCACCTCTGACATGTTCAGGAGCTCTATCCACTGCATATCTGAATTGTGCACCAAGCATTTCTTTTAACCTCCCTGGCATTCAATTTTCCCAGGATTTCTGTGCAAAAAGTGATCTAATTAATTTTAATAACCTTTTTTTTCCTTTAACTTGCCAAAATGTGTCAAGCAAAGGTCTAGTATACAGTGGAGGAGAGTATTGACGTGTATGCACATCACTACCGTTCACAGCATGTTTTGTATTGACGTGTATAGCCGTCAATAAGGCCAAGGAGGTTAATCTATTCATACTGAATATTACATTTGAAGATGAACCCTGATTAAATAGATCAGGTGGAGGACCAGTAGGTATTGAGATAGAAGACATAAGTGGTTTTCATGATCTACTCATCTTAGGTTTCTATACAGATTGCTTAATCAAGCAAGTCCTCAGGCCTCCAACAGACTTTAGACTGAGACTTCACTGTAAATAGGGGTGGCCTGTGTGGATTGGCTTTGGTGAGACCTTGCTCTTTAGAGAACACCTGCAGGACCCGATGGCAACTAATACATTCACAAAAATATACCCAACCTTATAAAATGTATCTTAATTTTTGGTAACATTATAACACTGATTCTATGGAAGGGTTTTAAAGTCTGTATGCACCTACATGTAGCAGCGACACTGATCACATTCAGCGTCTTTTGCCTGGTGCTGGGATGTCTATTACCTGCTCATGTCCATGGGCTGTGGAGTTTAATCTATACAATATATAATAGATTACACGTTAGATTCAATAAAAAATATTGACTCTTCCAATGACATGAAAATGTAATACCCTCTCAATCGAATTTTGATCATTTCATGTTGCACAATAAGACTCTGCACAGCTTTGAACCTTTAAAATGGCATAACATAGTGCTTGTCATTCTGAAATACCTCTCATTAAATCCTGCCCCACTCTGCTCCATGGCAAACTTGGAAAAATAGAATGCAGATTATCACTCAAATATATATGTCAGTGAATTCAAAGACAATAGGGTGAAACAAAAACATTATTTTATTTAACACTTATCAGTGCTACTCAATCAATTTTTATTTTTAAAATGTACGGTACTTATAAATTTCAGTTTTCAGCCTGACATGATTTTCCTGACATTTCAAATTATTCAAAGTAGGCTAAGTTTCAACCATGGCAGCAGTGCACTCTGGTGAGTGGCGCAAACATGCCCCCCATTTCACACAGCCTGACTAGCTTTTCTGCAGACACACCCAGTAACCACTTCTATTCAACTTGCATTGCATTAGTAAGATGGGAACGTCTATTCACTACTGTGTCTGAAATGTCCAATCTTTATTTCCAGTCAGTGAACGAACAGCACATAGTATAGCTCAAGCTCACGCATATTGGAGCGAGAGTAGCGCCTTAGTCATAGCAGGTGTCTGGCACATCTGCATTTACAACAGGCAAGCTAAAACAACTCTGGTATGTTCCTGATATAAATGCAATGGGGAAAGAAGGGAAGTTAGCTCAAAGAAAGTGACCCTACATTTTTTTTCATAATATCCACTTTAACTATAAGAAATAAAGGTTAGTTGCCATGTCACCCTGGGAAAAAATGGATAACAGCAAGGATACACTCACTGAAATAAACAAACACTGATTAATTCATACTTATTTATGCATGAAGGGCCACCTCTGGCCTAAAAATAGAGCCATCGGTCTTAGTATAGGGATCAGTTGAGGGGATGGCTGGAAATTACTACAGCTGCAGCTTTAAAACTTAAATAAACAGCACATCTATGATGTGTCATTGGACCCCTATGGTCATGTTTATTTATTTTTATTATTATTAAACCCATATGCGTTTTATCCTTTTAAAACATTTTTCACACCAAATATAACATTTCTTTTTCCAAAGTTACTTTTAGTTTTTTTTTTTGCTTAATATGTGGAATCAGATATTTACAATAGCTATTGTTAAAGGAGATTTAAAGATGTGTTTGCTTATACCAGGATTACCTGCAAGCTCAGTATTGTAGCAGAGAGGAAAAAGTAGAGAACCCTGGAAAGAAAAATATTAGATTTTTTTTAAGTTGCTAGGGCATTTTCATGCAGAGAATGCTTTATCATTTGGAATTGCATGGCTCGATGTGCCTTAGCTTCCTCCAAGTCTTAAGGGCAAGGTATGACAGAGGGGACATTTCTTTATTGTTGGAAAGCCTAGACTTAGGTGACCACAACAAAGAGGTCTAAACAAAGGTTTCAAGGATCTGGATTTACGACTCACCCTGGGTATGGCATTAGGCAAAAAAATGTTGTAATTTGTGTCAAATGGGAAAGATAACAATATTTATGAAGTTTGTGGACTGACATCTCCTTTAGCCATTAATGTCAAAGTATTATTCTTTTGTATATTTTTGCTTCTTATAATGCCAAATAAATCTTAAAGCCTTTCCTTGAAGCCATTTTTATTTGTTAGGTTCTAATAATAGATCAACTAGATCAACTATGGAAAAACAACCATTTTGATGGTACTTAAATGGGCACCAAGTGTTTCGTTGGTGGTGATACCAATGATTGCATATCCTCAATTAATTCCCTATACAGTAATGTGATGTTCCAGTTGGAGAGCTTTTGAAGGTTGTTGTTTAAATTGATACCAGGGGGCTGGATGTAGTTCTTTCTATGTTGATATTGATTCTCTGTTGTTTTTATTGATTTGCTAAGCGAACTTGACATGTTGCTGTACGGCAGTACGGCCATACTGCTGGCAGTATGGCATACTTTCATTGTACTCTGTGCCTCACTGTATGGTCTCACCACAATGGTACCGTACAATGCGATAGTTTGGCTACATTGCGTTGCGATTGCATAGCAATGCATTTAATTTGCATCATGTGAAAGAAGCCTAAATATTAGCTGATTTAACATGTCAAAAAATAGCAGTTATGGCCTGGATCATGTTTAAATTTAGTAAAATTTAGTGAATTTTCTGCTCACAAAGCATATATATGCAGTTTTAAGACCTGCTTCTCATTACGCCCACAATACTTTCTCAAAGTTGTTTTTTTTTTTCTTTTTTTGTTGTTGTTGTTGACTGTCCACAAAAGTAAATTTCGATACCGAAGGGGATGTTTATATCGGCAGGGTGTGAAAAAGGCAAAAAGGATGTTAAAGCCAAAGACAAAAGAGAACATTTTAGGAAGAGATTGCTACGTTTGGTCTGTATGTATGATCATACATTCAACCTCTTCTAGTTCTATATACAGTAAACAATACTTTACATCAAATATGCCCTCATTCTTAAAAAGCTTCCCTTGATTAGAGATTAATAAAGCATTTGGCATATTCCTGGGTAGTGTTTACCATACTCACAGGGATGTAATACAAACCATGGGGAGTGAGAAGCAATGGCCGCTCCACCTCTGACAATGGACATTGCAGGTACCGGGTTACTCTTTCCCCTATTTTCAATCCAGAAGAAAGGAGGTTCCACACAATGTCCAAAACAATATATATATATATATATATATATATATATATATATATATATATATATATATATATATATATATATATATTAGCTTTATTGAATACGAGTTAAAAACCAGGCACCGCCTGCTGGCACGCTATAGTCCTCAGACATAGCCTAGGTACATAGAAAGGGTGTGACACAGATATACCATTAAGAAAAAGGGGGGCTTCAATGAGCTCATCGACACAGCCAAAAAGGGGTAAGTCTGCAAATAAAAAAACATCTAACTGACACGAATAATAATAATAAAACACATGACAGAGGGAAATGGATAGGGCAGCAGAAAACATAAGTACATAGTTAAAGACCATTGTGCATTAGAAACATGTTGACAGGTGGGGCCTAGTATTTAACTTGTATTTGGTTAAGCTACTTTATATGTTATTTTGGGTATTGTGTGGAACCTCCTTTCTTCTGGACTACAAACCACAGGGCAGTCCAGTGAAAATGTCAGGTCTCCCAACGCATGTGGTGACTCCCCTTCAGCATATTATTACTTGGCCTTGTTTTTTGAATAATTGATGGGAGTAATGACCTGCAATTACCTTCTGTATGAAAAAAAAATACTTCATATCAGTTTGTTACAATATTATTTACAAATGATGAAGATGGTTCATGCTACACTTTTCAGCATGCAACAGGCCTTACACACACACACACACACACACGCACACACGCACGCATGCACACACACACACACACACACACACTTGGATGGAAGCCATTTTAATTTCCATTATTATTTTGTTGATTGCAAGCTGAAATGGAAGCAGCAGGTCTGGCTAGAGATGCATTCTGTAGCAATGGAGAGGGGCAGAGGGACGGTTATCAACGCACAATTGAGTGGGTGGGGGGATCAAAAATAACATTGCAATCAGACATGCTCGGGTGTCGGGGGTCATCAAGGATCCAATTTGTTTGATCCTTGAGCAACGTCAGACATACGCTGTACACACACTAGATATGATCATTGATTGAAGTGGTTATTTTGGCCAACTGTTATCTAATGTGTGTATGTACCTATAAATCCACTACTGTATACAACATAGCCAAAAAGCAGCATTGGAAGAGGATTGTGAGGATAATGTGTAAAGTATAATTATGACTTATAAGATTTTGAGAACACATCTGTTTTTAAGTAAAGATGACCGCTGCAGATGATGGAAAAACATTTATGATTTTCTTCATCTTAAAACTGTTCTTTACTTTTTTTTAACCCCCATCATGCTATTTTGTACGAAATATCCCTTTTTTTCTGTTTTAAGCTCATGTAATCTCTCCCCTCTCCCCAGGCTCCTTGCAGCTACCAAGGGAATCTTTTACTTTTGTCCTCTTCCGACCCTTTTAGACCAATGTTCTCATTCCTGCCATCTGCTCCCTAAGAAGATAAATGTTTCCTAAGAGTAGCAGAAAAATCAAACTGATCCTTTACCTATAGGTGCACATTATACACTCTGTACTGTTCAGCCAGCTTTGGGCACTTCAGCTGGAAGTTTGTGGTGTATTGCTCTCACAGCTATATTACTGAACAGAGCTCACCCCTCCTTATTTCAGAGAAACTGGTACAATCTTTTTTTTTTTCTTGACAGAAGTCTTTTCTAAAGATTTGCTCAAGCCTCACTAAGCAGCTGCAAGTTAGGTCATTTTCCCAGGAATTTTACATGTAGAAAACTGGGCATTAGTAAGTCCTCAGAAAGGACACCATCTGGCCTTAGTGAAAAAAAGGATCATGACACTTTTCATGGTACCCACAAGCCCTGATGAACCATAAAGGAATTCATGCATACACGGGGATCCAATGGTAACTCAGTCCAGCAATCACATCAGTGACTCTGACTTTCATTCATCTTGCAGTTATCTATTAATACAATGGACTTTTGTGCAGCACATTTTATTTGTTTGTTTCTGTTTAAATCTTTTATACCGTCTGGGTGTACTCTATGCTCGAGTAAACAGTTCCAAATAAATGAATACAACACTCAATATTCCCTCACTACATAAATAATATTTATCATATGTATTTGGGCAAACACTGTTATGGCAAAAAGAGAAACATGCTGGTGCTATTTTAATTATGTTGTGGAACAAGCAATTGCTGCAAGTCATAGCAACTAATAAGAAAACAGCTTTTATTAGTTTAGTGCAGTAGGCTAAACTTTTCTATAATTAGCTTCTTTCGTTTTGTGATCACCAATGATCTTTGTCCTTAAGGGGAATCTGTCTTGCCACCTTATTGGCTGCTGATGTAGGTCAGTGATTCAGTGAGAAGGGGGGAGGGGGTACTAAAGTAGATGTACTGGAAAGTGTCAGGAAGTAATGCGATATTCACACCAAATAATCACTTGCAGTGGAGAACACTGCCTCACTTACTGTACTCTAGCAAATCAGCGGTGGATTTTTATTAGACAATTTCCTGACATTAAGTGGCAAACATTTGCAGTTCTCAACGGAATCATAGCAGATCATAGTGAGGGTTACTGAAAGATAATACATTGGAATGTGTGTAGTTGTAGTTGCATGCTCTTACTCTCAACAAGGACTTAATTACATTTTTACTGGGGTGCCCTGTGGTTTGTAACGCAGTAGAAAGGAGGTCCCACACGATGTCCAAAATTATGTATGAAGTGGTTTTATTGAATACAGGTTAAAAACCAAACCCCACCTGGCAACATGTCTTTGAGTCACAAAGGCAATGTACTTTTTGTGCTGCCCTATCCATTTCCCTCTGTCATGTGTTATTTTTTTTTATCATTATTCATGTCAATGAGATGTTATTTTATTTGCAGACTTACCCATTTTTGGGTGTTTATGAGCTCATTGGAGGGAAGGTTGTTTTGATGGCAGCACGGTGGGGTAGTGATTAGCATTTTCACCTTGCAGCGCTGGGTCAACAGTTTGTGTCCCCGCTAAGGCACTATCTGCACAGAGTTTGTATTTTCTCCCTGTGGGTGAATTCATGGTGTTTCATTTTTTTTGGTGCAGGGTGACCTGAATGACGGTTCACCTTGCTGCCGCACAACTTCCGGTCGGTGTTAATTACTATTCCCCCTCCGAGATGTAGCAACTTAGAGGGAGAAGTAATTCAGGGTCCGGCGATCACTGGAACCTCAAACTACTCTTGCGCGGCCATAGACATTATAACATTATGTCTATGCTGGCGCCCAGGTCAGGCGCAGCGTGGTGCAGTGTGTGTGGCAAAATGACCTGCTTTGTGCGTGGGAACTCCGGTTTCCTCTCAAATCCAAAAAACATACAGATAAGTTAATTGGTTTTAACTGAAATTGGCCTTAGACTGCAATACATACACTACACGATACATACATACATACATTGACATATGACTATGGTAGGGACTAGATTGTGAGCCCTTCTGAGGAACAGTTAAGCAACAAGACAGCATACTCTGTACAGCAGTGGTGCTCATCTGAGCTAGGATATCCGAGGTACTCTGATATCCTAGCTCTTTTTTCACTATTCGAGCTCGAATACCGAGATCGAATAGTATTAGCTATCCGGGCTGTGCTATCCGAGCGCACTGGGATAGCAATCAGCTATCCGGAGATATCCTAGCTATCCGAGCTCGGATAGCGTCACGAGCTCGGATAGCGTCACGACAGATGTCACCTCGAGTCCTCACAAGCGAATCAGAGGGCTCCCAGCCCTCTGACTGTAGCCAATCACAGAGGGGGAGCCTGGCCAAGCCCCCCTCTATAAATACCGGACGCCATCTTGCCTCATTCGTCCTGCTTGCGACTTACTGACTGATAGTACTGAGAGACTGCTCCAGTGCTTTTTGTCTGTGTGCAAGTGCATTTCTATTGTTCTAAACCAAGCATTTTTACACTCCAACACTTGATATTCAACTGTATTGCTTTGTATTGTAGATAGATTGTATTTTAGGCAGTTTAGTTTGTGTGATTACTAGGGACTAGGGAGGGAGACAGTCTGTCACTGGTGCTGCTGCAGCCAGCAGCTAGGCCCTGTGCCTAGGCAAGGCAGCCTGCCCTGCTCTGTGCTCTAGTCTCTAGTTACTGTGCTCTCACCTGTCCTACTGTACTCCTGTACTACTACTTCTGTGTTAGATAGATTATTGTACTATTTTGTAGTTAGCAAGGCCCAGCTTTACTGCTATACCTGTCCTGTATCTGCTCTCTGTAATCTAGCCACACCTGTTCTATTATTTAGCTAGAGTCTTCTATTGTTTAGTTAGTAGTACTGTAGTGTACTGTACTCTAGTCTGTGTAAAGGAACCGTCCGTCACCGCGTTACCTAGGGTCTTTGTGTGCGCAGTGCACATCTGCGCTGTCCGCACCCTCTCGTTAGTGCTACACCCATCCTATTGTTTATATATTACTTCTATAGTGTATTCACTGAATTGTACTGTAGTCTGTGTATAGGGACACCGTCAGTCAGTGTCAGCTAGGGTCCTTGTGTGTGCAGTGCGCACTCTCTCGTTAGCGCTACACCGATCTCTGCTGTAGAGTACACCTGTCCGTCACCTCACACACCCACCACCACTAGTCCCACCCCATTAAAGTACCCCACTTGTCCCACCCGCCTTTACATACATAAATTTTTTTATTTATTTGTATAATATTAAAAATATACGATGTCTGGCACTGGCAGCCGCGGTTTGGGCAAGGGCAGCAAGGGCAGCAAGAGAGGAGGTCGTGGGCGTGGCAGCCATGCCACCACCACCATGCGCAGTTCTGCGTCTGCACCAGTGGCTATTCCGCCATTAGCCACTGGCCGTGGACGCCTTGGCCGCCCAACAGCTGGGAGTCACGCTGCAGAGACACAGCAGCAGCAGCAGCGTGTGGCCCAGATGTTCCTCCCACCGCCAGGTCTTAGCCATCCTATTGAGGAGAAGGACGCAGACGCTGTGGTGGAACTGATGGTGGATGAGCAGGCCACCATTAGCTCTGGAACCGAGTCCTCCACCCCCGCCACCACTCCTGTTCGCAAGAGCAGCAGCAGCCGACCAGCACTGCCTGGGGAGCAGGAGGAGGAGGAGGAGTGCAGTTCTCCAGCCCCAGCGGGCGACACCAGCACCCTGTCACTCAGCACCTTCTTATCCCCAAGCGCAGTGGGGATATGGAATGCTGTTGCGGCAGAATTGGCGGAGGAAGGAATGCTCATGGGCACTTTGGGGGATGATGCTTTGGACAGTCAGACAGTGGTGACTGTCCATCCGCCCACCCATGCATGCAGAAGGGGAATTTGTGGGATCCCAGCAGGACATGTTTGTGGAGGGGGAGGATGATGATGACAGGGTGAAGGACAGAGACTGGGTGCCAGGTCCTGGGAGTGGGGATGTCATCAGCTCTGAGGAGGAGGAGGAGAAGGATGCGTCTGTGGGCCTTGCTAGAAGGATCAGCATCGCAGGCATGGGCAGGATCACAAGTGGACGTGGTATGCAGGCCACACAGCGTGCTGATCCGGAAACGAGCTCTGCCAGTGCCGCCACCAGCCGCACCAAGAACCCCCCCCAACCACTACAGGGAGACCAGCGGCAGCAGCACCTTCCAGCCGAAGGGGCAACTTCACCTCCCCAATATGGAATTTTTTCACCCTGCCATATGTGGAGTGCAAGTATGGTGCAAGTATGCCACCTGCAACCAGTGCCGCAAGAAGCTCAGCAGAGGGAAGGAGCCCTCTGCGTTTGGCACCACCTCTCTGGTCAACCATCTGGCAGGGAAACACTTTCACGAGCATGAGGAGTTCGTGAAGTTGAAGGAAGCTGGCAGTGGCAGACCCCCCACCACTGCGAAGCCGTCAGCAGCAGCCACCCGCCCTCCTCCACCTCCTCCAGCAGCACCAGCAGGAGTGCGTCAGCAACGCACTGCTCCTCCTCCCTCTGCAACTCCTGCCGCAGACACTGAGGCCTGTTCTGGCAGCCAGTCCTCAGTGGCCTCCTCTGCTCCCCCCACTGATTCCCGTGCCAGCAAAAGGCGTCGCCAGACCCTGCTCAGCGACACCTTTCAGGGGGTGGTCAGGGTTCTGCCTCCCAGCAGCCGTTGCGTGCGTCAGCTGAACGGCTTGCTGGCACGGGCCATGTGCTCCCAACTCCTGCCTTATTCCCTTGTGCAGGAGGGGAGCGACATGCGTGCACTCCTGATGTGTGCAGCCCCCGATTGGCCAATTCCCAGCCGACATTTTTTCTCACGCACGGCCATCCCTGCACTTCACCGCTCTGTGATGGCCAATGTCGGGAGAGGGCTGGAGCACGCGGTGGGTCAACGGGTCCACGTCACCATGGACTCGTGGAGCAGCCGGTTTGGGACAGGCCGCTATCTGTCCTTCACCGCGCATTGGATCAGCTTGGTGGAAGGGGGTGAGGATGGGGGAGCAGCATCGGGCACTGTCAGAGCAGCAGCAGCACCAACAACGCAGTGGGTGGTGCCACCATGCAGGGTCAGCAGAATTGCAGCAGGTTCCTCTGATCCATCCTCCGGCACACCAGCCCAAACCCCCCGCCTCAGCAGCAGCGTGATACCCCGCCACTGCCAAGTGCTGCTGGAATTGGTCAGCCTGGGGAAGACCAAACTGATGGCGAACCATGTCCTGGCCAAACTCCGAGAGCAGGAGAGGAATTGGCTGACCCCCAGAGGCCTCAGAGTCGGAGAGGTGGTTTTCGACAATGGGGCAAACCTGGTTGCTGCAATCAGCAGGGGAGACCTGACCCACATCCCCTGCCTGGCGCACGTCCTGAACCTGGTAGTCCAAAAGTTCCTGCGGACCTACCAGGGGATGGACCGACTCCTTGAGGCAGCAAGGAAGGTCGTGCGTCATTTCCGGCTCTCACCTGCAGCCGTAGTGAGCCTGGAAGAGGTGCAGAAGGAGCTGCACCTGCCACAGCACCGGCTCATGATCGATGTTCCAACTCTCTGAAACTCCACCCTGGCGATGTTGGAGCGTCTGGTTGAACAGAGGCAGGCTGTCAGCCAGTACCTTGCACGTGCAACAGTTGCCTCTATCACTGCAACTGGTCGTGCCGCCACCAACCTCCCGTCCATCATCTCCACAGAGGACTGGGGGCACATGCAGCAGGTGTGCTCAGTCCTGGCACCCTTCCTGCAGGCCACCAACATGGTCAGCAGGGACCATGCAATGGTGTGTGAGTGGGTTCCCTTGGTGTGTGTGTGCTGGACAGGGCCCTGTATGCACTGCTGGAAGAGGGAGCGGCAGCCTTGGACCAGCAGGAGCTGCAGGAAGCTTCACAGGCCACCTCTGAGGAGGAGGGCTTGGAGTTGGTGGAGGCCCCTGACCTTGCTGCTGATGAGGGGGAGCAGCAGAGCGCAGCTGGACTGGTGCGGGGGTGGAGAGAGGAAGAGGTGGAGGAGGCAGAGGAGGACAGCACTGTCGACTCTAGGGCTGCCGATGATGTGCCAACAGACGTGGCCAGACTCTTCCCAATGGCAGCGCACAAGCTGAGATGCCTGCGCAAGGACCCAAGGGTGATCCAGATGAAGCAGAGGGAGGACATCTGGATCTGCATGATGCTGGACCCACGTCTGAAGGGGAAGCTCAGCCAGTTCCTGCCTGCAGGAGGAGACCGTGCGCAACAAATGAGGGATTTGCAGCTGTCCCTTGTTGAGCGCTTGGAGGAAGCCTTCCCTCAGACATCCACCCCCACTGTCCAGCCAGCACAGAGGCAGCAGCAGGTGTCTGCATCCACCAGCAGCAAGCGCACGTGCACCACAGACCTGCTGTCTCTGACCCAAGAGCTCTACATGAGCGTAGAGCTGGCAAGGACTAGAGAGGAGGTGCCTGCAGCAGCATCCTTCTCCAGTCACAGGCAGCGCTTGACCCGCATGGTGGCTGACTACATGGGGTCCTTCAGCGGGCTTGACAGCATGGCCCCTGTTGATCCCATGGAGTATTGGGTCAAGCACCTGCCGATCTGGAGCGAGCTTGCGCAGTACGCCCTGGAAGTGCTCTCCTGCCCCCCTTCCAGCGTACTGTTAGAGCGTTTCTTCAGTGCAGCCGGTGGAGTCATCACTGAGAAGCGATCTCGTCTGTCTCACAAGTCTGTGGACAGACTGACGTTTCTCAAAATGAACCAGGCTTGGGTGGAAGGTGAATTCATGGCCCCTGTTGTCGGCGAGAGGGGGACATAAGGTGGCGCACACCCATTACACCTGCTGCTGCTACTGCTGTATTTCTTCCTGCTGTCTGTGTCTCCACTGCCAGGGAACACATTACAAGGTGCTGCTGCCCATGCGCCACCAGCTATTACGCTCAAAAATAGCTGCCTGCCCTGCATTATTTATTTTGAAAAAAAAATTAGATTATTTTAGAGGTGTCCGGGTTGAAAACTGTGTTGTCCCAATTGTGTATTGGACACAATGTGGGCTTCACGACCGCTGTCTGGAACCTCATGGTGTTTATTTACGGCCCTGGACCCACCGCTAGGACCCAGGGCCTATTATGTCTCACTGCCTGCCCTCCTGCCTGCTGCCTGCTGCCAGTCTGCCACACACACTCATCCTCCTCACGCTGCCTGCTGTTGTATTTCCTCCTGCTGTCTGTGTGTTTCCATTGCCAGGGAACACATTACAAGGTGCTGCTGCCCATGCGCCACCAGCTATTACGCTCAACAATAGCTGCATTATTTAAAAAAAAATTAAATTATTTTAGAGGTGTCCGGGTTGAAAACTGTGCTATCCCAATTGTGTATTGGACACAATGTGGGCTTCACGACCGCTGTCTGGAACCTCATGGTGTTAATTTACGGTCCTGGACCCACCGCTAGGACCCAGGGCCTATTATGTCTCGCTGCCTGCCCTCCTGCCTGCTGCCAGTCTGCCACACACTCAACCTCCTCACGCTGCCTGCTGTTGTCTTTCCTCCTGCTGTCTGTGTCTCCACTGCCAGGGAACACATAACAAGGTGCTGCTGCCCATGCGCCACCAGCTATTACGCTCAACAATAGCTACATTATTTAAAAAAAAATTAAATTATTTTAGAGGTGTCCGGGTTGAAAACTGTGCTGTCCCAATTGTGTATTGGACACAATGTGGGCTTCACGACCGCTGTCTGGAACCTCATGGTGTTTATTTACGGCCCTGGACCCGCCGCTAGGAACCAGGGCCTATTATGTCTCGCTGCCTGCCCTCCTGCCTGCTGCCAGTCTGCCACACACTCAACCTCCTCACGCTGCCTGCTGTTGTCTTTCCTCCTGCTGTCTGTGTCTCCACTTCCAGGGAACACATTACAAGGTGCTGTTGCCCATGCGCCACCAGCTATTACGCTCAACAATAGCTGCATCCACTTGCAAAAAAAAAATTGTAATTAATTTAGAGGTGTCCGGGTTGAAAACTGTCCTGTCCCAATTGTGTATTGGACACAATGTGGGCTTCACGACCGCTGTCTGGAACCTCATGCTGTGTATTTACGGCCCTGGAACCACCGCTAGGAATCAGGGCCTATTATGTCTCGCTGCCTGCCCTCCTGCCTGCTGCCAGTCTGCCACACACACAACCTCCTCACGCTGCCTGCTGTTGTATTTCCTCCTGCTGTCTGTGTCTCCACTGCCAGGGAACACATTACAAGGTGCTGCTGCCCATGCGCCACCAGCTATTACGCTCAACAATAGCTGCCTGCATTAATTTGAAAAAAAAAAATTGTAATTATTTTAGAGGTGTCCGGGTTGAGAACTGTGCTGTCCCAATTGTGTATTGGACACAATGTGGGCTTCACGACCACTGTCTGGAACCTCATGCTGTTTATTTACGGCCCTGGAACCACCGCTAGGAACCAGGGTCTATTATGTCAGTCACATCACACTGCCTGACACACACTACTCCTCCTCCTGTAGCTGCATTGAGCTTCTGCTGTCTGTGTGCTGCTACCACTGCCAGGGAGAACAGAAGAACTATTTTCTGCTGCCACCTGCCCACCCACTCTCCTACTGACAGCTATTACCACACTACAATAGCTGCAACAAGCCTGCAACTACTTCCTCCTCCTGCTGATGTCTGTGTTTTACCACCGCCAGGGTACACAGAAAAAGGCGCTGTGGCTTGCAATGTGCCACTACCTACCTATTATGCCATCAACACAAATATAACTATGGTGTTGTTATTAAAATAAAATATTTCCACAAATGAAGTAAAAAAAAAAAATTACAAAAGAAAGGAAAACCAAGACACTTAATATAATGATAGAGAAGAAGAGGAAGAAGAAGAAGATGATATAGAAGAAGAAGATATAGAAGAAGAAGATGAAGAAGATATAGAAGAAGAAGACAAAGAAGAAGAAGATATAGAAGACGAAGAAGAAGAAGATATAGAAGACGAAGAAGAAGAAGAAGAAGAAGAAGAAGAAGAAGAAGAAGAAGAAGAAGAAGAAGAAGAAGAAGAAGAAGAAGAAGAAGAAGAAGAAGAAGAAGAAGAAGATATATAAGAAGAAGAAGAAGAAGATATAGAAGACAAAGAAGAAGATATATAAGAAGAAGAAGAAGAAGATATAGAAGACAAAGAAGAAGATATATAAGAAGAAGAAGAAGAAGATATAGAAGACGAAGAAAAAGATATAGAAGAAGAAGATATAGAAGAAGAAGAAGGAGAAGAAGAAGAAGAAGATATAGAAGAAGAAGAAGAAGATATAGAAGAAGAAGAAGATATAAAAGAAGAAAAAGATAACTGAAGAAGATACAAGAAGTAGAAGATGAAGAAGATTCGAGTAGAAGAAGACATAGAAGAAGAAGAAAAAGAAGAAGATATAGAAGAAGAAGAAGAAGATATAGAAGAAGAAGATGAAGACGACGTAAATTAAGACTTCAAACTTACAACCATTTTGGACACACCTTCTCATGCAAACACTTTTTATTAAGTTAATTTACTATTTTTTATACCTTTTTTATAACTACTACATCACCGCATAATCACTTGATGTTTTTCTTCATATAAAAGGTGGTTTCATGCATCATTGACCGCCAATACAAGTTTTACAAGCTATTTAAGGCCAGCTCGAATATTTTACTCGAATACAGACTCGGATAGTGACGTCGGATATCCGAGGTCGAATCGGATATTCGATTAACTCGGATATTGAACTTCGAGTGAATTCGGATAGTTTACTATCCGAATTCGACCAAACTCGAATAGGATAATGAAGTATCCGAGCAACACTTGTACAGCTGTACAGCACTGTATAAGATGTCGGTGCTAAATAAATACTAAATAATAATAAAGAAATAATAATATTAAAGATGCCCATACGCAGTGCAAAAAAAAATGTTCAATTTTCCTGTTTTTTGTATCAAAGGATCAAATAGAGAGGAAAACGAAAAGAATCCTTTTTTTTATTAAGAAAAAAAAAATTATTCATTTTTTTCAGTGAAAATCTGATCGGATTTGATGGAAAAAATCAGATAGAAAAATATATAAAATAAGTGTATGTTATATTAGTTAGATTTTTCTGCTTATTTGGGCATAAGTTATTGGCAAAAGAAAGGGAGGAGCGCTGAAAGGTGAAAATTGCTCTGGTGTTTAACCACTTCACCACTGAGGGGTTTTTCTCCTTATGGACCAGAGCAATTTTCATATGTCAGTGCTTCTCCCTTTCATTCACCAATAACTTTACTACTTATTAAAACTAAACGATCTTTATCTTGTTTTTTTCACCACTAACTAGGCCTTCTTTAGGTGGTACATTAGGGGGTACATTTTGCTAAGAATAATTTTATTCTAAATGCATTTTAATGGGAATAATATTTAAAAAAATGTAAAAAAAATAATTATTTCTCAGTTTTCAGCCATTATAGCTTTAAAATAAAATGTTCTGCTGTGGATAAAACCCGCACATTTTATTTGCCCATTTGTCCCAGTTACTGCAACGTTTCAAATATTTTCCTAGTACAATGTAGGGCAGCAATATTCTATTTGAAAATAAAGGTGTTTTTTTTCTGTTTTGCATCCATCACTAATTATAAGCCCATAGATGCTAAAATAACAGTAATATACCCTCAATACATACATATTTAAAATGTTTAGTACCTTAGGTAACAATTTATGTATTTTTTTTAATTGTCCATTTTTTGGGAGAGTGGGGAGGTATGGGGTTCATTTTAATTGTATAGGTAGGTGTTTTTATTAAATAAAAAGTATGTAGGTGCATTTTACTATTTGGCTACAAATCCTCGCACTTTTTTTTTCCAGCTGTATGCTGTTAGTATGTGAACAGGAAGTAATGCTTGCATGTGTTACTGCTTTTGTTACAATGAAAGCAGGCATCTCATTAATGCCGGCGATCATTGACACAGGGACTTAGATCAATGAATGGGAATTGCGTTCCCATTCACTGATCTCCCTGCTAACCGGCGTCAATGAGAAGGAACAGGGGAGCAAGTGCAGGAGACATTGGGGAGCGCGCACAGCTTCGATGCGGTGGGAGGTGTATATCTACACCACTGGAACTGGTACAGTCCTCCCATGGGGCGTAGATATACTGCCTTCATACCAGCAAGTGGTTAAGGGGAAAGTGGTTATAGGCCTTTTTTTTTTAAGATGTGAAAATATCACCTAGTAGAAATCTTAAGAGAAAAAGGAATTGGATCAGGATCATAGTGATCTCACAAATAAATATGGAAGGTCTGGTGCAGTTGCCAAAAATCCATAAATGATTACAGCCAATCTACTTGACCAACTGCAAATACCAATCAATTTGAGCATTACTATGACATATTGTTAGCCATAGCTACTAGAACAGACAAAACATATAGGAGATACATTTTATTATATGATTCTGGATGAGAGGACTCAAGAACACGCTACCAGTTAACATCTTGCATAAGAAAAAGAACTAGATGTTCTCAAAAGCTACATTTATCATGCTTGGGGAAGACAGTGTTCTTGAAAGCTTACATCCAAAATATGTTCCACCAATAAAAAAATGTCAGAGAGAAAGTTATCAGAGCTATCAAGGTCAACTCTCAGTCTGCCAAATCAGGCTCACACATTGCTATTTGTCATTAAACATTTCCCAACAAGGAATCTAAACAAAGCTTCACCATTCTGACACGGAGATGCACTATACAATATTATATATTATATATCATCAGTCTTTCCTTTATTTTATTTATTTATACACTGAATTATTCAATGGTTAATATTGTCAATACTATTTTCTACCTAGTACATACAACTATTTGGATAGGTGAGTTTACTTTTATCATTATTTTTAATACAACCCTCATGATTATCCCTATCTTAATATTTTTTAATAATATTTCACTAGATTAGACATGATGTTTTGTATTATAAAGTTACATGAGTTACAAAACCAACTTTGGTTACCATGTGATCATATGTATTATTTTTGCTCCTATTTTAGGGGTAGCTGATTTAGATTATTGAAATATGTTGTTGAAAAATCAGGGAACACCAGATTCATGATAAGGGATAGGTATGAGCTCTCGGAATCTGAACAGTTCAGAGATCGAATGATCGCATCAGTATTTGGCCGTACTGAGTAAAACTGCGAAAAAAATCGGAAATTACTTTCCCTGCTGGCCATCTTGTTGGCACCACTGTTTGCTGAAAATTCTTCTTTCAGAAGCCAATTTTTGCACTCCCAGTCTCTGCAGTACAGATGCAGAGACTGTATATGGCCATTCAGCACCAAGAGTTCGTCAGGATTGGTGGTTGCAAGGGACTTCCTTAGAGGATACTTGTGCGGGATTATCCAAAGGCAAGTATTTATGGTTATTTTAGAAAAATAAAGGACTTTATTCGTGGTTGTGTTTTTATTTCTTTTTTTTTAACTCTTTGTGTAAATGGGTGAGGTGTAGGGAGCCTCCCCATACCATGGACCATGCAGGCCAGTATAGTTCAGCGTGCAGAGTGCCACGCGGTACGGCCTCCGCATTCTGGATATCCCAGTCTACATGGGTGACCAGGGGTTAAAGAGGCTTGGGAGGGGCGACCCTATGCTGACCGTTTTCATGAAATGTATACAATGTGTAGACAGAACTCGGAATGCAGTACAGTGTACTGCAGCAAAGTGTAATTTTACCCAGTTTAAAAAACAATTTTCCTGTGATTTTTTTTTTTACCATGTTCCTACTGATATTCCTAATATACCTGACAAATTTTGTGACGAAAGCATGTGGGTACTTTGCTGACTCACCGGTGATAATTTAGAGGCAAGATGGAGCTGTGGTGATGGACACACATGACCTCTAGGTACTGGAAGAAGACCCAGGTAAATAAAGATAGATTTTACAACTCACCTCAGGTCTCCTTTAAAGATACTCTGTACACAAAAAAAATGCCCCTGGGGCTACTCACCTCGGGAGTAGGAATCCTCTGGATCCTATCATGGCTTCCCCTGTTCTCCTCCATCCCACGGTGGTCTCGCTCTGGCTCATGGAAAGCACAGCCAACAATTTGCAATATTTACCTTTCCCTGTTAGAAATGGCCCAAACGGTTCAACCGCAAACCAATTCGCGCAAACTTCTGGGGTTTTACGTTCGTGGTGAACCACGAACTATATGCGAGTTTAACCCGCCCTCTATACTACATCATTAGGCTCAACTTTGACCCTCTACATCACAGCCAGCAGACACATGGTAGCCAATCAGGCTACACTCCCTCCTGGAGCCCCCCCCCCCTTATAAAAGGCAGGTAGCATCGACCATTTCCCTCACTCGTGTAGCTGCAGTAATTAGAGAAGGCAGAGGAACCTGCTGTAGACATAGGGAAATCTTAGTTGTTAGGCTTGTTAGCTCGATCCTTGCTGATACTTATTGCTAAAAAGCACCCCTCAACAGCTCTTTTGAGAGCTAATGTTGTTCTTGTGATTTATTTATTTTTTTGTGTGTCCCACTGACACTTGCATATACAGCCCTGTTAGTCACTGGCAGCTGGCCTTTGGCCCCTTGCTAATTCCTACTGTGCCACTGCCAGGCCCAGCACATTCAGTGCCTACCTTTTCACTGCACGTGTGTGACAGGCAGCTACATTCACAGCATACCTGTTCATGTTTACTGCACCTGTGTATCAGAAGTACTCAGTGTTATATACCAGTCACAGCACCTGTTCACGGTACCTGTGTGTGTGACAGCTGCACATTTGTAATACCAGTCACTGCATACCTGTTCACTGCACCTGTGTGACCGCATGCTGTTTTATATACCAGTCCATGCATACCTGTTAACTGCACCTGTGTAACCGCACATTGTTGTACCAGCAGTCACTGCAACCTTTTCACTGCACCTGTGTAACCGCACATTGTATTAGTCAAGTCAGTGCATACCTTTCACTTCATCCCCCCCAATATGGACAAAACAAAAGGCAGAGCAAGAGGCAGGCCACCTGGCAGGTCTGTTCGAGGTTGCACTGTCGTGATTTTGTGTGGCCCTCAACCAAAGTACAGTGTTCAGAAGAAGGCACGTGCCATCAACCCCCAATATTGTCAGGACGTAGTTGACTATTTAACCCAGAACACCTCATCTTCCTCAGCTTCCGCATGGAAGCATGGCATATCTTCCTCCTCCTGCTCTGATTCTGTCACCCCACTTAACACTCCGTCGGCAGCCATCACCAAAGTGCCATCATCCCAGGGCTCAGCGGTGTGGACATTTTTTTGTGTGTCTGCCTCAGATGAGAGCAATCTGTCATTCTGTACTCTCTGCACACCAAAAATTAAGCCGTGGAAAGACCAAGACCGGCGTAGGGACAGCTACCTTACGAAGGCACATGATTACAAAGTACAAACTGCAATGGGATGACCACCTGAGGAAAAGCAGCACACAAAAGCAAAGCCACACCGCAGTGTAAGATACCATCACGCAATTATTTCTCAAAAAAGGCGATACGCACACTGTACCATGATGTTCAAAGGCAAGTGGTGTGATCTCTGGCACACCGCGTTTGGTCAAGGGTCCATCTGACCACGGATGCCTTGTCTGCAAAGCACTGTCAGGCCTGCCCGAAGACAGAAGTCAGTCCCCATACACAGCATCTCTTTCTGCACACCGTGTGACTGCCTGCCCTAAGACTAAGTCGGTCCCCACACAGCATTTCTGCCTGCAGGCCACTTGACTGCCTTCTCTGCCACCACCAACAGGGTCCAGGACTCCAGGTAGATTCCTGAATTTTTAAGGCCGCTGCTAGCAGTGGCCGCTATAATAATTTTTCTGGTGCGTGTACATGCCTGCCTAATTTTTCTGGCTGCACTGCGGCTGCAACAACAAAACAAAAGGCATGCACATGTGTCAATTCCCCTTCGTGATCGTTACCTTGCCGCGGTGAAGGGGTGTAACGATCGGTGAAGCACAGAGAGGATCTGATTACCGGTGATCTGCAGTATAACTGGGAATACAGAAGTATACCAGATTATAAGTGATCTGCAGTATCACTGGTAATCCGATATACAAGCTAACCTCTGTTCACTTGAGTAGAGTGTAGTGTTTGGTGTAACAGTAATACTTAGAGGACAAGGCCTCAGTGCAGCGAGGAGTACTGCACAGATTACTTCCGCAGACCTGAGCTCTCCAAGACGGGAGGAGTCAGACTGACAGTAGGAAGGATTGTCTGAAAGTGACAATCAGGAGGAAGGGTCACTAACAGAGTGAGGAACCGCCTCTAACAATAAGGTCGGTTCTCGAGGTCGGACAAGCCAGGTAGTACACACACGGACAGATACAGTACAATATCAGAAAGCAAAGGCGGAGTCTAAGTACAGGCAGGGTTCGGCAACGGGGAATCAGATATAACGAGGTACAGAATCAGGAGGAGGCAGAAGTGGAGTTTAGGTACAAGCCGGGGTTCGGCAACAGAGTATCAGAAGTATCGAGGTACAAGATCAGAGTTCAAGGGGATAGTCAAGGCAGGCAAAGGTCATAACAGATAATCACAATCAAACTAGTACTTTAGCTATCAACAGAATCTAGCTAAGTGTAGGATTACAGCTCCAGCTGGTCCCGGCACACTTGCGGATCTGACTACGGATCTGGGTGCTCCCACATATGTGATCGCAACGCCAGACAGAGAGCAAATGAACAGCCAGCAGTATATATACTCAAGGACCTTTCCAGGACCTCCCTAATTGCTGGACCAATGAGAGTTGTGGAAAATGTCAGCTGACCAGCCTGGTCAGCTGACTCACTTCTGGCTGTTATTTAAACTCAGCCTCTGTGTGCGCACGCGTGTCACTCTGAATCTTGGTGGACTATCAGTCCCAGCCACACCAGTACTGTCTTGCAATGTATCTTGTGAACCGCTTGCGGGGGCCGCCTCTAATGCGGATTCCGTCGTTCCCAATGCGGATTCTGCCGTTCCCAATGCGGATTCCGCCACTCTGCCTAAGCGGCATGCGGCGGTTTTTCCGCGTTGTGACTCCCTGCTGGACGCGGAAACAGCCGCCTCACTTTGAGAGACGGCGGCTTTTCCGCATTTCCTCACAGTACCCCCCCCCCCGAGGAGTGGACTCCGGACAACTCCAACCAGGTTTCTCGGGATGTAAGGCATGAAATTCCCTCCTTAATTCGTCTGCATGCATGCGCGTCCCCGGTACCCATTGCCTCTCCTCAATGCCGTACCCTTTCCAGTGTACGAGATATTGTACCGAGTTTTGTACAGTGCGTGAATCTAGAATCTTTTCCACCTCATATTCGGGTTGAGCATCTACCAACACAGGAGGAGGAGGAGTGGGACCCACCTGGACTGCTGGTTTAAGAAGGGATACGTGGAAGGACCTTACCCCCCGCATGCTAGTGGGAAGATCGACAGTATAAGTAACATCGTTGATTTTCTTGGTTACCGGGAATGGACCCACAAACCTGGGACCAAGCTTATTAGAAGGTTGTCTTAGGGTCAAGTGACGTGTGGACACCCAGACCAAGTCTCCTGGTCGGAACCTCCACTCCAACGACCGTCTCTTGTCGGCTTGACCCTTCTGACTCAGAAAAGCCTTCTCCAGGTTACTTCTTACTGTCCCCCAAAGGTCCTTAAATGACCTTTGCCAGGCCTCCAGGGCTGGGAACGGAGTGGAGGCTATAGGTAATGGGGAAAATTTGGGTGATCTCCCCGTCACTACCTGAAAAGGGGAAAATCCGGAGGACGAGTTTTTTAAATTATTTTGGGCAAATTCCGCGAAGGGCAGAAATCTGACCCAATCGTCCTGCACCTCTGCCACATAACACCTCAAAAACTGCTCTAAAGACTGATTTATCCTCTCCGTCTGGCCATTGGTCTGTGGGTGATAGCCAGACGAGAAAGACAGCTTTATGCCCATGAGCTGGCAAAAAGCTTTCCAAAATCGTGAGACAAATTGGACTCCCCTGTCTGAGACTATGTCTTCGGGAATGCCGTGCAATCGGAAGACATGAGTGATGAACAACTCGGCCAGTTCCTGAGCCGAGGGGAGTCCTTTCAAAGGCACAAAATGGGCCATTTTGCTAAAACGGTCGACCACCACCCAAATGACCGCCATACCCTCAGACCTGGGAAGCTCACCCACAAAATCCATGGACAGGTGGGTCCACGGCTCACTCGGGGTGGGCAAAGGCTGCAAGGTACCGACAGGTATCAGCCGGGAGGGTTTACTCTTGGCACATATCACACACTCCTTCACGTATTCCTTGCAATCCGCTGCCAAGGAAGGCCACCAGGCGCATCTGGCTACCAAATCCTGTGTTCTAGATGCCCCAGAATGCCCTGCACTCTTATGCACATGGAACATCTCTAGAACCTGGAGGTGAAATGGCAGAGGAACGAACAGAACCCCTGCGGGCTTCCCTTCCGGGATGTCCTGCTGAAAGGGAATCAACGTCTCCCTCCAATCCTCCCAAGTTCCAGTGGCTGCCAGTATCAACCTCTGGGGAATAATGGTCTCTGGAATGGAGGGCTGTGCTGTCTCTGACTCGAAGCATCTGGATAAAGCATCCGCCTTAACATTCTTGCTCCCCGGGGTGTACGTAATAATGAACGTGAACCTGGAGAAGAATAACGACCATCGAGCCTGACGAGGGCTCAACCTCTTAGCCCCCTCGATGTATTCTAAGTTTTTGTGATCGGTGTAAACCGTGATGGTATGCTCAGCTCCCTCTAACCAATGTCGCCATTCCTCGAAAGCTAATTTAATGGCCAGGAGCTCCCTGTTGCCAATATTGTAATTCCTCTCTGCAGGGGAGAACCTGCGAGAGAAGTAAGCACACGGGTGCATTCTACCCTGCAAGCCTGACCGCTGAGACAGCACAGCCCCCACCCCAACCTCCGAGGCATCCACCTCCACAATGAACGGGAAAGACGTATCCACATGTCTGAGGATGGGTGCTGAACAGAATAGGCCCTTCAAGGTGGCAAAAGCATGTAAAGCCTCAGGAGACCAGTGAGTAGTATCTGCCCCTTTTTAGTGAGACTGGTAAGGGGAGAAATGACCGTGGAGTACCCCTTTATAAACCTTCTATAATAATTGGCAAAGCCAAGAAAGCGCTGAAGGGACTTCAACCCAACCGGCTGCGGCCACTCCAGCACAGCGGAGACCTTGGCAGGATCCATAGACAGGCCCGTGGTGGAAATTATGTACCCCAAGAAGGTGACAGATGTTACTTCAAAGATGCATTTGTCAAGCTTTGCGTATAAAGAGTTCTGCCTTAACTGATTCAAAACAAACCTCACATGGTTTCTATGTTCAGAGAGGTTGTTGGAGAAGATAAGGATATCATCTAGATAGACTAGAACAAATCTCCCCAACACCTCCCTGAATACCTCATTAATGAGTTCCTGGAAAACGGCCGGAGCATTACATAGCCCGAAGGGCATCACCAGGTACTCATAATGCCCGTCTGGTGTATTAAAGGCCGTCTTCCACTCATCGCCCTTTCTTATGCGTATCAGGTTGTACGCGCCCCGCAAATCTAGCTTAGAAAAGATCTTAGCGTCTGTAATCTGTGTGAACAAATCGTCTATCAGTGGCAGCGGATAGCGATTTTTTACTGTAATTTTGTTAAGGCCGCGATAGTCGATGCAGGGTCGCAGACCTCCGTCTTTCTTTTCAACAAAAAAGAAACCTGCTCCAGCAGGTGACCGGGACGGGCGAATGAAACCCTTGGCCAAATTTTCACGGATGTAATCCTGCATGGCTAATTTTTCGGGGCCCCGACAGATTGTACAAATGACCCTGGGGAGGTACACAACCTGAACGGAGGTCAATGGGACAATCGAAAGGGCGATGTGGGAGCAATTTGTCTGCTGCCTTGGGACAGAACACGTCGGAATACTCAGAGTACTGGTCGGGTACCCCTCCCACCTGAATTCTGGTTTGCCCCAGGATCAACTTTCCCAAACACCGCTGAAAACAACGAGGTGACCAAGTAGTTAACTGACCCGTGGCCCAGTCTATTTGAGGTGAATAGACTTGCAACCACGGCATGCCTAGGATAATAGTGGAGGTTGACATGTGCAATGCAAAAAATGATAATTGTTCCCCATGCAGTACCCCTATGGTGACCTTCACCTCCGAAGTCTGAGACAGAGCACGATTCCGTTGCAGAGGGGAATCGTCTACTGCCGTGACCTGAATGGGGGGGTCTCACAGGGGTGAGAGGAATACCCAACTCCTGAGCAAACTCAAAGTTCATAAAATTGGCCGCTGAGCCAGAATCAATAAATGCCTCAGTGGCCACAGACTTATTCTCCCATGTAATCGTACAGGGGAGCAGTAATTTCTTTTCTTTAAGGGGTGAAAATGGTGTGCCTAGGGTGTTACCCCCCCCCCCCCCTGCTACTCCTAGGCAAACTCGTTTCCCGACTTGTTCGGGCAGTTTCGCACCCTATGCCCTGCTTCTGCACAGTATAGGCACAGTTGTTCCATCATTCTCCGCCTGCGCTCCATCTGGGTCAGTTTCGACCGACCAATCTGCATTGGTTCGGGTGGAGGCAAGGCCGGAGAGGGTGAGACAGACGGAGATGGCGTTACTAGGGGTGCAGCGGAGGAAGCCGCATAAGATGTCACCCTGACACGGTGACTGCCCCGAATCTGCCTCTGATGGCGTAATCGACAGTCGACTCGAATGGCCGATGTGATGGCCTCATCGACTGTCTTGGGCTCGGGTAAGGTTAACATTAGATCAGAGACCTCCTCCGACAACCCAGACAAGAAGTAATCCATCAGGGCAAAATTGTCAAATCTGGCGGTGACTGACCATCTACGAAATTCTGCCGCGTAATCCTCGACTGAGCCTCTGCCTTGTCGCAAAAGTTTGAGCTTCCACTCAGAGGTTGCCACAAGGTCAGGTTCGTCGTATATCACTGCCATGGCCTTAAAAAACTCCTCTACCGAGGTCAGATCTGTATCTGTGGGAGGCAGATTGTATGCCCAGGTCTGGGAATCACCAGTTAACAATGTTTTAATAAAAATGACCCATTGGGTCTCAGTCCCCGAGGATCGGGGTCTCAACTCGAAGTAAGATAACACTCTACTCTTAAAATTCCGGAAGTCAGACTTGTGGCCGGACAATTTGTCTGGTACGGGCATGCGTATGTCATCACTAGGAGGGGATCGCACCGAATCGACTGACGTCTGAAGGGTTCGCACAGAGCCTGTTAGGGCATCAATCAAAGCTTTGTGCTGACCCAGTGCTTGATGGATGGTATCCACCGAAGTGGCAAGCACAGTCAGAGGGTCAGCGCGTGCGTCCATCGGTATTTTGGTCTGGCGTTCTGTAACGATCGGTGAAGCACAGAGAGGATCTGATTACCGGTGATCTGCAGTATCACTGGGAATACAGAAGTATACCAGATTATAAGTGATCTGCAGTATCACTGGTAATCCGATATACAAGCTAACCTCTGTTCACCTGAGTAGAGTGTAGTGTTTGGTGTAGCAGTAATACTTAGAGGACAAGGCCTCAGTGCAGCGAGGAGTACTGCACAGATTACTTCCGCAGACCTGAGCTCTCCAAGACGGGAGGAGTCAGACTGACAGTAGGAAGGATTGTCTGAAAGTGACACTCAGGAGGAAGGGTCACTAACAGAGCGAGGAACCGCCTCTAACGATAAGGTCGGTTCTCGAGGTCGGACAAGCCAGGTAGTACACACACGGACAGATACAGTACAATATCAGAAAGCAAAGGCGGAGTCTAAGTACAGGCAGGGTTCAGCAACGGGGAATCAGATATAACGAGGTACAGAATCAGGAGGCAGAAGCGGAGTCTAGGTACAAGCCGGGGTTCGGCAACAGAGTATCAGAAGTATCGAGGTACAAGATCAGAGTTCAAGGGGATAGTCAAGGCAGGCAAAGGTCATAACAGATAATCACAATCAAACTAGTACTTTAGCTATCAACAGAATCTAGCTAAGTGTAGGATTACAGCTCCAGCTGGTCCCGGCACACTTGCGAATTTGACTACGGATCTGGGTGCTCCCACATATGTGATCGCAATGCCAGACAAAGAGCAAATGAACAGCCAGCAGTATATATACTCAAGGACCTTTCCAGGACCTCCCTAATTGCTGGACCAATGAGAGTTGTGGAAAATGTCAGCTGACCAGCCTGGTCAGCTGACTCACTTCTTTCTGTTATTTAAACTCAGCCTCTGTGTGCACGCGCGTGTCACTCTGAATCTTGGTGGACTATCAGTCCCAGCCACACCAGTACTGTCTTGCAATGTATCTTGTGAACCGCTTGCGGGGGCCGCCTCCAATGCAGATTCCGCCGTTCCCAATGCGGATTCCGCCGTTCCCAATGCGGATTCCGCCGCTCTGCCTAAGCGGCATGCGGCGGTTTTTCCGCGTTGTGACGCCCTGCTGGACGCGGAAACAGCCGCCTCACTTTAAGAGACGGCAGCTTTTCCGCGTTTCCTCACAAGGGGCTTGCATATCACAATTAAGAATTGACCAGATAAATGAGTGTGTTGGGGTTGGGGGGAACACCTGACCCAAGAAGATAGATAATAAGGTCATTGCTTCATTGAGGACAGACCAAATTCGATCAGCTGGACACTGTTGTTCTGTCATTCGGCTACCTCAGCCTGACCTTATGGGCTTGAAAACTGCCATCGCCTGCACTCTCACCATGGTGCGCACCAGTCCAGCATGGCCATCACTACACAAATAGCTGTTTGCGGTGCATTACACAGTGAGTTTAGTCTGTCAGTGTGAAGCAGTACACTAATTACACTACCTGATTGATGTATACACATGCAAGATGTTTTAAAGCACTTTAGGCCTCCAATTTAGCAATAAAATGTGATTTCTGCCCTTAAACACTGCTGTGCGTAAAAACCGGATTTTCCCCCGGGACTTTTGCCGTGTATCCCACTCCACCATGCCCCCTCCGGGTGTTAGGCCCGGTTCACATTAGCGGGCGCCGTCCGGAATCGCCGTGCCGGAGCCGGACCGCATGCGGGATGGACGGAACGGACGCACGGCATAGCAATGAAAGCCTATGCGTGCGTTCACATGCGTCCGTTTCGTCCGGACCGGATCCGGACCGGATCCGGGCTCCGGCATAAGACCCAACATGCGCTATTTTTTGGTCCGGCTCCTCCGGCAGCCGTATCCGGGGCGGAGCCGGACTGCACCATCCGGCCAATACAAAGCAATGAGAACCGGAGAGCGCACAACACACTGGCTAAAAATCCGGATGTTCTACCCCACTTCCTATGCGGATTGTTGCGGCGATTTTGGATGGGGACACATGGGCAAGCATTTTGGAGTGGATCAGCAGTGACTTTAAACGAGCTGGAGATGTTGGCAGCATGTCGGAGGTAGAGGTGAGTGCTAAACAGCGGAGGGCCTGATTCCACAGGTCCCCCTTCTGCTGACCTCCCAGACCCCAACATTTTATTTGGTTTGTACTAACTTTTGCCAAACGGATCTGGATCGCATCCTGATGAACACCTGATGCAACCTGACCGGATCCGGATCGGATCCGGATCAGAACCGTACGGTTCCGATCCGGATCCGGTCCGGATCCGGTCAGGTCATCCGGTCCGTTTGGCAGAGAACCGCAAGTGTGAACCGGGCCTTAGACCCCTTGAAACATCTTTTCCATCACTTTTGTGGCCAGCATAAATGTTTGTGATTTTCACAGTTCGCCTCCCCATTGAAGTCTATTGCAGTTCCGGATGTTCGCGTTCGAGGTTCGCGAACCTAAAATCGGAGGTTCGAGCCATTTCTAGTCCCTGCTCCAGCGGGGTGCTGTTGCGGCTCTCTGCTTGGAAATAGCCAATATCAGTTAGGTCTGCTCTACTGCACTGGCGCAGAAGACTTGCGCCTGCACAGTAGACTGGACCTGACTGGAATCGGCTATTTACCATGGGAATCGGTGCTATGGACTTCAACAGAAAATGCCTTCTGAACACGAAAATCAGAACACAAAATTCAGTATTTGCCTGAAGACCACTGAATTATAATGAAATCTGAATTTGCCTGTTCCGATCAACCCTAATTAGGGATGTAACGATTTGTGTCAGCAAGATCAGAATTCTGATTATTAGGTGATCTGCAGTATCACCTATAATGCAGATATATACCTGATTATATGGTGATCTGCAGAATCACCTATAATGCTGGTATATCAGAAGCTGATGTGACAATAAATAGCAATGAGTGATTGGTGCAACAGTATTGCTGATAGGTATACCTCAGGGGACGCTGGTGGGTACTATCAGTACAGCGCCCCTCACCAGAGTCAAGGGTTCTCTGGTGAGAGTAGGGTGGTCAGACAGATCGGGTTTGGCAACAGACAGACAGACGCAGTACAAAATCGGAAGGCAGAGACAGGAAGATATAAACAGGCAGAGTCAGCAGCTAGATCAGATGGACAAAGGTACAGAATCACTAAGCAGAAGACTGATCAGGATGAGCCAGAGTCATACACAAATAATAACATAGTAAGTACTAGTTAAGGCTATCAAACAATTCCTATCTTGTGTGAAATCCCCGGTTTCCTCCCGGATCAAAGCACACCGGAACTATCTAAGGGTCTGAGCGCTAACACGAAGTATTCGCAACAGCAGACAAGTTGCGAGTGATACAGGAAGGCTTATGAAGCAGAGGAGACCCTTCTGGCATTCCCCCTCCTAACAACCAATGAGGAGTGGTGAGCGTCTCCTCTGACGTCAGCCGACTGGCCGGTCAGCTGAGGCGCCTCCTCCCCGCATAAAGGTCCTGTCTGTGCATGCGCGCGCACGCGACAAGGCAACCCTATGTGCAACTGACAGTTTGGTCCTCGCGTGCTAGACGCCTGAGGCCCGGATACACTGCTAGACAGGGAGCTGGAGGTAGCCGCGGTGGTAGCGCTGTTCACCGCGGCTGCCTCTCCAGCGTTTGTTACAAGGGATTAACCAACAAATCAAATCAGTGTTACAACAAAAAGTGACTGCATTTTTTACTTTCAGGTCAGTACCGCATTCTGGAATTGATATGATCTGAAAAAATTTCGAAGAAACACAAGCAAAATTAAACTGCTTGTTTTTTTCTCATCTCTGTATGGTTTCTACCTCTATTTTCCACTTCCTTTTCCTTGCTAATGGTGAATTAAATATATCAAAAATTAAAAACTGATCTAAATATTATTTTCTTTTCAAATTTTGAAATTGTCTCACCAAAGTTCGCTGAACTTAAACTGAGAGTGTCATGAGCTCTCTCCTCACACCCCTGCGTACTGTTTTTCTGTGTATAAATCTCTATCCTAAACTTGAATATAGGATGATCATTATATAGGATCTATCAGATTTTAGTGATGATGAGGAGATAATAGTGTTTTGGGAAAAGAAACAGAAGAGATATACTGCTCTGATTTAAAGTGGCCATACATCAGATGACTTGGTCAATCGACCATCCGATCTGCTTAATCTAATCAGATGAAAATCGATGCCTCCAAGTGCATGCCCAATCAGTGATGCAAGCAATCTTGGGACAAAATTGGTTGCATTAATCGGTCGGACATGTTGCAAGATGTCAGGCCGTTGTGGTCGGTTGGGTGCACAGCTGACATGGCAATCAATATTGGGACGAGTGATGAACACTACACGTTTGATTCGCCCCATAACGCACTATGAGGGTCAACTTTGACCCTCTGCATCACAGTTAGCAGGCACATTGTAGCCTTTCAGGCTACACTAAGCCCTGGAGCCCCCACCCCCCTTATATAAGGCAGGCTTGCTGGCCATGACGCTCACTCGTGTGCCTGCCACAAATAGACAGACTAGGGAGAGCTGCTGCAGATTTTTTTCTCCTAGGGAAAGATTAGTTAGGCTCTTGGCTTGCTCCTGGCTGATTGTTATTGCTAAAATAGCACCCCTCAACAGCTCTTTTTTGAGAGCTAATGTTTTCCTGATGTGTTTTTTTGTGTGTGTGTTGCTCACTGACACTGACATTATACAGCCCCATTTGTTGCAGCTGGACCTTGGTAATTGTTTTTACTGTGCCAGCCAGGCCCTGCCTAACTATCTATACTGGGACACCTACCTATGCCTACCTAACTACTGGGGCACCTATACGGGGACACCTACCTACCTACCTATACTAGGGGACCTACCTATGCCTACCTACCTATACTGGGACTCCTACCTATGCCTAGCTAACTACTGGGACCCCTACCTATGCCGACCTACCTATACTGGGTCTCCTACCTATGCCTAGCTAACTACTGGGACACCTACCTATGCCTACCTACCTATACTGGGACTCCAACCTATGCCTACCTACCTATATTGGGACTCCTACCTATGCCTAGCTAACTACTGGGACACCTACCTATGCCTACCTACCTATACTGGGTCTACTACCTATGCCTAGCTAACTACTGAGGCACCTACCTATGCCTACCTACCTATACTGGGACTCCTACCTATGCCTAGCTAACTACTGAGGCACCTACCTATGCCTACCTACCTATACTGGGACTCCTACCTATGCCTACCTACATACAAGAAGATAATAAGGTTGTTGCTTCTTTGTGGACAGACCAAATTTGATCAACTGGACAGTCACTGTTGTTCTATCATTGAGCTACCACAGCCCGGCGACCATATGGGCTGGAAAACTGCCACGGCCTGCACTCTGGCCATGTTGCGCATCAGTCCAGCAAGGACGTCACTATGCAAACAGCTGTTTGCGGTACGCTACACAGTGAGTTTGGTGTGTCAGTGTGAAGCAGTACTCTAATTACACTCCATGATTAATGTATACACATGTAAGATGTTTGAAAGCACTTTAGGCCTGCAATTTAGCATTTAATGTGATTTCTGCCCTTAAAACGCTGCTTTGCGTCAAATCCAAATTTTTCCCCGGGACTTTGGACATGTATCCCACTCTGCCATGCCCCCCTCCAGGTGTTAGACCCCTTGAAACATGCTTACCATCAAAGTTCGCCTCCCCATTGAAGTCTATTGCGGTTCGCGAACTTTTCCGCGAACCGAACGTTCGCGAACTGAAAATTGGAGGTTCGCAACATCACTAATGAACACAACAAATCCCCCAATGCTGTCCCCCCCAATGCTTAATTTGTCCCCCCCCCCCCCCCACCGGTGCCCAATGCACTATACATTACCTTTTTGTACAACAGGAGAAAATGGCAGTACTTCCAAGTGCAGGCTGCACCTGAATTGACCAGATGCATAGATGTGCAGAGCCCAAAACATGGGAAGATTACACAACTTGCATTCAAAACAGATGCAGCAAATGGAGGACATTAGCTTCCAAAAACAGTTTGTGTGCAGGTTGTCCAGTACTAGACTCTTCCATGACGTTGACTTGCCCTCATGAAAGAGACCTAACCAATAACTAACAATTAAAACATAGTGTAAACCTGGGACTGCTAGCCATAAATGGTCTATACATTTTCTAAAGGACAAAGTTGGCAGCACTCCTAATCAGGCTGCAACTGAAATGAAACCAACAAAAGCATGCAGCACCCCCTTGGGACTTAAAATACACACCTTGAATACAAATCAGATGTAAACTATGCACTAAACCCTAATCTAGATAAATTGAATGCAAACTGATATGCATGAATGCAGCTAGCCACAAGAAGACATATTTTTGTACAACAGGAGGAAATGGCAGCACTTCCAAATGCTGGCTGCACCCGAATTGACCAGCTGCATAGATGTGCAGAGATCAAAACACAGGCAGATTACACAACTTACATTCAACAGATGCAGCAAATAGAGCACGTTAGTTTCCAAAAACAGTTTGCTTGCAGATTGTTCAGTACTAGACTCTTCCACGATGTTGAGGTGCCCTCATGGAAGAGACCTAGGGGGCACTGCACACCTCTGTTGGTGTTGTTTAGAAAACTATAAATTACCTGTCCGCAGACACCACTAGCTCCGGGCTGGCTCCAGGCGCTGTCCTCCGTCCATACATTTGCCACACATGGTTGCCTACATACATGAGAGAGTGTGATGTCACAAATGCGCCAACGTTACTCCAGCAAACACATGAGGCACGTGTATACAACAAAAAACGGATCTAGGAGCCAGCAACAGACAAGTGGCAGATGTGGACAGGTAATGTATAGTACACTAAGCACCGCGGGGAACACATTGACAATTGGGGGGAAGCATTGGGCAAGCGAGGTGGCGGATGTGCAGCATCACAAGGCCGATTCTGGATCAATTTCAGCATGAAATGGGCAAGCAATTTTATTTATTTATTGTTTTATTTAAGTATGTATATAGCACTGACATAATACGCAGCGCTGTACTGAATATATATTGTCTTGTCACTAACTGTCCCTCAGAGGGGCTCACAATCTAGTCCCTACCAAAGTCACATGTCTATGTATGTATCATGTAGTTTATTTATCATAGTCTACGGCCAGTTTAGGGGGAAGCCAATTAACTTATCTGTATGTTTTGGGAGGAAGCCGGAGTGCCCGGAGGAAACCCACACAGACGGGGAGAACATACAAACTCCTTGCAGATGTTGACCTGGCTGGGATTCGAACCGGGGTCCCAGCGCTGCAAGGCAAGAGTGCTATCCACTACGCCACCAAGCAACAGATCTCTCTTAAATAAGACTTAATCAGAGAGAGTAGTAAAATTTGAAATGGCTGTGGCGCTTATTGACTATCAATTCATAGGCTGCAGGGAGAACTATAAGGTTTGCTCAAACCTTATCGATTGTTGAAACATGTACAGATGATTTATCTGCGCCTTAGTGACCAATTCACTCAGTTTCCAATATAAAAAGTTTTATTATAAAAACAAAGGTCTATTTTGTACGACAGAATGTCACCCAGACTTCAGCTGATCTCTAGAAGTCTGGGTGACATTCTGTCGTACAAAATAGACCTTTGTTTTTATAATAAAACTTTTTATATTGGAAACTGAGTGAATTGGTCACTAAGGCGCAGATAGATCATCTGTACATTAATCAGAGAGAGATTTGTCTCTTGGTCGATCTGCCCATACACTGGCTGATGTATGGGCACCTTCAGAAGCTATAGAAACAAGAAGGATAATATAGATAAGATAGGAGGAGCGAATATACTCATACAGCAATGTGTTCAACAGTATTTTCAGAGTATAATCATACAATTTATAATTAAAATAGGTTATTGGATTTACAGTTAGCCTGGTCATGTAAAAAGCAATACTGTCCTGTTTCTGTGACCAGAAATACAATTGGAACTAAATTTAATTTTCTTTCTCCATTTCCGAAGCACTTTTTATATGTTGATTCTAAGCCTAGACACTGAAAATTCTTTTCAGCATTTTAATGAAAACGTGCTGCCTGATCAGGTATATGCACCATGCTGTCATTTGCAGCCTGACCTCAGGGTGAAAGGTGAGATGAGCACATCAAGAGATGCTTACAGATCACTTCCTCTTGTCTGTCTGTTTTGTGGACTAGTTCTCTTCAGGGTTATGGCTATCTAAAGTAGCAGCCTGAAGGTCAGAGAATGGTCTGTATCTTAGCTCTACAATTTTGTCATGGTACCAGCTGCATCTGACAGACAACAGCGTGAGGTTTGGTCTTGCCTGTAGGCCAGCAAACTGTAAGTAAAAGTTGACATTTTCTATGTATTGTTAATAATGCATTTTTACTACACTATTAAGTATCTAAGCAATAAACTTTGAAGCTAAACAAAAACCTACAGGGAAAACTGAAATGGATTATTGGCCCTACTAAATAATTGCAATTGTGTAAAAATAGATGTAAATAGATGTGTGTGCTTTGCTGAATTCTACATTATTATTATTATTATTATTATTATGTTATTTATATAGCACCAGCATCTCCCTTAGTGGCGTTTATGGTACAAAACAAATACTGGCGGAGCATAGATAGATAAAAAGTTCGAAACTTTGTACAATCAGGATCAGGACATAATCATACATAGATGATGTGTGGTTCAAGACATCACCAATACTGGTGCATATTGATAAAGTACAACTGAACAATAGGATGAGGTTCTTGCCCTTGTGAGTTTGCAATCTGAAGCCTAGTGGAGTAGAGACACTAGGGGAGGAGAAAAAGTGGCTAGCAGATGAGGCAATAAGCCTCCAATACTTCCTATGACCTTGTCTGAAAACGTGTGCAGTACTTTAAGAGTACATTTAAAGGTTTCCAGACTTAGAGCATGATACACAGGCTCTAGGAGAGCGTTACAAAGGCAAAGTGACTCTCGTGAGAAGTCCTGGTCTGGATGCGGGAGTGAAAGGAGGTGAACAAACTAGAGACCAGATGGGTCTCACAGTATTAGCGAAGACTCTAGGAGGGATCGTTTCTGGAGATTGAGGACATGTATGGAGGTAACAATTTATAAGGCGCTTTGTATGATAGAGAGAGAAGTTCCTTTATAATTTTGTTTTATATAGTTATATAATGTTAATAATGAAAAAAATTCTGGTAGGTACTTACCAAGACTATTCAACTAATCATGTTACTTGCTGGTGCTCATATAAATGTGAGAAGAAAGTACATACTTAACCTCCCTGGCGGTTTATTTATTTTGCCAGGGAGGCTGAAATGGGGTTTTTTTTAAATTAAAAAAAAAATATTTCATGCAGCCAACTGAAAGTTGGCTGCATGAAAGCCCACTAGAGGGCGCTCCGGAAGCGTACTTTCGATCGCCTCCGGCAATCGAAAGTAACAAGATAGGCCGCAATGAGCGGCCTATCTTGTTTCGCTTTCCTCGTCGCCATGGCGACGAGCGGAGTGACGTCATGGACGTCAGTCGACGTCCTGACGTCAGAGCCGCCCGATCCAGCCCCTAGCGCCGGCCGGAACTGTTTGTTCCGGCTGCGCTGGGCTCGGGCGGCTGGGGGGACCCTCTTTCGCCGCTGCACGCGGCGGATCGCCGCGGAGCGGTGGCGATCGGGCAGCACACGCGGCTGGCAAAGTGCCGGCTGCGTGTGCTGCTTTTTACAGAATGCAAATCGGCCCAGCAGGGCCTGAGCGGCGACCTCCGGCGGCATACCCCGAGCTCAGCTCGGGATTACCGCCAAGGAGGTTAAAGGACAACTGAAGTGAGAGTGATATGGAGGCTGCCATATTTATTTCCTTTTAAACAATACACATTGCCTGGCTATCCTGCTGGTGCTCTGTCTCTAATACTTTTAGCCACATACCCTGAACAAGCATGCAGCAGTTCAGGAGTTTCTGACATTATTGTCAGATCTGACAAGATTAGCTGCATGCTTCTTTCTGGTATACTTCATGTAATTTTTGGGGAATTATTTCCGTGGTCAGCGCACAGGACGCACGCTGACACTGCGGAAATCCTCCACAAGCGTGTAATTTGAGAGAACCCAGCTATGGTGCTATGCACCTGTAGAGGGAGATTCCCACCGGCAGATGGAGCTGTGGAGTGCAGACGAGCACAGCCTCTGCACGGCTACATATGCCAGATGGGAATTGTACGAGTTGAAGCAATGCAGGGCAAGATAGCCCTTAAAGAGAGAGAACACAGAGACAGACCGCATGTGTGTCCACCAATCTAGTCGCCACCCAGCGACGGTGAACACACAACAACAGAACCAAAGTGGGAACGCAATCGCAAGAGTGGCTATTGCCAAAAGTGACACAAGACCAAATCAAAGAGCATAGAGGCAGAATGTATGTGTGTCCACCAATCTAGTCGCCACCCAGCGATGGTGGACACACAACAACAGAACCGAAGTGGGAACGCAATCGCAAGAGTGGCGATTGCCAAAAGTGATACAAGACCAAATAGACAGAGCACAAGTGTAGAGAAAGAGCACAGAGACAGAATGTATGTGTGTCCACCAATCTAGTCGCCACCCAGCGACGGTGAACACACAACAACGGAAACGAAGTGAGAACGCAATCGCCAGACTGGCGATTGCCAACAGTGACACTAGACCGAGCAGGACAGAGCACGAGAGTAGCAAGAAAGGCACAGCAAGCAACAACAATCAGAACATCAAGGAAAATAACAAACGCTAGCTAAACGCAAATACCGCACTCATTCGCAACAGTGAACACATTCACAACACGATCACCGCACGTTAGTTGCCCAGTGATAAGTGTGTCACCCTAACTAACCAATGAAACACAAACACGAAATAGAGAACGCGAACGCTTGCTAAACGGTTACCTCACCGAGCCTACAGCAAGCGTTCGTAGCAGACAAGACAGACAGATCGGGCTACCAGTAGCAACCACTGCTCTGGCTAACACCCCTAAGACAGGACACAGAAGGAACCACTGCTTCTAACGCTAGAGCGGATGTGATCCAGACAGACAAACAGATGGGGCTACCAGTAGCATCCGCTGCTCTGGTTAGCACCCCTAAGGCAGAATACAGAAGGAAGCACTGCCACTACCACTAGGGCTAATGCAATCCAGACAGATGGATCAGCCAGTAGCAACCGCAGCTCTGGCCTACACTCCCAGACAGACAGAATGATTTCCTGTCGACCGCCGCTGGCGACAAGACAATCAAGACAGAGAGACAGAACAAGACAATACAGATAATACAACCTGACTGCACTAGAAGGGATGCCTAGTGCAGTCCCAAGGAATTACTCTAAGATAATCTTAGCAAACAATAGCAAGGCTGACACTCCAGGAGAGTTTAGCAGGAACAAACCATCATGACCAGCAAGGGATTCTGGGAGCAAAAGGTGTTTATACTGCAAGCCATCAAAAGAGGCAGCTAGGCAATTTGCATGACAAGTGTATGCAAATTCCTCAGCAGAGCAACTCTGAAACTTGCAAAGCGAAGACAGGTCTCTTTTCCAGAGACCTGTAGCAGGCACGTGCACAGGGGGGTGCTCTGGGTGCCCAGGCACCCCCCTTTTTAAAATCTTCAAAAAAAAAGCCCCTCTCGCCGCGCAAAATAAGCTCCGCCCCGACCGCGATAAGCCCCACCCACCCGCAGGAAGCTCCGCCCCCGCCTGGGACACTTTCAAGTGAAGAGGCCCAGACAGAAATCCTAGTGTGGCATACTGACCTCTCCCTCCACCTAGGACCCATACTGACCTCTCCCTCCCCCAGCATCCATAGTGACCTCTCCCTCCACCTAATACCCATATTGACCTTTCCCTCTCCAGTACCCATAGTGACCTCTCCCTCCCCCTAGTACCCAGTGACCACTCCCTCCCCCAGCACTCGCAGTGACCTCTTCCTCCACCTAGGACCCAGTGACCTCTCCCTACACCTAGGACCCATATTGACCTCTCCCTTCCCAGTACCCATAGTGACCTCTCCCATCACCTAGTACCCATATTGACCTCTCCACCCCCAGTACCCATAGTGACCTCTCCCTCCATCTAGTACCCAGTGACCACTCCCTCCCCAGTACCCATAGTGACCACTCCCTCCACCTAGTACCCATAGTGACCACTCCCTCCACCTAGTACCCAGTGACCTCTCCCTCCACCTAGGACCCATACTGACCTCTCCCTACCCAGTACCCACAGTGACATCTCCCTTCACCTAGCACCCACAGTGACCTCACCCTTCACCTAGCACCCACAGTGACTTCTCCCTCCCCAGTGCCCATAGTGACCTCTCCCTCCACCTAGTACCCAGTGACCACTCCCTCCCCTAGCACTCACAGTGACCTCTCCCTCCCCAGTACCCACAGTGACATCTCCCTTCACCTTTCACCCACAGTGACCTCTCCCCTACCCAGCACCCACAGTGACCTTTCCCTCCATCTAGCACCCACAGTGACCTCTTCCTACCCAGCACCCACAGTGACCTTTCCCTCCATCTAGCACCCACAGTGACCTCTTCCTACCCAGCACCCACAGTGACCTTTCCCTCCATCTAGCACCCACAGTGACCTCTTCCTACCCAGCACCCACAGTGACCTTTCCCTCCATCTAGCACCCACAGTGACCTCTCCCTTCCCAGCACCCACAGTGACTTCTTCCTCCACCTAGCACCCACAGGGACCTCTCCCTCCCCCAGCACCCACAGTGACCTTTCCCTCCACCTAGTACCCAGTGACCACTCCCTCCCCTAGCACTCACAGTGACCTCTCCCTCCCCAGTACCCACAGTGACATCCCTCTTCACCTTTCACCCACAGTGACCTCTCCCCTACCCAGCACCCACAGTGACCTTTCCCTCCATCTAGCACCCACAGTGACCTCTTCCTACCCAGCACCCATAGTGACCTTTCCCTCCATCTAGCACCCACAGTGACCTCTTCCTACCCAGCACCAACAGTGACCTTCCCCTCCATCTAGCACCCACAGTGACCTCTCCCTTCCCAGCACCCACAGTGACTTCTTCCTCCACCTAGCACCCACAGTGACCTCTCCCTCCCCCAGCACCCACAGTGACCTCTCCCTCCACCTAGCACCCACAGTGACCTCTCCCTCCCTAGCTCTAGCAGTGATCCTGCCTACCCCAGCACTAGTGTTGGGCGAACATCTAGATGTTCGGGTTCGGGCCGAACAGGCCGAACATGGCCGCGATGTTCGGGTGTTCGACCCGAACTCCGAACATAATGGAAGTCAATGGGGACCCGAACTTTTGTGCTTTGTAAAGCCTCCTTACATGCTACATACCTTAAATTTACAGGGTATGTGCACCTTGGGAGTGGGTACAAGAGGAAAAATTTTTTTAGCAAAAAGAGCTTATATTTTGAGAAAATTGATTGTAAAGTTTCAAAGGAAAAATTGTCTTTTAAATGCTGAAAATGTCATGTTTCTTTGCACAGGTAACATGGTTTTTACCGCCAGGCAGTCATAAATGTAATAAAGATAAGAGGTTCAATAAACAGGGACCGGTAACGCTAACCCAGCAGCAGCAGCAGCACACGTGATGGAACAGGAGGAGGCGCAGGAGGAGAAGGCCACGCTTTTTGAGACACAACAACCCAGGCCTTGCATGAGGACAAGAAGCGTGCGGATAGCATGGTTTTTACCGCCAGGCAGTCATAAATGTAATAAAGATAAGAGGTTCAATAAACAGGGACCGGTAACGCTAACCCAGCAGCAGCAGCAGCACACGTGATGGAACAGGAGGAGGCGCAGGAGGAGAAGGCCACGCTTTTTGAGACACAACAACCCAGGCCTTGCATGAGGACAAGAAGCGTGCGGATATAGCAGCAATGCTTTTTGCCGCCATGCAGTCATAAATGTAATAAAGAGAAGAGGTTCCATAAACAGGGACCGGTAACGCTAACCCAGCAGCAGCACAGAGCACACGTGATGGAACAGGAGGAGGCGCAGGAGGAGAAGGCCACGCTTTGAGACACAACAACCCAGGCCTTGCATGAGGACAAAAAGCGTGCGGATATAGCAATGCTTTTTGCCGCCATGCAGTCATAAATGTAATACAGATGAGAGGTTCAATAAACAGAGACTGGAAACGCTAACCCAGCAGCAGCACACATGATGGAACAGGAGGAGGCGCAGGAGGAGAAGGCCACGCTTTTTGAGACGCAACCCAGGCCTTGCATGAGGACAAAAAGCGTGCGGATATAGCAATGCTTTTTGCCGCCATGCAGTCATAAGTGTAATACAGATGAGAGGTTCAATAAACAGGGACCGGAAACGCTAAACCATCCCAGATGTTCATTGGTCATGTTACTTGGTTGGGGTCCTGGAGTGTTGCGTAGTCGTTTCCAATCCAGGATTGATTCATTTTAATTTGAGTCAGACGGTCTGCATTTTCTGTGGAGAATGCTATATAGTGTGGCTGAACGAGCGGTGTACTACTGTTCCCAGCAGACACAGAACAGTACACAGAATGCTATATAGTGTGGCTGAACGAGCGGTGTACTACTGTTCCCAGCAGACACAGAACAGTACACAGAATGCTATATAGTGTGGCTGAACGAGCGTTGTACCACTATTCCCAGCAGACACAGAACAGTACACAGAATGCTATATAGTGTGGCTGAACGAGCGGTGTACTACTGTTCCCAGCAGACACAGAACAGTACACAGAATGCTATATAGTGTGGCTGAACGAGCGGTGTACTACTGTTCCCAGCAGACACAGAACAGTACACAGAATGCTATATAGTGTGGCTGAACGAGCGGTGTACCACTATTCCCAGCAGACACAGAACAGTACACAGAATGCTATATAGTGTGGCTGAACGAGCGGTGTACTACTGTTCCCAGCAGACACAGAACAGTACACAGAATGCTATATAGTGTGGCTGAACGAGCGGTGTACTACTGTTCCCAGCAGACACAGAACAGTACACAGAATGCTATATAGTGTGGCTGAACGAGCGGTGTACCACTATTCCCAGCAGACACAGAACAGTACACAGAATGCTATATAGTGTGGCTGAACGAGCGGTGTACTACTGTTCCCAGCAGACACAGAACAGTACACAGAATGCTATATAGTGTGGCTGAACGAGCGGTGTACTACTATTCCCAGCAGACACAGAACAGTACACAGAATGCTATATAGTGTGGCTGAACGAGCGGTGTACTACTGTTCCCAGCTGCGACACACAATGACTGGGGGGGACCCTGGCTAGCGTGGCTGGAGCGCGAACTACCCTGCCTGCCTACCCAAAGCTAAACCCACAGACAAATGGCGGAGATATGACGTGGTTCGGGTATTTATTTACCCGAACCACGTGACCGTTCGGCCAATCAGAGCGCGTTCGGGTCCGAACCACGTGACCCGTTCGGCCAATCACATCGCTAGCCGAACGTTCGGGGAACGTTCGGCCATGCGCTCTTAGTTCGGCCATGTGGCCGAACGGTTTGGCCGAGCACCGTCAGGTGTTCGGCCGAACTCGAACATCACCCGAACAGGGTGATGTTCTGCAGAACCCGAACAGTGGCGAACACTGTTCGCCCAACACTACCCAGCACCCACAGTGATTTTTTCCTCCCCCAGTGGCTACCCTCCTGTCCCCTGCAGCACCCACAGGGACGTCCAATCCCAAAAGCAGCACCCACAGTGACCTCTCCCATTGCCAGCTCCCACAGTGGACTCTCCCAACACCCAGCATCCACTCCTTCCTCCAGTAACCACACTGACTTCTCCCAGCACCCACAATGACCTCCCCTTCCTCCAGCACCCACAGTAGCCTACCCTTCCCCCAGCACCTACACTGACCTCTACCTCCCTTAGCAGCAACTATGCCATTCATAGCAGCACCCATAGTGACCTCCCACCCCCTGCACCCACAATTACCTCTACCTCCCAAGACCCACAGTGATCTCCCCCAATGGACCCACAGTGACCTCCCTTTCCTCCAGCACCCATACTGACCTCTACCTTCCACAGCACCCACAGTTACTTCTCCCCCCAGCAACCACACTGACCTACCCTTTCCCCAGCAACCACACTGACCTCTACCTCCCCTAGCAGCAACTATGCCATTCATAGCAGTACCCACAGTGATCTCCCACCCCTCGCACCCACAACAATCCCACCAATATTCAGCTCCCACATACATTACACTCAACCAGTAACCCCCACTATAGCAAGCACCCAGTACTTCCACCGAGCACCCTGCACCCAATACCCACATCCGGCCTCAGTATGGCACTTAGTACTTGCATCAAACAGCCACATGACACCCAATACCTGCACCCCTTCACCCTATAGCTGGCACCCAGTACTCACACCCACATGGCACAGTACTTGCACCCAGCCCCAACATGGCACTCACTACTCACACCTGCACACAGCCTCCACATGGCACCCACTATCTGCACCCACATAACTAGTACTAGCACCCAAAGTACCTGCACTCAGAACCCACATGACACAATGCCCAACCATAGCTAGCACCCAGGCATGGCACCAAGTATTTGCACCTATGTGATACCCAGTACCTGCACCCAACACCCACATGTTTCATCTGCAGTAGTTCCAGTTGCACTAAGCCTCCACTTGGTGCCCAGCGCCCACACCAAGCACTCACATATTACATCCAGTACTTGCACCCAGAACTCGCAAGGGACTGAGTACCTGCAATCAACACCTACATGATGGTTGATACACACCCATACAGCCAGAATCCACATGACACCCTGTGCCAGCACACAGAACCCACATGGCACCCAGCATCTGCCTTTAGCACCCACATGACAACGAATACCCCACTAGCCAGAACCCATCACCCATATGTCACCATGTACTCACTCCCAATACCCACTTGGCACTCAGTCAGGGGCGTAGCAATAGGGGGTGCAGCGGTAGCGACCGCATCGGGGCCCTTGGGCCAGAGGGGCCCCATAGGGCCCTCCCTCAACTACAGTATTAGCTCTCTATTGGTCCTGTGCTCATAATAATCAGTTCTATAGATACTATGAATAGTGGTAATCATTAACACACTGTTCCCCATCCCCTACTTGCACCTCTGACACTGTAGTTGCCATTGGCAGGTTTTAGTGCACCGTATCAGTTGTTATGTATAGAGTGCTTGGGGGGCCCCATTGTAAAACTTGCATCGGGGCCCACAGCTCCTTAGCTACGCCACTGCACTCAGTATTTGCACCTAAGACCCACATACCCCTATAATCAACACACACATGGCACAGTACTCAAACGTCACCAAGTTCCAAAGCCATTATATGCACCCATCCATGGCCAGCACCCAAATAGCACCCAGTACCCATCCTTGGTCCGAACCCATATGAGGCGCAGTACTCTCCCATGTCACATATCCAGACCACACATGGCACTCCCTACTCACTCATGTCCAACACTCACATGGCTTCCTGTACCAATTAGCACTCACATGGCACCCACTATTGTTTATCACCATCTGCTACTTATTCAGCACCCAATACTGCATAGCACCCACTGCAAATAAACACCCAATACAAACTGGACCTTGGTACCAAAAGCAGCTTGATACAGACTTTACTGCTAACTTGCTAACACTTAGTGCCGGTTAGTGAATCAAGCCCCAAGTATCTGCACCGAGACCTAAAATTGCACCCAGTACTCACACCTGCACAGCTTCCACATGGCCCCCGCTATCTGCACCAAGCACCTACTTAACCCGTACCCGTACCCAAAGTACCTGCATTCAAAACCCATGTGATGCCCAAAGCCCACCCATAGCCAGTACCCAGTACAGGCATGGCGCCAAGTATTCGCACCCATGTCACATCCAGTACCTGCACCCAGCACCCACATGACATTCAGTACATGCACCCAGATCTTACATGGCACTAAGTATTTGCAATCAACACCCGCATGAAACTCGATACCCAACCATAGCCACAACCCACATGGCACCCTGCATCTGCATTCAGCAGCATGACAATCAATACCCCCTAGCCAAAAACAAGGTGGGGGGGGGGCATGCGGGGGAAGGCATTGCCAGGCCCCTTTTTTAAATTTGAGCACCCCCCACTTAAGGACCCTCTGCACGGCCCTGCCTGTAGCCTTCAAACCTAAAGAAAGGTCAAACAGCTGTCTGCCCGTGCAGACAGCTGAGCAGATCATTACACTTCAGACACTTCTGCAGCTGAATAGATCAGCAGGGCTGCCAGGAAACTGGTATTGTTCATCAGGAAACAAATATGTCAGCCTTCATATTCTTCTACTTTCAGTTACCCTTTAATTATTTATTTTACTCACTGGTTGTAAAATACTTAGCAAGGAAAAATCAGAGAAGTTCATTTCAGTGTTAAGTGCTGAGCACCGTCATAGCAGCCAATGTTATGCTGCGTGCCCCACGTAACGGTAATTCGGGGCTCTGGCGGTTGCCAGACCCCAAATTACATCTCCCTTCCGAGTTGCGACAACTTGGAGGGGGAATAGTATTTAACGGCACCGTGGAGTTTAGCGGAAGCAGGGAGAGCTGTCATTTGTCACTCCCTGCCCCAAACTGCCCAGAGCCAAAATTATAGATAGATAAGAAGTACTCAGGAAAAATGATAATAATTTGATCACCTTCCAACATCCAGCTAAATCAGTTATAGGGATGATCAATACGTTACAAATAATTTTGATTTGATGCAAAATTGTGCAAATGTATGCCGCTTCTAAACAGACCAATCAAATTATACCTTGGTAGGATATGATTGGTCCATTTTCAAGTTGCATAAGTTCAGTGGCTTACGTAGGGCACACCAGGTGCTAGGTATTATAAGAACCCCCCCCCCCCCCCCCCCAAAAAAAAACGGAAAGTAGCGAGTGCAGCAAACTATGCGTGCCACGGCAGGTAATGCCAGGTATAGGTGTCCCCAGTATAGGTAATATAGTTGCCCCAGTATATGTAATGAAGTTCCCCCCAGTATAGATAGCTAGTATAGTTGCCCGCAGTATAGGTAGTATAGCTGCCCCAGTATAGGTAGCTATTATAGTTGCCCCCAGTATAGGTAATATAGTTGTCCACAGTATAATTTCCCTAGTATAGGTAGCTATTATAGGAGCCCATAGTATCGCTAAAATAGTTGCCACAGTATAGATAGTATAGTTGCCCCCAGTGTAGCTATTATAGTTGCCCCAGTATAGATAGTATAGTTGCCCCAGTATAGATAGTATAGCTTCCTCCAGTGTAGCTAGCATAGATGCCCCCAGTGTAGCTTAGATTGTGAGCTCCTTGAGGTACAGTTAGTGACAACATATAAAGATACACTGTACAGCGCTGCGTAATATGTCGGCGCTATATAAATACTAAAATAATAAAATAATAATAATAATAATAGCTAGCATAGTTGCCCTCAGTGTAGCACGCATAGTTGCCCCCAGTGTAGCTAGCATAGTTGCCCCCAGTATAGCTAGCATAGTTGCCCCCAGTGTAGGTAGCATAGATGCCCCCAGTGTAGGTAGTATAGAAGCCCTCAGTGTAGCTAGCAGCATAGTTGCCCCCAGTGTAGCTAGAATAGCTGCCCCCAGTGTAGCTAGAATAGCTGCCCCAGTGTAGGTAGTATAGCTGCCCCCAGTGTAGCTAGCATAGCTGCCCCCAGGGTAGCTAGCATATTTGCCTCCATTGTCGCCAATCAGGAAGCACAGTGAGCGGCATTGAAGGTGGAGACCTGTGACGATGAGGACACTGCGTTCCAGTGCTTGGCACGTGGAAGTCAGAAGGTGAGTATTCCTCCACCCGCTGTGCCTGCTGAGCCTTCTTGCCGCCGATATTCTGGAGGGGGACAGAGCAGAAGGAGGGGACCCAGGTGAGGGAGCAGGGTTCTGTCCCCACTGCCCCTCCTTCTAGTGCTGCTTCCCCTACTTCCTGCTCTGCACTGTAGGAGCCGGGGTGCCATGGCAACACCCCCTTGCCTGTCCATCACACGGTGCGCCACACCCCCTGCGCCCAATGATGGGAACGCCACTGCATCAGTTTGGATGAAGAATTTGCATAACGCTGCAGGAACGCAGCATAATTTCCATCCCTAATCACTTACAGCTCAAAGTAACGAGGACAGGTATCTCTGAAACACGTTATATAGCCTTGTCCAAGTTTTCAGTGGATTAGTGGATTATGAGATGCTAATGTAAGGAATGTACATATATATATATATATATATATATATATATATATATATATATATATATATATATATATATATATACACACACAGTGGGTTGCAAAAGTATTCGGCCCCCTTGAAGTTTTCCACATTTTGTCATATTACTGCCACAAACATGAATCAATTTTCTTGGAATTCCACATGAAAGACCAACGCAAAGTGGTGTACAGATGAGAAGTGGAACGAAAATCATACATGATTCCAAACATTTTTTACAAATAAATAACTGCAAAGTGGTGTGTGTACATAATTATTCGGCCCTCTTTGATCTGAGTGCAGTCAGTTGCCTACAGACATTGCCTGATGAGTGCTAATGACTAAATAGAGTGCACCTGTGTGTAATCTAATGTCAGTACAAATACAGCTGCTCTGTGAGGGCCTCAGAGGTTGTCTAAGAGAATATTGGGAGCAACAACACAGTGAAGTCCAAAGAACACACAAGACAGGTCAGGGATCAAGTTATTGAGAAATTTAAAGCAGGCTTAGGCTACAAAAAGATTTCCAAAGCCTTGAACATCCCACGGAGCACTGTTTAAGCGATCATTCAGAAATGGAAGGAGTATGGCACAACTGTACACCTACCAAGACAAGGCCATCCACCTAAACTCACAGGCCGAACAAGGAGAGCGCTGATCAGAAATGCAGTCAAGAGGCCCATGGTGACTCTGGACGAGCTGCAGAGATCTACAGCTCAGGTGGGAGACTCTGTCCATAGCACAACTATTAGTCATGCACTGTACAAAGTTGGCCTTTATGGAAGAGTGGCAAGAAGAAAGGCATTGTTAGCAGAAAGCATAAGAAGTCCCGTTTGCAGTTTGCCACAAGCCCTGTGGGGGACACAGTAACCATGTGGAAGAAGGTGCTCTGGTCAGATGAGACCAAAATGGAACTTTTTGGCCAAAATGCAAAACGCTATGTGTGGCAGGAAACTAACAATGCACATCACTCTGAACACACCATCCCCACTGTCAAATATGGTGGTGGCAGCATCATGTTCGGTGGGTTTATCTCTTCAGCAGGGACAGGGAAGCTGGTCAGAGTTGATGGGAAGATGGATGGAGCCAAATACAGGGCAAACTTGGAAGAAAACCTCTTGGAGACTGCAAAAGACTTGAGACTGGGGCGGAGGTTCACCTTCCAGCAGGACAATGACCCTAAACATAAAGCCAGGGTAACAATGGAATGCTTTAAAACAAAACATATCTATGTGTTAGGATGGCCCAGTCAAAGTCCAGATCTAAATCCAATCGAGAATCTGTGGCAAGATCTGAAAACTGCTGTTCACAAACGCTGTCCATCTAATCTGACTGAGCTGGAGCAGTTTTGCAAAGAAGAATGGGCAAGGATTTCAGTCTCTAGATGTGCAAAGCTGGTAGAGACATACCCTAAAAGACTGGCAGCTGTAATTGCAACAAAAGGTGGTTCTACAAAGTATTGACTCAGGGGGCCGAATAATTATGCACCCCCCACTTTGCAGTTATTTATTTGTAAAAAATGTTTAGAATGATGTATGATTGTCGATCCACTTTTCACATGTACAACACTTTGTATTGGTCTTTCACGTGGAATTCCAATAAAATTGATGCAAGTTTGTGGCAGTAATGTGACAAAATGTGGAAAACTTCAAGGGGGCTGAATACTTTTGCAACCCACTGTATATATATATATATATATATATATATATATATATATATATATATATATATATATATATATATATGTATGTATTCACACACAAGTCATTATGCAGTTCAATGATATTGAAATTTACATTTACATTTCAGTTTCTAGCCAGACAGCTTTTCAAATATGGCAAGAAACTCAGCTAGCATTTATTTCAAGCATAAAGTCTGTGCTTCTGTAGTGTTGTCAGTGAAGTACATTCAATAACACTTCATCTTCCTGCATGTGAAAGAAGCACAGTAACTTAACCTGTAAATCTGTATAGTAATCAGCACTCTCTGACATACCCATGTGGCAGTTTGCTATTACGTACCTTGTGAAGTAGGAAGGCTTTTCGGTCACTTTTGGTCCCCTATACTTTTCTAGTGGTTTTTGGTCACCCCGAGCTGTTTGGGGTTTCTGTTGTACCTTGTGAAATAGCTTTGTTTGTCTGTGCACAAAAAACTAATGTAAAAACTATCAAGATCAAAATCCTTGTAATGTGTGAATCTGAGCAGATAAGATTTTGTTTTTCTCAACAAAAGGACAATTAGCATTTAGTCATAAAAAGGTTTAAAATATAGTTTGTTATGTTTGTTTATATATTTGTTCAGGTGCATAAAGCAACATTTTAGCAGCTGACATCCTTTTGGAGGCTTATTGAAATCACAAATATATGCTGCATCCTGCTACATTTTAAACATAAAATCCATATGGGGTGAAAATATTTTCTAACAACCACTCTAGGTCACGAAATGGGAAAAAATATATATATAAATAAATATATATACATATAGATAGATAGATAGATAGATAGATAGATAGATAGATAGATAGATAGATAGATAGATAGATATGCAATAATATCTTGAAAATTATATTATGTCTTTTGTGCAAAAATGAATGTGCAAAGTATAGCGTACCAGAATAAAACAGACAAAGATTGAAACAATAGAGGGACACTGAGAGCCCAATATGTTGTAGTATGTACAGGTAGAAGAGGAATAGATGATAGAGTAAATACAATATATTCACAAGTAAGGGTTACCTCACAGGCAACCACTGATAATGCAGGTGGGGTGATTAGACCTGACCCCACTCAGAGTTAAGAAGTCACTCTCTGTAGATAGGAGAAAATGGGGGCAAACACCCCTCCACCAAGGGTGGACTTGTACAGTGTTATAGGAATACAGAGGCGCCAAGAGAATAAAAGTATCTAAAATGTTAATAGATAATAGTTAAAAGTTAATAGAGGCGGCAGTGGTGGGTTTACCTCCTCCAAGCAGACACCAGATAATATTGATGTAATATTAATAAAGCAGTTTATTTATACACTCCACAAGATCATACAACGCATTTCGTAGGATTGACCCGCTTCTTTAGGCAATAAGGACGGAGCATAAACAAAAAGATCTGTAACTCAGCCAAACGCCTCTGCCAGACACTATAACACAAATATTGCTTCACTAAGTAAACTGTGCAGTTCTCTCTTTCTTATAACATTAAGCAGGTTATGCAAATGACTGGCATTTTATCAATAAGGTAGGTGGATGAATAAGGGTATTAATTTTACTAAATAGATGTAAGCTGCATAGATCTCATCAACTAATGCTACATAAGGTGGAGGTGCAGAAGATGAAGACATTACAGCAACTTACATTAAAGTCAAATAAAGTAAAAACAAAATGAAGGCTCATAAAGAGCATTTTAACCACTTGCCGACCGCCTACTGCATATTGCCGGCAGCAAAGTGGCAGCCCCAGGACCACGTAACGCAGAATGGCGTCGGGTCCTGGGGCACTGTTTTGCCGGGGATCGCACGCTGGGATGCGCGTGCATCCGCCGGCAATAGGCTCCGCCCACCCGCGACGTCAACCCGACGGCCAACCCGACGATCGCCGCATAGGAAGCGTATAATACGCTTTGTAATGTTTACAAAGTGTATTATACAGGCTGCCTCCTGCCCTGGTGGTCCCAGTGTCCAAGGGACCACCAGGGCAGGCTGCAGCCACCCTAGTCTGCACCCAAACACACTGATCTGCCCCCCCTGCCCCCTGATCGCTCACAGCACCCCTCAGACCCCCCCCCTGCCCACCCCCCAGACCACTGTTTGCACCCAATCACCCCCCTAATCACCCATCAATCACTCCCTGTCACTATCTGTCAACGCTATTTTTTTTTAGTCCCTAAACTGCCCCCTGGGGACTCCTGATCACCCCCCACCCCTCAGATTCTCCCCCAGACCCCCCCCCCCCCCAGATCCCCCCTCTGTGTACTGTATGCATCTATCCCCCCTGATCACCTGTCAATCACCTGACAATCACCTGTCAATCACCCGTCAATCACCCCTGTCACTGCCACCCATCAATCAACCCCTAACCTGCCCCTTGCGTGCAATCTGATCACCCACCCACACCATTAGATCGCCTGCAGACCTGACGTCAGATCACCTCCCAAGTGCACTGTTTACATCTGTTCTCTCCTCTAAACACCCACAAATTACCCATCAATCACCCCCTATCACCACCTGTCACTGTTACCCATCAGATTAGACCCTAATCTGCCCCTTGCGGGCACCCAATCACCCGCCCACATGCTCAGATTTCCCTCAGACCCCCCCTTATCAATTCACCAGTGCATTATTTACATCTGTTCTTCCCTGTAATAACCCACTGATCACCTGTCAATCACCCATCAATCACCCCTGTCACTGCCACCCATAAATCAGCCCCTAACCTGCCCCTTTGCGGGCAATCTGATCACCCACCCACACCATTAGATCGCCTGCAGACCCGACGTCAGATCACCCCTCAAGTGCACTGTTTACATCTGTTCTCTCCTCTAAACACCCACTAATTACCCATCAATCACCCCCTGTCACCACCTGTCACTGCTACCCATCAGATTAGACCCCTATCTGCCCCTAGGGCACCCAATCACCCGCTCACACCCTCAGAACGCCCTCAGACCCCAGCCCTTATCACCTCGCCAGTGCATTGCTTGCATCTATTCCCCCCACTAATCACACCTTGAGACACCCATCAATCACCTCCTGTCACAACCTGTCACCCCCTAACACACCTTTGATTTGATTCAACATCAAATCAGGCCCTAATTTGCCCCGTGTGGGCTCCTGATCACTCGGCCAAACCCTCAGATCCCCCTCAGACCCCCTTCCGATCACCTCCCCAGTGCATTGATTGCATCTATTTTCCCCTCTAACCACCCCCGGAGACACCCATCAATCACCTCCTGTCACCCCCCTAGCACTCCTATGCATCAGATCAGGCCCAATACAACCTGTCATGTAAGAGGCCACCCTGCTTATGACCGGTTCCACAAAATTCGCCCCCTCATAGACCACCTGCCATCAAAATTTGCAGATGCTTATACCCCTGAACAGTCATTTTGAGACATTTGGTTTCCAGACTACTCACGGTTTAGGGCCCCTAAAATGCCAGGGCAGTATAGGAACCCCACAAGTGACCCCATTTTAGAAATAAGACACCCCAAGGTATTCTGTTAGGTGTATGAAGCATTCATAGAAGATTTTATTTTTTGTAAAAAATTTTTGCGGAAATTGATTTTTATTGTTTTTTCACAAAGTTTCATTTTTCACTAACTTGTGACAAAAAATAAGATCTTCTATGAACTCACCATACACCTAACGGAATACCTTGGGGTGTCTTCTTTCTAAAATGGTGTCACTTGTGGCGTTCCTATACTGCCCTGGCATTTTAGGGGCCCTAAACCGTGAGGAGTAGTCTTGAAAACAAATGCCTCAAAATGACCTGTGAATAGGACGTTGGGCCCCTTAGCGCACCTAGGCTGCCAAAAAGTGTCACACATGTCATATCGCCGTACTCAGGAGAAGTAGTATAATGTGTTTTGGGGTGTATTTTTACACATACCCATGCTGAGTGGGAGAAATATCTCTGTAAATGGACAATTGTGTGTAAAAAAAAAACCAAAAAATTGTCATTTACAGAGATATTTCTCCCACCCAGCAAGGGTATGTGTAAAAATACACCCCAAAACACATTATACTACTTCTCCTGAGTATGGCAATACCACATGTGGGGCACTTTTTTGCAGCCTAACTGCGCTAAGGGGCCCAAAGTCCAATGAGCACCTTTAGGCTTTACAGGGGTGCTTACAATTTAGCACCCCCCAAAATTCCAGGACAGTAAACACACCCCACAAATTACCCCATTTTGGAAAGTAGACACTTCAAGGTATTCAGAGAGGAGCATAGTGAGTCCGTGGCAGATTTCATTTTTTTTTTTTTTTTTGTCGCAAGTTAGAAGAAATGCAAACTTTTTTTTCCTTTTTTTTTGTCACAAAGTGTCATTTTCCGCTAACTTGTGACAAAAAATAAAATCTTCTATGAACTTACCATGCCTCTCAGTGAATACTTTGGGATGTCTTCTTTTCAAACTGGGGTCATTTGGGGGGTATTTATACTATCCTGGAATTTTAGCACCTCATGAAACATGACAGGTGCTCAGAAAAGTCGGAGATGCTTCAAAATGGGAAAATTCACTTTTTGCACCATAGTTTGTAAACGCTATAACTTTTACCCAAACCAATAAATATACACTGAATGTTTTTTTTTTTATCAAAGACATGTAGCAGAATAACGTTTGCGCTCAAATGTATAGGAAATTTTACTTTATTTGAAAAATGTCACCACAGAAAGTAAAAAAAGTCATTTTTTTTGACAAAATTCATGTCTTTTTTGATGAATATAATACAAAGTAAAAATCGCAGCAGCAATCAAATAGCACCAAAAGAAAGCTGTATTAGTGACAAGAAAAGGAGGTAAAATTCATTTAGATGGTAGGTTGTATGACCGAGCAATAAACCGTGAAAGCTGCAGTGGTCTGAATGGAAAAAAAGGCTTTGGTCCTTAAGGGGTTTTATGACTGCAGTCCTTAAGTGGTTAAACAAAAGTGGTGGATGCCTAGACTAACAGATTAGATGCATAATGGAATTTTATAATGCAGTTCTGTCTGGTATCTCAGATGGCACTAGTTACCATGAGCAAGAATAAACACACGGGGCCATATGCAATTCACTTTTTCACCTGACTTTTCTCCTAGGTGATATTTTTAAATTTGTCAATAAAATTCAGTTCAAGCCATCAGCAAGCAAGAAAATACTCAAAATAATTTTGATAGTACTTTTTCAATTACTTTTTGGTATTTTTTAGTTGAAAAGTGCTGAAAAGTTGTTTTAAATAGAAGATGAAAAATTATCTCCTAGGAGAAAACTCAGGTGAAAAAGTGAATTGCATATGGGCCACAGAGTCATGAACACAAAATGCACCTGAAGTCACTGAAAGAAAAGACAAGCAAACAGAACGCTTGCATTTCTATAGTATAAGTTGGTGCATTTTGCAGAAACAATCCAGCTGTCCAGTTTGTCTTCTAGGAACATGTTAGGCTAGGCAGGAAAGGGGGAGGGGGGTAATTTTAGGAGTAGGTAGCCAGTTGGCTAGTGTTAGGTAAGGGGGATAATGTTAGATGTAGATAGTGGTAGGTTATTGTAAGGAGTAGGAAGAGGTAAGGGTAGTGTGAGAAGAGAGTTAGGTAACGTGAAAGTAAGCACATGCTGAAATATATTGGAAATCAGTGAGCAGTATATGGGCAGAAAATAGATGCCTTTGATTTTTACAATGAAATTGTACAGAAAACTATGCAGTATCTGCATGGAAAATCAACCTGAAACAATTCTATGGTCGATTGGGACAGAAAATATTGGCCATCTAAATGTTGGATTTTGTGATCGTATCTGAAGAGAGAAAGTGCCAGAATGGTCTGTTTTATACAAGCAATTGATAATTACCTTCTGATTACTTTTGATCCTGCAAATCTAATCAAATTATCTGTTAAAAATATTGCACCGTTAAAGGAGATTGAGCAAAGGGCCTGATCCAATCACTTTTTCTCCTAGGTTTTCTCCTAGGAGATCATTTTTCATCTCTGTTTGAAATAAGTTCAGCACTCTGCAATGGAAAAAGTACCAAAAAGGTAGGAAAAAAAGTACTGTCAAAATTCTTCTGAATATTTTCTTGCTTGCAGGTGGCTTAAAGGGCATTTTTCATAAGATGTGAAAATATCACCTAGGAGAAAAAGTGGATTGGGTCAGGTTCATTATATAGCTACCTTGACTGTTTCTTTAGCAAAGCTCACAATCTGATCTCTACCATAGTTATAATGTATAGCAAGACTATTCAATGTCATAGGTCTGACAAGCTACATGTACCAAGGAGAGAGAGAGCTTGGGATTGCAAGTAAGTAGCCGCTGCACTCATGCAAATTTGAAGCAGGATCCAATGAACAGAGGTCTGATATAATATGGTGTGGAGTGCTGTTAACAAGCCTAGCATTATCTTAACTAAGTATAATAGAGTATAATAGAGCAGAACTTATTTAGACTTACTTGCAGCAGGAGCTGATTGGGTTCTGATTTATATACTGTAGGACAGCAACACTATACCTGGAAGACTTGATACTATATATAGCAATATACTGTGTACTGTATACACTTGGTCTGCTACAATATGGGCTTGATTCACTAACCGGCACTAAGTGATAGCGCCAGAGTGAACAACCACTTAGTGCCCCATAAATAGCTTTGCGGGCACTAATAGTCCCGCAAAGCTACATTGCGCAGAGCCCAGGGCAGTGTGCTCGCAGCCGGTAATAGTTTGCGGTGCGACGATAACGTTGCATCGGGTGCCCCCGAAACGGCACACCCGATGCGCCGTTTTCGTCGCATGGGGTGCGACGTTTACAGGGCAGCGGGTGCAACGTTATTGTCGCACCGCACACTATTACCAGCTGCATGCACACTGCCCTGGGCTGTGCGCGATGTATGGGCGCAAACCACTTAGCTCCGTGGTTTGCGCCCACTATCTCTTTAGGCTTACTTGCACCAGTTAGTGAATCAATCTGCATGTAGGGTAATGAATCTTTGTTGTTGGGCAGAAAGTGCATCACTGGAATTCCCGTTGATCCATATATGCACGCTGTGTTGCACCGTGCTCCTATCACGCACACTTGCGGTGTCACCAATTAAATTGCTGCATATTACATGTGGTATAGGCATGGTTCATGCGTTAACGCACTGCAGACTTTGCATCGGGATTTCATCAATTTCAATAATCCCAGCACAGTGCGTTGAACTATGCAACTTTTTGTAAGTCTCCATAGACTTGCATGGCCCTTGAGGCGGGGAAGCGTAACATGAGGCGACACAGCGCACAAGAGTGCAAGCGGCCTCAGGTGAAAGTTTTGTTTGCTGCTATTTTAAATTAGTGGTTGTCTCCTATGTGAGCTACTGTTTGACACTCTAATGCTGGGAATACACGTTTCGTTTTTGCCTTCGTTTTAGCCTTCGTTTCGATTATGCCTTTTGTGCTTTTCGTTCCCGAAATAATCGAACGTACGGTTAATATCACCACCCACGGTTTCTTTTTTTTTTTCGATTCTGATGGTTTCGTTTTTCCAATAATCGAAGGCTGCAAAGAAACGAAACGAAAATCCCTTTTTACAGGGGCGGACTAACATAAACGAACATATAATCGATCTGAGCAGCCATCAAGCCTACCAATGGCTCGATTAGATGGATAAAGAGAGATAATATCAAACATGTTCGATCACTAGTCGTTCGTTTTTGGGGTCTATTTATCGAAACTATAATGAGATTATGATTATTTTCACATACGTTTTCAACACTTGATTCGTTTACTGAACGAATCGAAGGCTAAAACGAAGGCAAAAACGAAACGTGTATTCCCAGCATAAGGAGCATTCTGTGACTGATATGAAAATGTATTAGTTTGATTTTAATTAGTTTATTGGTTAAAGGGATGCTGTAGGGGGTCGGGGGAAAATGAGTTAAACTTACCCAGGGCTTCTAATGGTCCCCCGCAGATGTCCTGTGCCCGCGCAGCCGCTCACCAATGCTCCGCCCCCGCCTCTGGTTCACTTCTGGAATTTCAGACTTTAAAGTCTGAAATCCACTGCGCCTGCATTGCCATGTCCTCACTTCCACTGACATCACCAGGAGTGTTTAGCACAAGCCCAGTATGGTCTGTGCCTGCGCAGTACGCTCCTGGTGACATCAGCAGGAGCGAGGACATGGCAACGCAGGCGCAGTGGTTTTCAGACTTTAAAGTCTGAAATTCCAGAGGTGAACCGGAGGCGGGGCCGGAGCATCAGTGAGTGGCTGCGTGGGCACAGGATATCTGCGGGGGACCATTAGAAGCCCCGGGTAAGTTCAACTCATTTTCCTCCGACCCCCCTACAGTATCCCTTTAAGGGGAAATTGTTTAACCAAATTCGGACAGTTATGTTTTATGCCTGTTAACAGTGGGTTTAGGGGGATGATAATTAATAATTGATATAATAAATAATAATTGATATATAAACAGAATACCAGGACAGCTCATGGTGACGCTGAACCACTGGGAAAGTAGAAGGGGCTAAAAGAGCCTAAAAAAGCAATGCTGAATAAAATGTTGCCTTAAGGGAGCAACTATGATTTCCCATGATGCATCACTCCCAAACCTCCTAAAGCCAGGGACAAATCCAGAACCACTCATGTGTAGTGGGCCTATAGCTTATACATTTTACAGAGCCACATCAATCCAACCTGCATACAGCCTGTTTTGGACTTTCACCAGTGCATGGCATGGATTGATATGGCTCTATGGGATAGGGCTTGGACCACTACTAAGAAATACCCAGATAGCTCATTGTGGCCCATAACTAATTGAGCTTGTCACTAAGCATAATGTTTGTATTAATCATCATTTGTTTGCAGACAAATTATCCTAAAAACTGGTAAACACTTGGATATTTCAAAACAAAATAAATATCTGTCCTGTGGGTCAAGCATCCAGCAGCACACTTGTGGAGATAAATTCTACACATTGTTTATCCATTGTGAGTGATGCCAGAGAGGGTTGTGCTCTTCCATTTACAGCACTTTGCGACAACTTAGGCAACCTATCTACATCACACATTTTTGACTTTACTTCACTAGTTCACAAAGCGACACATCTTACTGCTGTTTCTTAAAATCTAGTTTATAAAATTCAACTTTCCAAGCACATATCTAGGAACGGTGATAAAACCCTCTGAACGTATGCTACATTTTCCAAGTTCCTACCACATAAATGTGAAATATGTGTCCCTGGAAGAAAACATAATAAATTCATTTTCTTCTGAACCGTTCCAGATGGCTAGCCTAAAATACATGCTGGTAGGGTAATAACTGGTACAAATTGATATTTCATGTCCTCTATAGCATAATCAGTTTGCTCCATCTCAATTGCAAGAAAAGTACTCCATGCCATCTCATTGCAAATTTAGACTACCAATAAAATTACAAATAGCTGTGCTAGGTTGATCTCATAATTATATAAAAGCTTTCTCTGTCTGTCCTATGCAAGACATCTATATATTTTCCATCAATTTTTTTCTGGATTTGTTACAGTCTTAGCATTATGAGGTATGGTGCTATATAAATATCACTTCCAACTATTTGGCTGCTTGTTGGAAATATATCTGTATGTGTTGTTTTTAAAGGGTCTTTTTCTCGGTAGTGTGAATGCTGAGTTTGTCCAATATTCACCTTTAAATTGCTGCACACTGCTGCTGTAATACTATTTAGAAAGTATAGTCACTCTCATTATTCACTGACATGTTCAGCCCATGTAAAAAAGAATATAGATCCCCTCTATTTTAAATTATATTTTTATAGTGTTTCCCAAATTAGTAAATATGTGAAAATGATTAGGCAAAATAATTTTTCCCCACTTTAAGACTTGACATATTTTTGTTTTGGGCAGTTATTCTTTATGAAGATCTTTTTCAGAATTCCTTTTAAGTTTCTACTGAAATCAGATTTATTAGACGTATAAAGGCAAATAGGCCACACATACAGTGGGTTGCAAAAGTATTTGGCCCCCTTGAAGTTTTCCACATTTTGTCATATTACTGCCACAAACATGAATCAATTTTATTGGAATTCCACATGAAAGACCAACACAAAGTGGTGTACACATGAGAAGTGGAACGAAAATCATACATGATTCCAAACATTTTTTACAAATCAATTACTGCAAAGTGGTGTGTGCATAATTATTCTCCCCCCTTTGATCTGAGTGCAGTCAGTTGCCTATAGACATTGCCTGATGAGTGCTAATGACTAAATAGAGTGCACCTGTGTGTAATCTAATGTCAGTACAAATACAGCTGCTCTGTGACGGTCTCAGAGGTTGTCTAAGAGAATATTGGGAGCAACAACACCGTGAAGTCCAAAGAACACACCAGACAGGTCAGGGATCACGTTATTGAAAAATTTAAAGCAGGCTTAGGCCTCGTTCACATCAGGGCCGTTTCTGTGCGCTTTCCACAGCGCACTGCCCTGTGCGTTCAGCAAGGTATTGATTTTTCCATGTAACTAAATGTAGCTGGTTCACATCTATGCGCTGCGCTGAGCAGCGTTACAGAAACGTAGTGTTGCAGGCATTTCTGTGCGTTGAGCTGGAAAGCGCACAGCAATGCAAGTGAATGGGTCCGCTTTTTTAGCGCATAGAAGCGCGTACAAGCGCATAGAAGCGCATGCGTTTTTTACCCCTAATTGGAGAAAAAAATACATTTACATACAAAAACAAAGTTTTATTGACAACTGCTGCTGCTACAGTAAGCAAAACGTGCTTTAAAGAAGCGCAGCGCAACGCATAGAAACGCGGACTAAAGCGCGCACAAGCGCATGCGTTTTTTACCATGCGCTTTAACACGTTTTTCAGCGCAGCAGATGTGAACGAGGCCTTAGGCTACAAAAAGATTTCCAAAGCCTTGAACATCCCATGGAGCACTGTTCAAGCGATCATTCAGAAATGGAAGGAGTATGGCACAACTGTAAACCTACCAAGTCAAGGCCATCCACCTAAACTCACAGGCCAAACAAGGAGAGCGCTGATCAGAAATGCAGTCAAGAGGCCCATGGTGACTCTGGATGAGCTGCAGAGATCTACAGCTCAGGTGGGAGACTATGTCCATAGGACAACTATTAGTCATGCACTGTACAAAGTTGGCCTTTATGGAAGAGTGGCAAGAAGAAAGGCATTGTTAACAGAAAGCATAAGAAGTCCCGTTTGCAGTTTGCCACAAGCCATGTGGGGGACACAGCAATCATGTGGAAGAAGGTGCTTTGGTCAGATGAGACCAAAATTGAACTTTTTGGCCAAAATGCAAAACTAACACTGCACATCACTCTGAACACACCATCCCTACTGTCAAATATGGTGGTGGCAGCATCATGCTCGGGGGGTGCATCTCTTCAGCAGGGACAGGGAAGCTGGTCAGAGTTGATGGGAAGATGGATGGAGCCAAATACAGGGCAAACTTGGAAGAAAACCTCTTGGAGACTGCAAAAGACTTGAGACTGGGGTGGAGGTTCACCTTCCAGCAGGACAACGACATTAAACATAAAGCCAGGGCAACAATGGAATGGTTTAAAACAAAACATATCTATGTGTTAGAATGGCCCAGTCAAAGTCCAGATCTAAATCCAATCGAGAATCTGTGGCAAGATCTGAAAACTGCTGTTCACAAACGCTGTCCATCTAATCTGACTGAGCTGGAGCTGTTTTGCAAAGAAGAATGGGCAATGCTTTCAGTCTCTAGATGTGCAAAGCTGGTGGAGACACACCCTAAAAGACTGGCAGCCGTAATTGCAGCAAAAGGTGGTTCTACAAAGTATTGACTCAGGGGGCCGAATAATTACGCACACCCCACTTTGCAGTTATTTATTTGTAAAAAATGTTTGGAATAATGTATGATTTTTGATCCACTTTTTACATGTACTCCACTTTGTATTGGTCTTTCACGTGGAATTCCAATAAAATTGATGCATGTTTGTGGCAGTAATGTGACAAAATGTGGAAAACTTCAAGGGGGCCGAATACTTTTGCAACCCACCGTACACTTACTCTGTTTTCCATCTGCCAGTTTTTGAACTGTGTAGTACTCAGTGGTCAGTTTTATAAATACAAACAAATACGGGCAAATTAATAGCTCTGGTGCTACCAACAGTATGTTCATTAAGAGCTTAACAGTTTGGTATTACATTCCATAGAATATCAGAATAAAAGTCAAGTAGCGCAGAAGTCAAAATAAAGGGGTTATTTATTCTCTGTTGTGCAACAAGTGTAGTCACATAGTGGTATATATGGTATGGTGGTGGACAAAAAGTTGAAATGATAAATAGGTGTATACCTGACATCATTGAGATCTTACAAAAAGATTACCGCTCTGGTACTCTGGAGCACCTTTCCAGGTGTTAAGCGACTTAATCCTACCAGGATTGGTAATTGACAGGTTGAGTGCAAGAAATGGTACGAGAGCCAAAGACCTGATGGAGTTGTGGTAATATGTATCTGTATTCTCAGGGTCAGTGAATGACAATAATGTGAGGTTCTAGAGAGTCTCTAGAACATTTAGTCAATGGCACTGTAAAATCTTCCCTCTTCCTGATTTACATTCTGAAATGTATCACTGGTGGTGACATCTTTAGTTCTTTAGTTCTGCCAGATGATCTGTATGGAATGTTCGTTACTTAGAGTTCTATGCACAGAGGGAGATACTGCTTACTTGGCAGTTGGGAAAAGTCGTTATTTACCACTATGCAACAAGGTTCACACACAACAACCTGTCAGGACCATGGTAATGACTTCACACTGTGGGAGGGGTTTCACCTCAATATCAGCAACACAGACCCCCCCAGATGATCTAATGGAGAAAAGGTAAAGATTTGTCATTGGAAATGGGATATCAGCTACTGATTGGGATGAAATTCAATCCTGAGTTAAAGTTCCACTTTAAAAGTGTCATAAATAATACTGCTGGAATAATACATATTATTATTATTATTATTATTAATAATATTATAGTGCCAACATCTATTGTAGCACTGTACATAGTACAATACAAACATTGGGGAGCATTATTATTATTTAGTATTTATATAGCGCCAACATCTTCAGCAGTGCTGTACAGAGTATATTGTCTTGTCACTTATCTGTCCCTCAGAGTTGCTCACAATCTAATCCCTACTATAATCATATGTCTAGTGTAGTGTATGTATCGTATCGTAGTCTAGGGCCAATTTTATGGAGAATAGAGATGGCTCGAACCTCAGATTTTGGGTTTGTGAACCTCGAACGTGAACTTCCGCAAAAGTTCGAGTTTGCGTGAACCGAGCGAACTGCAATAGACTTCAATGGGAAGGCGAACTTGAAAAACTACACACACTGTTTCTGGGTACAAAATTGATAGAAAAGATGTTTCAAGGGGTCTAACACCTGGAGGGGGGCATGGCGGAGTGGGATACATGCCAAAGTCTCAGGGAAAATTACGGATTTTACGCACGGCAGGGTTATAATCCCTAAAGGGCAGAAATCACATTGCATTCCTAAATTGGAGGCATAAAGTGCTTGAAAACATCTTGCGTTTGTAGACATGGAACAGCAGGTAGTGTAAGTAGTGTACTGCTTCACACTGACAGACCAAACTCAATGTGTAACGCACCGCAAACAGCTGTTTGTGTAGCCACAAACCGGGCATGCTGGACTGGTGCGCACGATGGCGAGAGTGCAGGCAATGGCGATTTTCAAGCCCATATGGTCGGGCTGAGGTAGCTCAATGACAGAACAACAGTGACTGTCCAGCTAATCGAATTTGGTCTGTCCACAATGAAAATTATTATTCTTTTTGTCAGTGGCCTTAAAAATTTAGGAATCCACCTGGAGTCCTGGACCCTGTTGGTGGTGGCGGAGAAGGCAGTCAAGCGGCCTGCAGGCAGAGATGCTGTGTGGGGACTGACTTAGTCATGGGGCAGGCAGCAGCGGCTAGCAGACAGGAAGGCAGAGATGCTGTGTGGGGACTGACTTAGTCTTTGAGCAGGCAGTAGCCCTCCGGGATCCATGCCTCATTCATTTTGATAAAAGTGAGGTACTGAACACTTTTTTGACCTAGGCAACTTCTCTTCTCACTGACAATGCCTCCAGCTGCGCTGAAGGTCTCTTCTGACTGGAAGCTTGAGGCAGGGCAAGCCAGAAGTTGGATGGCAAATTGTGATAGCTCTGGCCACAGGTCAAGCCTGTGCACCCAGTAGTCAAGAGGTATGGAGTGGGAGCCTGAGAAACGGCTACCACCACACATCCAAGGAAGGACCCAATGTGCTGTATAAGTAATGTACCTGCCCTGACCGTGCTTTGCAGACCAGGCATCTGTGGTCAGATGGACCCTTGACCCAACGCTGTGTGCCAGAGATGACAACACTTGCCTTTAAACATCACGGTACAGTTTGGGTTTCACCTTTTTAGAAGAATAATTGCAGCCTGGTATCTTCCACAGTGATGTCCCATTCGCCACATATTTTCGGAAGGCCTCAGAGTCCAACAGCTGGCATGGTAACAGCTGGCGAGCTAACAGTTCCACTAAGCCAGTTGTCAGACACCTCTGCTGTGGGCAGAGGAGCAGGAACTGATGGTATAATACAATGTGCAGTCACACAGATGCAGTGAAAGGTATGGGAGCCAGGGTTCAATTCTGGTCCAGAGTGGGAGCCTGAGAAATGGCTACCACCACACATCCAAGGAAGGCAGAAGGCACGGCACGCAAGTTCTGACTCAGGGAGGTAGTGACGAAAAATAACAATACAGGAGGACTCTTTCTAGGCCCTGCTGACTGCTGTATAATGATGAGATGAATACACTTGAAATCCTTTAACGGGAATCTGTTATGGAGGGCAAGTCTGCCATCCATTCAAGTGAAAGGAAAGCAGTGACTGGTATAATATAATGTGCAGTCACAGATGCAGTGAAAGGTATGCACTGACTTGTATTATAATGCAATGTGCAGTCACACAGATGCAGTGAAAGGTATGCAGTGACTGGTGGTATAATACACTGGCCTCAATTCACTAAGCTTAACTCCTGTCTTTAATAACTCTTCTGAGCTGTTTTACAGTTATCACAATTATATCACCATGGTGATAACTGTAATACAGCTCAGAAGAGTTATTAAAGACAGGAGTTAAGGTTAATGAATTGAGGCCATTGTGCAGTCACACAGATGCAGTGAAAAGATATGCACTGACTGGTATATAAAACAGTGTGCAGTCACACAGATGCAGTGAAAAGTATGCAGTGACTGGTGGTATAATACAATGTGCAGGCACACAGATGCAGTGAAAAGGTATGCACTGACTGATATATAAAACAGTGTGCAGTCACACAGATGCAGTGAAAGGTATGCAGTGACTGGTGGTATAATACAATGTGCAGTCACACAGATGCAGTGAAAAGGTATGCTCTGACTGGTATATAAAACAGTGTGCAGTCACACAGATGCAGTGGAAGGTATGCTCTGACTGGTATAATACAATGTGCAGTCACACAGATTTAGTGAAAAGGTATGCACTGGCTGGTATAATACAATGTGCAGTCACACAGATGCAGTGAAAGGTATGCAGTGACTGGTGGTATAATACAATGTGCAGTCACACAGGTGCAGTGAAAGGTATGCACTGAATGTGCTTAGCCTGGCACAGTATAGCAATTAGCAAGGGCCAGCTGTGACAGACAGGGCTGTATATGCAGTGTCAGTGGCACACACACAAAAAAACACATCACAAGAACATTAGCTCTCAAAAGCGCTTTTTTGTGGTGCTTTTCAGAAACAAATATTAGCAAGGAGCAAGCTAACAAGACCTAATGAACGCTTTTCCTATCTCTGCAGCAACCTCTACCTTCTCTCACTAAAGCAGGCAGCAGACAGAGTGAGAAACATTTATGCTGCCTTTTATAAGGGGGGAGGGGGCGGGGGTCCAGGAGGGAGTGCAGCCTGATTGGCTGCCATGTGCGTGCTGACTGTGATGTAGAGGGTAAAAGTTTAACCCAATGATGTGGTATAGGGGTTGGGTCGAACGCGCTATATGTTCGCAGTTCGGCGCAAACGCAAACACCCGTTGTTCGCCGGCGAACCGTTCAGGTCATCTCTAATGGAGAAGCCAATTAACTTATCTGCATGTTTTTGGGATGTGGGGGGGGAAACAGGAGTGCCCGAAAGAAACCAACGCAGAAAACATACACATTCCATGTAGATAGTGCCTTGGCTGGGATATGAACCGGGGACTGCAAGGTTAGAGAGCTAACCACTATGCCACTGGGTTTCCCACATATAGATACATGAGACATTCAAGACTAGTAACTGTATGATCACAACATCCAGCAAAACAAGTACATACATAGTTGATGTGTGGTTTAAAATATTACTAAAATTGGTACACGTTCATATGGCAAATTACAGCAAAATAAGAAACAATTGGAGGCGAATCCTGCCCTTGCAATCTTACAGCTTAGGAGGTAATGGAGTGGAAACAATAAGGAGAGAGACACTGGAGTTAGCAGATGAAGCGTTGAGCCTCCATTGCGACCTACAGCAAATTATAGGCTTGTCTGAAAATATATGTTTTGAGAGTATATATATATATATACACAGTATATACGGTATATATCTTATAGTGTTTTGAACGTATAACTTATGCTAGATTGGATCAGACTGGCCAAGGATTTTAAGATAAATTCAACTTAAAGGGGCACTATGACAAAAGCATGATATTCTGATAACCCGCTAATATGTATGTAATAGTATAATACTTCAGGTTTTTCAGCAGAGTTTTCTATTAAAAAGATATCATATGTTTTGCAATAGTGCCCCTTTAAGAAGCTAGGGATTTGATTGGTTATTATCGGGATATTGCTGTATTTGGTTCTATCATCTTTAAATGGAGGATTGTCTGCTTATGAGCTACAGTATAAAGGCTGACCCTTGCTTTAGAACTTCATATGTAATGCCGCTGACTGTTACAACAGCATCAACAGATTAGTATTTCTTACAAAATCCCAAATGTCCTGCCTAGTCTTCAATATCTGACACACCCATTCAGATGAAGCAAGGGTTTTTATCAGGAATGACTCTGAGAGTGACAGGAAGTGTAACAACTTTGCCTTCTCATGGAGGGTCCCGCGACGTCCCCACGGCGTCTCCAGCGGGACTCACTCACATAGGGGATCCTCCGCGTCATCTTCTCCGCCTGACGTCTCCAGCATCATGGCAGGGGTGAATCAGGAAGCGTGTGTAACAAATATGGACGGGGAAGCTGCGGCGAATGGCGCTGCCACCGTCGCTGCCTCCATCCCCCTGCCTGACCAGTTACCCGTGCCTCGGGCGTCTAGCACGCCGAGGACGGGTTTGTCAGTTGCCCATAGGGTTGTGTTGACGCGTGTGCGCGCGCACCGTCACAACCTTTATGCGGCGAAGAGGCGGCTCAGCTGACCTGCGCCCGCCGCCACTGATTGGCCGGGTGCAGGGGAGCGTGCTTCAAGGTCTCCTCTGGCTCTTAAGCCCGGAGGTTTTAGTAGATCTTTGTCTGCTGTTGCGATCACTTCGTGTTAGCGCTCAGACCTTAGTTAGATCCGGTGTGCTTTGATCCGGGAGGAAACCGGGGATTTCACACAGTGATAGGATTTGTGCATTATATTGTTGATTATATGTTTATGACTCTGGCTCGTTTCTGACTATTCTTACTCTCTAGTGATTCTGTACCTCTGCTCATCTGATCTTGTTGCCGACTCTGCCTGAAAATCTTTACCTCTCTCTGCTCAGTGATTCTGTACTTTCGCCCATCTAATATTGCTGCCAACTCTGCCTGTTAACCGTTACTTCTCTGCCTTCCGGATTTGTACTGTATCTGCCTGTCTGTTACCGACTCGATTAGCCTGACCGTTCTACTCACCAGTGAGCACTTGTCACTGGTGAGGTGTTCGCCGTACTTTAATTATTTTATGGAAAAGGACTTGGATTCAAAAAACGAGGAATGAGAGTGCAATTTTATAGTATCAAAAACTTTGTAGAAAAACTTTACTAACACGTATGACAAAACATTAAAAAGACTTCTTCAATTCCATATATTTGGTTTCCACATAACAAATGGTACATCAAAAAAAGCATCAAAGGATTGAAGCCGATGGAACTGATAAGGATTGTATTCTGGCTTGACTTGGCAAATAACTTTAAATGAGCATTGTGTCCTCAAAGGCAACGACACATGTTCATTTCGGTCTTTCTATATAATACATATGCCCTTCATCAGGCCGTAACACAAAATTCTGTATGGCTCAGTTAAAGGATATGGAGGCCAGAGAAATGGAGCGGGCATCTGAACCAACCAGATGCACGGTATGGCTTTCCCCAGGCGTAATATGAAGAAAACGCTGCTATAGCAGCACTTGGGTGGGCAGCCTTCTCCCCTCAAAAGTAAAAAATTATTGTTACCTGCTACCATAACTTGGGACAATAAGTCCCTAAATTGCCAGGCCTTTCTAGATTCCGGGGCAGCTGGTAACTTCATTGATTCTGTTTTCACTACTGAGCTTGGTATTCCTGTTAAGCCCTTGCAGAATAAACTTTTTGTTACAGCTATAGATTATACCCCTCTGCAGGCCAGGAACCCAATTACTATTCCTCCTGAAGTCTCCCTGCAGATAGGAGTTATGCATTCCGAACAGATTCAGTTTTTTTATATTAAGAATGCCCTCCAGTCCCTTGGTTCTGGGGTTACCCTGGCTTAAACTCCACAAACCTAGAATTGATTGGGATTCTGGACAGCTCACCTCCTGGTCACCTCATTGTCAGGAGATGTGTCTCAAGAAAATATCACTCTCTAGTTTAGGGGTAAAATGCAACAAGGTCCCATCACCTTATCTTGCCTTTTCAGATGTGTTTTCACCACATTCTGCAGATAAATTACCGCCACACAGGCCTTATGATTGACCGGTGGAATTGTTGCCTGGTACAATGCCTCCCCGGGGTCATCTGTACAATTTAACTGGTCCTGAAAAATTAGCCATGAAGGAGTATATTAGGGAAAACTTGGATAAAGGCTTTATCCGACCCTAAAAGGTTTATTTTTTGTGGAAAAAAGGACAGGGGCCTATGTCCATGTATTGATTACCAGGGTCTAAACAAAATTACGGTAAAAAATCTCTACCCCTTGCCTTTGATTGATGACCTCTTTGCTCAGGTCTCGGGGGCTAGGATTTTTTTCCAAATTGGACTTACGGGGAGCTTACAATTTAATACGCTTTCGTCAGGGTGACGAACAGAGGACAGCCTTTAACACCCAAGATGGGCACTACAAATATCTTGTTATGCCTTTCGGTCTTTGTAATGCCCCGGCTGTCTTCCAAGATTTTGTAAATGACGTCTTTCGAGATGTTCTAGGTAAATTTGTTGTTATTTCCCTAGATGACATCCTTGTCTATTCCGGCTCATTGCTGGGACATTGTGATCACGTGAAATATGTGTTACAAAAGTTGAGAGAGAATTCTCTATTTGCTAAACTAGAGAAATGTCTTTTCGAGGTTACGCAGGTACCGTTCCCCGGATATATAATTTCCGATTCAGGCCTCTCTATGGATCATAAGAAACTCTCTGCAGTGCTTGAGTGGCCACAGCCTAGGGGGTTAAAAGCTATTCAGCGGTTTTTGGGCTTTGCCAACTACTATCACAAGTTCATCAGAAATTTCTCCACTCTGGTAGCTCCCATTACTGATTTAACAAAAAAAGATACTGATCCTGTAAATTGGTCTACAAAAGCTTGTGAGGCCTTCTTAGTATTAAGAAATGCATTTTGTTCAGCTCCCATACTAATTCACCCTAATGTCCCCTTGCCGTTTATTGTTGAGGTTGATGCTTCTGAGGTGGGAGTAGGAGCAGTCCTTTCCCAATTTTCTGGTCAACCTGAGCAGATGCATCCATGAGCATTCTTTTCTAAGAAATGTTTTCTTCAGCCGAAAGAAATTATGACATAGGTAATAGATATGTAATGCTGAACAGCTTGAGAAAGGTTGCAAGACCGAAACAGCAGGGCTGTCGCTGCTACAGATCACTTTTTAAACCACTTTTGATGGAATAAAAGAGCTTTAATACAAATCGATGGTGCCGACTATACTGTGGATTGTCTAATGGAGTACTGCAGTGTGGAGTACTGAAAGTCTGGGCACATCAAGTTTTCCACTCCTGAGTGCTTGCTTCACACTGGAAATATTATTGGAGTGACATGAATTACCGCATCATGTATCAGTGTGACAGGAAGGCAAATTAGCAGGTGTCTTCAGATTGTTGGATTTCTTTGATTGCTGTGCAACTGCTATATAATAAAAATCACCCCCAGTGTCAAGTGAACACCACATATTTAGCAAAACAAAGTGTTGAACAAAGATTATACCATGCAAATAAAATTTGAATTTTCTAATGGCATAAGAAATATACACATCAGACCTATATTGGACCATTATTAATAATAAATTATCATTTGTCACCTAAACTGCACAATGATAATAAACAATGCAATACATAAAAAATTGTAAACTACAATGTGCCTCTATACTTGCTAATGAAGGTAGATGTGACATGCAGGTGAAAAAGTACAAATGTACAAACAATGAGGAATAAGCAAGAATAATACCACCATTTGTTCAAAAATTACATCTTGATGAAAAATGCACAGAAGTACTTTATCCAATACAGACCAAAAGGAATCAAGATGCAATTTAGAGGGCCACGAGCAGGTCTCTCCATGAGTGTATAGTGGTGCTCAGAGTCTCTGAAGAGAAGTCAACAGCGGAGCGACTCATCTGTATACTCCCTGTCTTTATCGCCATTGGCCACATCTTCTCAGTGACCTGGCAGCATGTTACATGAGTTATATGCAGCGGGTCACTGAGAAGAGGTGCTGGCAGGGATGAAGACAGGGAGTATGCAGACTGATGGAGGTCGCTGCTGCCACCCGCTGAGTACACATCACTGGACGCAAGTGTTTAGAGGAGATTTTTCCCATTAACCCTGAGCTTGTTTACAGTGGCAGACAGATTTTTGCCCTCAAGCAAATTGTGCCTTGACAAAGGGGCCCTACATGGCTCTGAAACGTTGGCTATATGTTTTATATGGAACTAATAAGGATACATATTGGATGTGCCAGCTCTTTTTGATTGATGGAGGAACTCACTGGCCAGGACAGGTGAGACACTCCACTGCTGAATTCTTTGCAGGGACCTCGGGAACCATTATACACCTGGAGAAGGAAAGACCTGGGGGGTCCACCAGCCATCTCTGGGGCCCCTGGGGGCAGAAAAAATGGGCCTAATGCCACTTATAAGGGCTTAGGGGGTTTCAGCATCAGAAACATTTCCTGCACCTATGTATTGATGTATTTTGAATGCCTTACCCTCACAGTTACCTTGGCTGATTAGCTATGCTGAATCCTCCCTTTCCCAGAACATTCTGAGAGACCAGGTATATTTATTACAGTCTTTGGAACTCTCAGTAGCCAGACATTCCACAGAGATAGCCTGACAGCATTAATATGTCACCACCTGTGATACATTTCAGAATGTGAATCAGGGTGAAGAAAGTTTTTTTTATTTCAAAGCTTACTATAATAGATTGATTGTGGCAAGCTTAACAAGTACCTCTTGGGTTACACATATCACATACTGGGAAGCTGGGAACTAGATAACACAAATATGACTAGATTTTCCACATAATCAACCTGCAAGGCTTACAAATGAAGTGTTTAATTGGTGGCCACTAAGAAATAAAAAAAAGTCAGACACTGGTATTCTTAGGATCATTTAAAGGATACCTGAAGTGACATGTGACATGATGAGATAGACATATGTACAGTGCCTAGCACACAAATACCTATGCTGTGTTCCTTTTTTCTTTCTCTGTCTGAAAGAGTTAAATATCAGGTATGTAAGTGGCTGACTCAGTCCTGACTCAGACAGGAAATGACTACAGTGTAACCCTCACTGATAAGAAATTCCAACTATAAAACACTTTCTTAGCAGAAAATGGCTTCTAAGAGCAAGAAAGAGATAAAAAGGGGAATTTCTTATCAGTGAGGGTCACACTGTAGTCACTTCCTGTCTGAGTCAGGACGGAGTCAGCCACTTACATACCTGATATTTAACTCTTTCAGGCAGAGAAAGAAAAAAAACAACACATCATAGTTATTTGTGAGCTAGGCACTGTACATACACATGACTAGCTCATCATGTCACATGTCACTTCGGGTATCCTTTAAAAATTGAGGTGCCACTATTAGATAACACAAACTGAGGAAAGTTTTTTTTCCTCATAGAAGTTATCACCTTGGCTTGTGCTTACCACAGAGCAGTGAAAGCTCACTGTTATGTTATAAATAACACCATTTATTAAAGTCACAATTTGAAATGAAATTTTTTATGTATGAGGATAACTAAAACCCAATCAGTTCACACTCTCCACTCTTTGCCTGGGGATATTGGGAGGTAAATAGATTGCTAGAAAGCAACCTGTGACTACAGCTTAAATTACATTTTACCAAGTGAGTTGAATGACTTTTTAATTACAGCACTGATATCCACATGCTGTCACTACTGCCTGATACAGTGGAGAATGATTTGATTTTTAACTTTGATGCACGAAGGGGAAATGAAAAGTATAGCTTTTTTCTTAGAATTGTAATTTTCCGCTTCCTTGCAAGGGAGGACCCTAATCTTCAAAGCCATACAGTAGATTGTGTTTTTTTTCCCCCCAGTGTAGACAAATGTTCGGAAATGCAGGATTCTCAGAATATACTGTGTTTTTTCCGTCTTGATTGTGATAATACTGTAGATCATGCAGCATGTGTAATGACTAATAAATCATAGTTTATTTATGCTGTTTTGTTAATATATATAGCTATAAAATAAAATTGTGTACGTATATGTCTTAGTTTAAATTAAAGGTAAGAAAACCTAAAACAAATAGTTTCTCAGCTTGTTAAATTAATGCTATGGGATATCCCCCTTTACCGAAATTGAAAGTTTGGACATATGGTTAGCCATGCTACCTGCACCTGCCCACCCTAGCTGGATGTCATTACATGCTGTGTAACCCTGTGTGCGTGTCATTGCAACGGACACACACACCAAGGGTTAAATATGCATTAACTTTTTGTGGGGAGGGCTGCTATAAGGGGAATCTGCAGGTGCCGCCAGGGGGAGCCCATGAGCAGGAAAGAGGAGAGAGAAGCTGGGCATGTGCAGGGTGGAAGTAACAGGTTTTTGGCAGTTGTAGGCTAGTGAGGGGGAGGAGTCAAGTAGCTGTGGAGACTGAGCTGATGAGGCAGCAAGATATAAGCTTGATTTGTGAGGAGATATAGGAGAGAGACAAGAAGAGACCAGCTATTGGTGAGACAGTCTGAGCAAGGCAGAGCCACAGACAAGTGAGCACTTACTGAAAACTAAAATAAGGAAGAGAGAGAGCTGCAGAGACATTACATGAGAGGAGAGAGATCATTCACAACTACAGGCCGGTAAAGAGCAACAATACTGGAGAGATAAGCCAGAAGAGAAACAGTAAGCAATAAGAATGAAAGACAAGGATATTAAAATGTACCTGTAACAGAGAGAGATAACAGAAACCAGCAGAGACATTACAGTGACACAGAGACAGCAGGACAGCAAAGCATACAAGAGTGAGACAGAGAAACAAGTGACAGGATTAAAGAAAAGGAGTGAAGACTGCAGTGCAGTGTCTGAAGAGATTGTGTGACAACAGCTGTCAGACAAAATACAGAGGAGACAGCGGTGCTTCTTATATGTTAAAGAGGAACTCCAGTGAAAATAATGTAGTAAAAAAAGTGCTTCATTTTTTACCATAATTATGTATAAATGATTTAGTCAGTGTTTGCTCATTGTAAAATCTTTCCTCTCCCAGATTCACATTCTGACATTTATTACATGGAGACATTGTTACTGTGGGCAGGTTATTTAGCTGTTTCTAGCTGCTCTGGCTGTTAGACAGCTAATAACAGCTGTTTCCTGTCTCTGAACATTGTTACATTGTGGCTGTTTGCCAGGAGTACCGCGGTCTTCAGAGGTTCTTGTGGGAGGGATTTCAGCACAAAATCAGTCACACAGCGCCCCCTGATGGTCTGTTTGTGAAAATCATTGTCTTTCTCATGTAAAATGGGGTATCAGCTACTGATTGGGAAAAAGTTCAATTCTTGGTTGGAGTTTCTCTTTAAGTGATCATTCACAATCATCAATTTCACATATTCTGTCCTATCCTGGATGTTGCTAGGTAACCGCCAGACATTTCTCTAAGTTTCCTTCTGTCCTGTGCAAGAATTCAGGTCCACTTTAAAAAGACAGTGGTGAAGAACTGTCAGCTAGCGGAGCGCTGTGTGAGGAAAATTCTGGCAAGTTCATGCAAATAAACTGTATCACATATATGTTTCCTGAACTAGCCCTGATCCTAGCAGGCGGATGTATACAGAGGCCTACCTATACTCATCTGCTAAGAAGAAGTTTATGAATGTGTTTTGTCACTAAACTTTTTTTATCCATATGATTTAATACAAATATTTCTTAAAAAGAACTTAATTGGTGTCTGGAGGATTTCTTTGCAGTTCAAGCATTATAGAGGTGTTACATTTGGCGTACAGTCGGCAGGATGGACACTCATGCAGCGGAGGTTTCACCCCTGTCAGAGTCTTCCACTTCAGCAGCTGGAGAAAGGGCCATGGCTGTACCCTCTGCACTAACAATGACTGCCATGGGAATGCTAGCTGTGTACTTACCAAAGTTTAATGGTTATAATGTGATCCTAAGAGAGTGGAGTGAAAGAATCCAGAGTGCTGTGCTGGCTTATAAAGTGCCCATAGAGCTGCAGATGGAGGTAGCGACAACTGCCCTAGAAGGAGATGCTCGTAGAACAGTGATAAATGCAAATCTGAGAGCTCCTGTTCCGCTGGAGGACATTATTTTGGTGTTAGAAGAAGTGTATGGTGATCCGTCTGACACGCACGTATTAAGAAAGAGGTTTCTGGAGCGCAATCAAAAAGAAAATGAAACATTACCACAATATGCTAATGCACTGAAGGAATTGATGGGAGCTCTGCACAAGAGAGAGGAAGTGGATGGAGTTAATAACCCTGCAGATGATACTACTTGGTTGCGAGATCAATTTGTTTTAGGAATCAAAAGCAATTTCGTCCGTCAAGCCCTGAAGCAAAGATTGGAAACAAAACCTGATCTTGATTTCCTTAAGCTGCAGAATTTGGCTATCAAATATGGGCAAGAGGAAGAACCATTTCAAATGTCTTTTCTCCATCGAGAGATGGCTGGATCTAGCAATACCTACCTCCCTAAAGAAGATACGAGTGAACAAACAGAGAAAGAGCTAAAAGAGTTAAGAGTGTCCATACAAGAAATAAAGGAGGAACTGGTTCACCTTCAAAACAACTGTCTAGGACTCGGGCCATCACAAAAATGTAGACAAACTCCAGAGGAAAGAGAAGAAATTAAAGAAATTGTGAAAACTATGAGTGAAGAAGTTTCTGTGTTAAAGCAGCAATTGAGTCTGTCACGAAGCATATCTCCAAATGACATAACCATAGATAGGTATCCTGTACGTAAGTGTCGAACTGCAGAAGACATCCAGCAGGCCCATGTTAATCATTTAGGAACTTTTGTGGGGTGTCAGATGGCCAAACCATTAAAACAAGTCAGAAGAAGATGGAAGAAAAATCTATGGAAAATGGAAAAGAATATCTTGGCCAGTAAGGTCTTGGGTACTGTAAGTTGGTTTAATATGAAACGAGGTTATGGATTTATAACCCGGAAGGACACTAAGGAAGATTTGTTTGTACACTGGACTGCTATTAAAAAGAACAACCCATGGAAAATTCTGTTTAGTGTGAGGAGTGGAGCAATCGTCCAGTTTGATGTTGTGGAAGGAAGAAAAGGAAAACAGGCCGCTAATGTGACTGGACCTGGTGGTACTAAAATTCAATGCAGTGGATATGCTACAGTATGCAAACAGTTTCAGTCGTATGGAAGTCGAAGTAATTGCTCCCATGGTGGAATGTCCAATGACCAACAAGAAGAAGAACATCAGTCCTCCTGGAGGTGTCCCAGTGTACCATATCATTGTAGAGCTTCGACAATTAGACATCCACCTATCAAGGTTGCAACACTGGGAGAAGAACATAGGAGTTTTGATATATCAGAGAAAGAAGAGCTAAGATGTTCTATATCATCAACGTTGGAACAGGATTCTAGATTGAAACATGTCCAGGGTTCACTTCCTCCTAAATTGTACAGTACATTCTTTGATAGTAAAAGATCAATGAAAGATGGAAATAATGAGCAAGAAGGAAATTATCTGGACTCCTGCAGAAAAAACAAGCCTGTAGTAAACCAGTACTCTACTCAGATGGCTGATCCTAAACAACTTTCAGAGAAGACTGAAGATGGATTGATACAATGGAAAATGGAGCCTTCTCGAAGAAAGGAGTTGGAATCATATTGGCAGCTGATGCCCCAACCTCAACGGATCAAGCGCTATAAAAGGACTCTATATTCACCAGAAATCCTACAACTTACAAGCGTCAAGGAAGCTCAAGACAAAGAGTTTGGGAATTCAGAGAAGGAATAGCAAAGATGTTCTACATAAACAGAACTAGACCACGAGTTAAAATGGAAAAATAATTTACCTTCACCGCTTCCTGAACAGTTTGGAACATATGTTGACATTGTGCTTTAGTTAAAAGAAAAATTGTAGGGACTACAATTTAAAAAAAGGGGGTGAATGTAACCCTGTGTGCGTGTCATTGCAACGGACACACACACCAAGGGTTAAATATGCATTAACTTTTTGTGGGGAGGGCTGCTATAAGGGGAATCTGCAGGTGCCGCCAGGGGGAGCCCATGAGCAGGAAAGAGGAGAGAGAAGCTGGGCATGTGCAGGGTGGAAGTAACAGGTTTTTGGCAGTTGTAGGCTAGTGAGGGGGAGGAGTCAAGTAGCTGTGGAGACTGAGCTGATGAGGCAGCAAGATATAAGCTTGATTTGTGAGGAGATATAGGAGAGAGACAAGAAGAGACCAGCTATTGGTGAGACAGTCTGAGCAAGGCAGAGCCACAGACAAGTGAGCACTTACTGAAAACTAAAATAAGGAAGAGAGAGAGCTGCAGAGACATTACATGAGAGGAGAGAGATCATTCACAACTACAGGCCGGTAAAGAGCAACAATACTGGAGAGATAAGCCAGAAGAGAAACAGTAAGCAATAAGAATGAAAGACAAGGATATTAAAATGTACCTGTAACAGAGAGAGATAACAGAAACCAGCAGAGACATTACAGTGACACAGAGACAGCAGGACAGCAAAGCATACAAGAGTGAGACAGAGAAACAAGTGACAGGATTAAAGAAAAGGAGTGAAGACTGCAGTGCAGTGTCTGAAGAGATTGTGTGACAACAGCTGTCAGACAAAATACAGAGGAGACAGCGGTGCTTCTTATATGTTAAGTGATCATTCACAATCATCAATTTCACATATTCTGTCCTATCCTGGATGTTGCTAGGTAACCGCCAGACATTTCTCTAAGTTTCCTTCTGTCCTGTGCAAGAATTCAGGTCCACTTTAAAAAGACAGTGGTGAAGAACTGTCAGCTAGCGGAGCGCTGTGTGAGGAAAATTCTGGCAAGTTCATGCAAATAAACTGTATCACATATATGTTTCCTGAACTAGCCCTGATCCTAGCAGGCGGATGTATACAGAGGCCTACCTATACTCATCTGCTAAGAAGAAGTTTATGAATGTGTTTTGTCACTAAACTTTTTTTATCCATATGATTTAATACAAATATTTCTTAAAAAGAACTTAATTGGTGTCTGGAGGATTTCTTTGCAGTTCAAGCATTATAGAGGTGTTACAGCTGTCCATCTGGATCTCGTACATTCTGGACTCTGGAGTGGCAAATATAGCTATATACCATTGCACAGACTGCCTATTAGAATTCATTACTTTGGAGTCATCTGGCACAAATGCCTGTATTTTCCAGCCTTGATACACCAGGAGTTTCCTATCTTTCACACATAGTGGTTTGATGATCCACCATCCCACAGTGTCACCCTGTGGCTGAGGGTGTTTTCTGAACTATAGGCCTGGGACCTTACAGGCCCAGCTATACACTTTACATGTGAGTTGTGAAATGGGAGAGAGATATACATGGCCGCTGTGATTTTTTTTTTCTTGAGTGGAGACTGGAACTAGTACGGTCAAGTAACATCAGTGGCATAAGATCTGCTACATCTGGTTGGCTTGTGGTTGTTGTGTGAATGGGATCAATCGATTTGACGTCTGTATACACTTCATGAACTATTACCACTCCATTTTTGTTTGTCTACAGTATATAGACAGCTATATTGCCAGGGTGCGGATCAACTTAGTATTGGGGACTGCAGACCCATGTGCTATTGCTATTGACAGGTCGCTTTTTCATTAATTCTGTTTTTTGTGTGTTTTTTTGTATGGGGTTTTTTATGAATTGTGCTATATAAATACATAATAATATGGTAGGACATTAGACTATGACTATGGTGCAATTAGATTGTGAGCTCCTCTGAGGACAGTCAGAAAAAGGGTATATATATAAAAGAGGGGGTGCATAGGAAGATGAGGAGGATAAAGAGGTAGATTCACACAACAGAGAGCCTGGTGGGAGAGGAGAAATGGCAAGAAGACCTCTCACCAGGACTGCAGACATCACCAGTGCTGTTTGGCAGGGGGCATGCTGTTAACCCCCTTGGCGGTATGAAAAATACCGCCAGGGGGCAGCGCAGCAGTTTTTTTTTTATTTATTTTTTTTAAATCATGTAGCGAGCCCAGGGCTCGCTACATGATAGCCGCTGCTCAGCGGCATCCCCCCCAGCCCCGCCGATCGCCTCCGGCGATAGGCGATCAGGAAATCCCGTTCAAAGAACGGGATTTCCTGGAGGGCTTCCCCCGTCGCCATGGCGACGGGGCGGGATGACGTCACCGACGTCACCGACGTCGGGACGTCATTGGGAGACCCGATCCACCCCTTGGCGCTGCCTGGCACTGATTGGCCAGGCAGCGCAGGGGTCTGGGGGGGGGGGGGGCGCGCGCCGCACCGGATAGCGGCGATCGGGCGCGCGGCGGCGGCGATCGGGGTGCTGGCGCAGCTAGCAAAGTGCTAGCTGCGTCCAGCAAAAAAAAAAAATTATGAAAATCGGCCCAGCAGGGCCTGAGCGGCACCCTCCGGCGGCTTACCCCGTGTCACACACGGGGTTACCGCTAAGGAGGTTAAAAGAAGCCACTAAATTCTGAAAAGAGGAAATGGTCATGGGGGAAGACAACAGGGTAGGAGGAGGAGCTGGGAAAAGAGATAAGATTACCTGCAATCACGCTAATCTAAATTGCCTGGAGCTTGCTTCTCTGCTTACTACAGAAGTCGGCTGTCAGCACCTGTATTGCTGGTTTCTGTAACAGCAGACTGCCCTGCATTATTGATTAATTATTCTGATCAGGATAAATAATCAATAGTCTAGGGCACTCTGGTATAACAGCAGCCAGTACACATAGCTAGTTGGCTACTAATGACAGGGAACATCTGAAGCACTAAACACATCCTGCCACTTATCCCTACAAATGTCCCAACTGCAGCACAGCATCCATTTTCTATACTCACCCTGCTGCTCTGCACATTCACTCATGACAGGCTGTGTGTAGAGCGCTAGAAGACACATTGCCCTCGGGACAGAAAGGGGGAGGGGTGCTACATCTAGGGCAGGAAGTAGTACAGTCCCCTGCACTGCCTGCTGCTATTTTCCCAAAACTTGCCCAAACTATGAAAAAAAGGTTTCCGGTGGAAGAACACAGTGAATGATCACAACAGCGGCATCCCTAACCATGGCTATACCCACCTGCAACCTTATGGTAGGTAGAGATGTGCCGAACCTCCGATTTTAGGTTCGTGAACCTTCGCGGAAGGTGCGGTTCGCGGAAAAGTTCGCGAACAGCAATAGACTTCAATGGGGATGCGAACTTTGAAAAATAGAAAAAATTATGCTGGCCACAAAAGTGATGGAAAAGATGTTTCAAGGGGTCTAACACCTGGAGGGGGGCATGACAGAGTGGGATACACGCCCAAAGTCCCGGGGAAAAATCTGGATGTGACGCAAAGCAGTGTTTTAAGGGCAGAAATCACATTGAATGCTAAATTGCAGGGCTAAAGTGCTTTAATCCGTAATCCGTCCGTACATTTTGTATAGCGCTTTTCTCCTTTCGGACTCAAAGCGCTCAAGAGCTGCAGCCACTGGGACGCGCTCAGGAGGCCACCATGCAGTGTTAGGGAGTCTTGCCTTGAACTCCTTACTGAATAGGTACTTGACCTAGCCAGGATTTGAACCCTGGTCTCCCATGTCAAAGGCAGAGCCCTTAACCAGTACACTATGCAGCCACCACATCCAGCTTTAAAACATCTTGCATGTGTATACATCAATCAGGGAGTGTAATTAGAGTTCTGCTTCACACTGACACACCAAACTCACTGTGTAACGCATCGCAAACAGCTGTTTGCGTAGTGACGGCCGTGCTGGACTGATGCGCAACATGGCCAGAGTGCAGGCCGTGGCAGTTTTCCAGCCCATATGGTCGCCGGGCTGTGGTAGCTCAATGATAGAACAACAGTGACTGTCCAGCTGATCAAATTTGGTCTGTCCACAATGAAGCAACGACCTTATTATCTTCTTGTATGTAGGTAGGCATAGGTAGGAGTCCCAGTATAGGTAGGTAGGCATAGGTAGGAGTCCCAGTATAGGTAGGTAGGCATAGGTAGGTGCCTCAGTAGTTAGCTAGGCATAGGTAGGAGTCCCAGTATAGGTAGGTAGGCATAGGTAGGAGTCCCAGTATAGGTAGGTAGGCATAGCTAGGTGTCCCAGTAGTTAGCTAGGCATAGGTAAGAGTCCCAGTATAGCTAGGTAGGCATAGGTAGGTGTCCCAGTAGTTAGCTAGGCATAGGTAGGAGTCCCAGTATAGGAAGGGACTCCTACCTATGTAGGTGTCCCAGTATAGGTAGGTAGGCATAGGTAGGTGCCTCAGTAGTTAGCTAGGCATAGGTAGGAGTCCCAGTATAGGTAGGTAGGTATAGGTAAAAGTCCCAGTATAGGTAGGTAGGCATAGGTAGGTGCCTCAGTAGTTATCTAGACATAGGTAGGAGACCCAGTAGTTAGCTAGGCATAGGTAGGAGACCCAGTATAGGTAGGTAGGCAAAGGTAGGTACTCTAGTATAGGTAGGTAGGTAGGTGTCCCCGTATAGGTAAGTAGGTGCCCCAGTAGTTAGGTAGGCATAGGTAGGTGTCCCAGTATAGATAGTTAGGCAGGGCCTGGCTGGCACAGTAATAACAATTACCAAGGTCCAGCTGCAACAGATAGGTATGTATAATGTCAGTGAGCAACACACACACACACACACACACACACACACACACACACACACACACACACACACACACACACACACAAAAACACATCTGGAAAACATTAGCTCTCAAAAGAGGGGTGCTAATTTAGCAATAACAATCAGCCAGGAGCAGGCCAAGAGAGTAACTAATCTTTCCCTAGGAGAACAATTCTGCAGCAGCTGTCCCTAGTCTGTCTCTAGCAGGCACACGAGTGAGTGTAATGGCCGGCAAGCGTGCCTTATATAAGAGGGGGTGGGGCTCCAGTGCTTAGTGTAGCCTGAATGGCTACAATGTGCCTGCTGACTGTGATGCAGAGGGTCAAAGTTGACCCTCATAGTGCATTATGGGGTGAATTGAACTTCCGCAAAAGTTCGCCTGGTTCAGGCGAACGCGGACCACCGAAGTTCACCTGGAACCGTTCGCCGGCGAACCGTTCGGCCCATCTCTAATGGTAGGTACGCCACTCTGCAGAAAAGAATATAAAGGCTGGCTGCATCATGTATTACTGAGTGATTCCCAGAATAGTATACTTCTGCTACATCTTTTTCCAGTAAAAGTTTTATCAAACAAATGTTTAACAGATGAAATACACAAAATATACTTGAATTTCAGAAAATCTCAGTGGTCAGAATAACAGCGCGTATTCACTTTTGAAATAGAGAATTTTGTTCTTAGTACATAATCTTTCTTAACCCAAGCATACTCCTAGGTACAGAGCTTAAAATTCAAGGGTCTGCCTTCTTAACTATCTGATATTCTTGCTGTAAGAATATTTTTCTCTTTCAGATACAGAACTCCTAAGCTAGTATCACATTCGAGTCACATACAACATATATGATAATGATAAGCTCTTTTTTTGGCCTTGACCTAACTCTAATAGGAATACTCTGAGATCAATAAAAAATAGAAAACAAAGGAGGCTGAAAAAGAACTTTAAAAAATAATTTAAAAACAGAAGAAAGACAAAAAGGAAGGATGGAAAATGGAAGGTGGGATGTTGTTGAAAAGGGAGATAGACACGTTAAGAAGACAGGTGTATAAAGAAAGAAAACAGAAAAGTAAGGTAAGCAGAAAAGGATTAGATATCACTGTACCAAACTCAGTTCTCAGCCGGAAAGACGTCAACGATCTGCCACTATCAACTGAAGAGTTTAACAATACCCTTAATGGCCTGCACACACGGATAGTTCAAAATAGAGTTGATAGCTTCCTTTAATAATTCCTTCTGTTTTTAAGAAGGCAAGTCACACTAAGCATTGCTTTTTAGTAGCAGGGCTTTCCAGTCTCTTTGAGTCTCCTATACTTTGCTAGTGGTTCTGGGTCACCCTGAGCTGCCTGGTTACTGTATTGTTCCTTTAAAGCGGAATGAAACCTAGCATTTCTTCTTTGCTCTAAAACATTATTTACAGCATATTATATACAACCAGCATTTTTTTTACTAGAACAGCATTCAAAGGGTTACACACAAAGCTTGAAAGTTCAGTGCAGAGAAATCTAGACGCATCCGAAGTGGAGATAATGTTATCTCTTGTGTTTACTTAATTGTATCAAGTGAGGAATGTGACACATTCTCTGACTGTGCAGAAAATGCTGGACACAGACAGGAACTCAAAGCGTTTCTGCCTTCAATACATAATGAATAAAACCAGTTCTAAATAAAATGCAAAGTCAGCACTCAAAGCAAAAAACTGTACTCTTGGGAAACTGTAATTTCTAAATGAATAATAATACTTATGCACAAATGCAAATATGAAAACCATATGGCATATAAAAAGTAGGAAAACATGTTTTTATTGAATATTATGTCAGGGTTTTATACTGCTTTAATATTTTTCTAGGTAAGGGGATGATAACTTGACAGCATGTAATGTTATTTGGTCTAGAATGTTGTATTTCCAGGCTAACCTAGATGTAGCATATACTGTATTCCTACAGAGACTCATATGAAATAAAAAAAAAGAGAAGTGTGATGGTAAGATCAATTTAAATAACTAAATAACTTAATAATACCAATAAATAAAAACAAATATAGCTAAATTAACATTTCTGTAAAAATGTGATTTAATTGTGTTATAGTTAAGAGTATATACAGAGGCATCACATGGGGCATGCAGGGTGTTCTGGCCCCCGAGAGTGGCACCTCGGAAGGGGTGACACCAAGGCAGAGCAGAAGTGACCTGAGAACGAGATGCGGACACTGGACGGAGAAGGGATGCAAATGGTGAGGTGGGCCTGACTTCCTTCCTTAATGCACAGTTTTACCTTACAAGTGCTGTGTATCTTGTCCAGTCCATCCTCTACTCGCTGCAGTTGCCTCGTCTACACTTCCTGGTTCTTCTGCCATGTGATTACACATCATGTGCAGAAGAACCAGGAGGCACAAATCCGTCTGGCAGCTGCAACGAGTGGAGTATGAACTAGATGGAAGTGACAGGCAGCGTATAAGGCCAACCAAAGTGTGGGGATCACGTCCTAAAAAGCTACTGGACCCGACGGGGCTCAGGGCGGGATTAATGGAGTGGACGGTACATACAAATGAGCGCATGTAAGTTAGGAGCACATGCTACACAGCACTACAGCGCATAGCGTGCGCAGAAGTTTTTTTAACTCACACTACTCCAATTAAGCTGTGCTGCTTTAGCAGCACAACTTAATGAATCAAGCCCTATGTTTCATGTAAATGTTTCAGTAGCCAAGTTATAACAGTTGTTGTAACTCGTTTTAAATGCCTTTTCTCTTGCTTGCAATCTGTTTTAAATAAATTCTGAAAACAACCTCTCCTGTGTTTGTAAAGGCTTACAATGTGGGTTATTACCGTTTCAACACACTTTCCCTTTCTGTGTCAATAAACAAGTCATTCAGGTAGAAAAGGCTCACTATATTGTCTTGGATGCTGTCTGTATTGTTTGTGGAGCTCTCTATTGCCCACTTGAAGATATCCGTATGTTTCTGAAGAAACTAGCCTGAGAACTAGCTAGAGAAATATCTTCTTCGGTTGATATTTTTTTTTAGCAGAAAACATTTTTAAAAAATATAAACTGCAAGTCTGTTTCAATACCCAATCCAATTAAACTTTTCTCTAACACAGACCAAAACCTTTTCAGAATGACTGAACTGTCAAATTACTAATCCAAGTTTGCAAGGATCATGCAGTAAGGCAGTGCAAAAGCTGACATACTTAGTACATCAACACACATCAACAAAGTTTCATGGCACTAAATTAATGATGTAACTACTTAAGGATCGGCATATTAACCCCCTTAAAGATAACCTGAGGTGGGTTCTAAGAACGCGAATTAGCATACAGAGGCTGGGTCTGCATATACTGCCCAGCCTCTGTTGCTATACTGATCCCCCCACAGGCCCCCCTGCGCTCTGCTGTGCCCCCATAAATCATACGCTGAGCTGTCGACATGCAGCCGGCTGTTTACCTTCTATCTGTCACTCTCGCCACTCCCCCGCCTCCTCCATAGCGTCGGTCCCCGCCCGCATCCCTTCCCTCCCCGCTGATTGGAGGGAAGGGACGCGGGTGGGGACCGGAGCTATGGAGGAGGCGGGGGGAGTGGCGAGAGTGACAGATGGAAGGCAAACAGCCAGTTGTGACATGCTGTGTGTCAACAGCTCAACATATGATTTATGGGGGGTAAGCAGAGCGCAGGGGGGCCTGTGGGGGGATCAGTATAGCAACAGAGGCTGGGCAGTATATGCAGACCCAGCCTCTGTGTGCAATTAGCATTCTTAGAACCCACCTCGGGTTCTCTTTAAGGACCAGAGAAGTTTTGCCATTTTATAAGTGTCCAGTTTAGATAGCCAGGCATAGGTATCCCCAGTATAGACAGACTGGCTTCGGTGTCCTCAATATACAGTAGGTAGCCAGGCATTACTCACCTCCCCAGGCCCAGCGATGACCATCGCCCAAAGTAAAATAAATTATAATTTACTTATTTCTATGTTTCTGTAACTTACAATTGGTAGTACAAAGCTGACAGATTTCACATATTTTGGGAAATTCTCAATATTACCTTTATTCTTTACAAAAGTACTCACTGAAAAGGATCTATACCAAGATGTCAGACAGCTTTCCCTTCTCATTTGCACACTATTCTGGCAGTGGCAGTTGAATTGACATGAGCAACGGCATTTCAGTGAGTGCTTTTGTAAATAAATAAGTAACTGAGAATCCCCTATGTGGAGATGGACTAGTCCAAAACAGATCTGTCAGATTCTCACTACCTAATGTAAGTGACAGAGACATAGGGAGAAAAAAACAATTTATAGTGCATGTTACACAATAGCTGTCCTTTAAAATAGCAGAACATAGAGCTGGGACAAGGTCCTCCAGCACCCAAGGCTGAGACACCAAAGTGCGCCCCTTTATCCCTCCCACCCCAGCCATCACACACTGATTGCTATTAGACTAATGCTGGGAATACACGGTTAGATAGTTGCGCCTGATCGAGCCGCTGGCTCGATCCCGACGCATCCCTGCTCGTCCCCGCCGGCGCCTGGATCAATCCCCGCTCGTCCCCACTGGCGTTCTTTATCTTCTGCTTGTTTTCTTCCCATTGTCCGCCCGCGGGTATCGAGCGGGGAATCGAGCGCCTCGCTGATCGGACCTCTTGGAAATTATCAATCGAGCCACCAGCGGCTCGATTGATAAGAAACTATCTAACCGTGTATTCCCAGCATAAGAGGCGTCACAGGGCCCCCAACACCTTAACCACCCTGGCGTTCTATTAAGATCGCCAGGGCGGCTGCAGGAGGTTTTTTTTTAAATAAAAAAAAAACTATTTCATGCAGCCAACTGAAAGTTGGCTGCATGAAAGCCCACTAGAGGGCGCTCCGGAGGCGTTCTTCTGATCGCCTCCGGCGGCCAAAAGTAACACGGAAGGCCGCAATGAGCGGCCTTCCGTGTTTTGCTTACTTCGTCGCCATGGCGACGAGCGGAGTGACGTCATGGACGTCAGCCGACGTCCTGACGTCAGCCGCCTCCGATCCAGCCCTTAGCACTGGCCGGAACGATTTGTTCCGGCTGCGCAGGGCTCAGGCGGCTGGGGGGACCCTCTTTCGCCGCTGCTCGCGGCGGATCGCCGCAGAGCGGCGGCGATCGGGCAGCACACGAAGCTGGCAAAGTGCCGGCTGCGTGTGCTGCTCTTTATTTCATCAAAATCGGCCCAGCAGGGCCTGAGCGGCACCCTCTGGCGGTAATGGACGAGCTGAGCTCGTCCATACCGCTAAGGTGGTTAATCTCTAGTTATCTGGCTTGCAGTTACTGCCATGTATCCCCTTTTCTTATTTCTCTCTGCTGCAAACACAATAAGGAAATGATAGCTAAGTGAGTTGTGCGGCCCTCCTACACTGCGCCCTGAGGCTGGAGCCTCTCTCGCCTCTGCCTCGGCCCGGCCCTGTCAAAACATCTTTAAAGATCCTAATACTTATATAAAACTTTTGGTAAAACTGATTAAAGATTTGTTAAAGAACAACTGAAGTGAGAGGGATATGGAGGCTGCCATATTTATTTCCTTTTAAACAATACCAGTTGCCTAGCTATCCTTAAGGTCCTCAGTCTCTAATAATTTTAGCCATAGACTCTGAACAAGCATGTAGCAGATCGGTTGTTTCTGACATTATTGTCAGATCTGACAAGATTAGTTGCATGCTTCTTTCTGGTGTGATTCAGACACTTCCTGAGCCAAATTGATCAGCAGGGCTGCCATGCAACTGGTATTGCTTAAAAGGAAATAAATATGGCTGCCTCCATATTCTTCTCACTTCAGTTGTCCTTTAACCACTTAATGACAAGTTGACTTCAAAACATCCTGCTAGAGCCTCTTAATAGCTCCAGGACATTTTTATAAGTCAGACAGTGCTGCTGCCACTGTGCGCGTGCACGTGCGCGCTTCCGCACGTGCATGTGCATTCCCATGCATGTGCATGTGAAAATAGTGGGAAAAAAACACCAAACAAAAAATACACCTTTATTTCCAAATACTATATTGTCACCATACTTTGTACTAGGGACCTAATTAAAATCTTGTGTTAACCAGGACAAATAGGCAGATAAAATGTGTGGGTTTTATGTACAGTAGCAGTGTTTATATTAAAACTATAGGGGATGAAATTGAAGAAATAGTGTACTTTTTCATTTTTTCCTTGTTTTTCCCTTTAAATTGCATAGAAAATAAAGTAATTACTAAAAACAAATATCAACCCCAAAAAGCCCAATTGGTAGTGAAAAAAACAAGATATAGATCATTTAATTGTGATAAGTAGTGATTCAGCTATTGGCAAATGAGAGAGGTGAGCACTGAAAGGTGGAAATTGCTCGTCTGTTAGGGTAAAAACGCCTTTGGGATGAAGTGGTTAAGGCTACTAATAGTTAGATTTCTATGCAAATATCTGATTGTTTTTTATGAGTGCCTTCTTCTGCATATATGTGATTACTGGTTCTGCTGGTTTGCCACAAGTTGGAGAATCCACACTATGGTGGAAAAGTCAGCTTTTATACTAAAACAGCAATATTGATTTTGTCAATAGCCTTTCCCATGCCTGGTAGAGGGTGGATCTCTAAAGACTGGATTGGGACTTGAAGACATATTCGTTCTCCCATTACACACTTTTCATAAGCATTTTAATTACTTGTGTTAGTGCTTCTTGGGATGGCATACTATTCTGCCTTGTAACATCTGTCATCAAAAGAATATATCCTTTTTAATTGTTTCCCAAGTTACTGCTAAAACACGGCATACCTAGGTGATCACAAAGCCTTCCTTTTCTTGTCAATCACACATGATTAATGTCTTGTTTATCAAAAGATAAGAAAATTGCTATTTTTTTTATCAAGGAACTGGCTGTAAGACACAGATGTCTTTTTTATCTGAAATGAGAGAGTTACATTTAGCTTAGTTGAGACTGTTAATTTCCAGAGATAACAAACAATTAGGAAATTTGACAACACAACATTGCAGACAGACATGCACAACCACTGAAAATAATGTATTCCCTGTCTTCTGAATAGGAGGGAATTATATACTTACAGGAAAAAAATGTATATTTAAAGTTTGCCTAAAGTTACATTAGGCACCATGAAATAAGCATGAGCATATATTGTGCCAGACCAACTTAGAGCATGTCTGCATTCAGGTTTTTTTTTTTCATAGATGGATCAATAAACCAGTTTTACAAATCACAATCTCTGTGTAATTTGGTGACGGCAGACGGCAGTACAATTCTCCATGATAAGTTATAAGAAGTTACAAAAACTTGTGTGTGGTTGAAAGAAACATTCCTGACAGCAGAGAAGACAAGAAATTCCATAGGTCATTCACTACAGGTTCACAGTAAATCTGAACTTAAAGGACCAAAAAAATCACAAAAATGTGTACAATTTAAAATACATGTATCAATATGTATAAAATGTACATTTTTCTTCCAGAGTAAAATGCACTATAAATTATTTTTTTTCTGCACTGCTGTCACTTACAATGGGCTTTAAAGAGACACTGAAGCGAAAAAAAAAAATATGATATAATGAATTGGTTGTGTACTATGAATAATTACTAGAAGATTAGCAGCAAAGAAAATATTCTCATACTTTTATTTTCAGGTATATAGTGTTTTTTCTAACATTGCATTATTCTATAATATGTGCAGATTACACAACACTCAGCATTCAAAATGATTCTTTCAGAGCAGTCTGTGAAGTAATGACATCTCCTCTGGCAGAGGAAAAGTAAATAGTCCAAGAACAGTTGAGATAGTCAGATAACAGCCCTCTCCACGACTAACTTAGTCGGAGAGCTTAATGGCTTGTTTGCATAGAGATAACAACTGGAGTTTCTCAACTCTTCCTGTACTGGAAACAATTGAGACTGATGTATCTGATCTTAATGTTTTATTTCTTAGCTGTACTACACATACAAATCATAATATCATATATTTTTTTTCGCTTCAGTGTCTCTTTAAACACTGACAGATCTGACATGTGTTTAGCCTAGTCTATCTCCGCATGAAGAATTTTCTTCTTTTTCTTTATTTTCAAAAGCGCTTTCTCTAAAGACTGCAGTGGATAGGGATGTTGGCCAGCATTTCTGTATAGGTCCTTTCCATGGAGTGCTTTTGTAAAGAATAATGGAAATATTGAAAATTCTCCACAAGGAGATGGGCTAGTCCAAAACTGTCAGGTCTATCAGATTTTTACTACCTACTGTAAGGGACAAAAACATAGTAGAAAAGTACATGACATTTTTTAACAGGCGGGCCTTTTAACAAGTATAATATATATATATATATATATATATATATATATATATATATATATATATATATATAATCATTGTATTATGTATTCAAAAGGTTTTCACTGTAATTCTTGCATTACGATTTCACTGAATTATATGGTACAATTCAGTTTGTATAAAGAATAAAAGGGAACAGAATTGGCTGCCATCAAGGCTGTGTTCATTCAACTGAACTTCATACTCTATTCAATTTGGACACTAATTTGATGGAGTAAAGCCGCATCTACACGCGTAGTATGCGGCTCCGATCCGGCGGCTCGATTAGCCGCCGGATCGCCTCTTCCGCGTCCCTGCTCGCCGCGCATGCGCCGGATTCGATTTCCCGCTCATCCCCACCGGCACCGCTTATCTTCCGCTCGATTCCCTGCCATTGTCCCCTCGCGGGGAGCGAGCAGGCAATCGGCGGTGCGGAGATCCGTCCTGTCGGATCTTATCAATCGAGTCGATTGATAAGGAACATCGGAGCCGCATCTACGCGTGTAGATGCGGCTTAAGATGGTGGGCAATTATTTATTCATAGTTGATTTGGGTGTTGGATAACCATTTTCCCCCTCAAAAGACAAAAACACAAAGTAAAAATGTAAAAACTATGACTTGTTTAATCAGGTTCCCTATTGTCCAATCTCACATTAACTTTTAAAATTGTGCAATAAATCAAGAAATATGCAAATGCTTTCAGATGCTTTTTCTCATCATTGTATTACAGGCTGGAGATTCTACTGTACTTCAGTAGGCAAGTATTGCCTGCATTCTGGAATTTAGCAATTATGTTGGGTGGAATTTCAAATATGATGAAAAAGGGCATCCGGTAATTTGACATCTGGTGAAGCTGCTAGTAGAATATTGGTAATATTACTTACTAAGCCTGCAGTGCCACTATAGCCACAATTAATTTTGCAATCTACGTGACCAAAGTTCCACCCAAATTACCTGCTTTGGGAATTTTTTGTAACATACAAATCTCCACTGACCCTGAACTCTGAGGTTGTATAAGCAAATAAAGGGTGCTAGCTAAGATTTTTTGGCAAAAATGCTTGATTTTAAAAATATAATGAGAGAGGTAATCAGAGTTGGAAGTTTCTGAGAAACGTTCATAAATCTTAAGGCAATGCTAAAGTGAGATAAAACAAAAAACAAAAACAAAAGATAGATACTTACCTCCATAGTTGAGGAACCTCTGCATAGACCCCACCATTTCTGAGCTGGGTCCCTCTAAACCTAACTGACCCATAGGGTCAGGTAGGTTTCTTCTGGCCAGGAGCACAGCCATGGACAAGCAAGACTGCACTGGGCATGTGGGAGTGCATTCAACACAATCCCAGTACAGGGAAGCCTGTGCACATGTGCTTCTCCCTACTGGGCATGTGTAGACTGTACCTGCCCATGCCCAGTGCTGATGTGCTCGTCCATGGCCATGTTCACAAACAGTAGATTAAGAGAGACCCAGTGCCGGAACAGTGGCATGTAGAGGGATCTGGGTTCGGGAAGCTTTTGGACAATCCAAGGCTTCCCACCATAGAGGTAGGTATCTATGTTTAGGGTTTTTTTTGTTTTCAATTCAGGATTGCTTTAAAGTTCTGTGAATTGTAAGGTGGCAGTTGCTGATCGCAAGTAGCAAGATGCACTGCAAAAATAGGGTTTCTCCACAGACCTCTTTAGCTCAACTTTGCAAAAATGTATTTGAAGTCAAAATGGTAAAACTTTGCTTCTATACCATAAAAAGAGAGACAGCAATGTTACTACAAGTTTGATTTCATGTGAGCTGGCAGCTTATCACTGGTCATAAGCAATTTTCAGTTGTTCGTCTCATATACCTGTAAAAATCAGCGTTCTGGTGATGGAAGGTTAGGACCGCACAGGGGCTCCGAATATTTTGTATTATAAACTAAGAATATATTGTAGCACATAATACAAAATCATAAATAAGAAAGTCTTCTGACTGGGTGGAGAATCACAAGGATTATTAGAAGGTAGAATACTTGTTCACTATAAATCAGTAAATAAATGTATGAAGAATGTCTCCAAGATGTATGAGCCTCATCTTGAGACAATAAACTGTAAAGCCCATTCATCATACATGATATCAGCCAGCTGTTTGGTTACTGTGATGGCTTGTCAAAGCTCAGAGCCTCAGCCTAAGGCCTTCAGAATATGGTACACAAATAAAACAACTCTCATGCTCCGTACTACTAATATTATGTTCAAACACAATATATGTACATAGGTTTACATACTAGTTCCCTGAATATTTTAACAAGATGGAAAAACCTGTATGGTAGTGCAGCTATATATAAGTTTCCTAAGATTAAATAGTAAGAAAAAAACTAAGTGTAATGTGGTCACATTTTAGTGCTTTGCATTGTTTACCAACAATTGGAATCAAACTGATATTGATGGATGGTTTAAGGTTGCCATATATTAACTGTAATAACGATGTTAGTGGCATGACTGTAAAGTGTTGTGGGAGATGCCAGTGCTATATACATGCAGATAATTTAAAGTAATTTACTAGACAGCAAGCCCTCACTCTTTCAAAGATAAAATCAAAGATAAAGCCATGGAAAGTTGAAAAGTTTGTGGAAGAGAACCAGCCTCTGCAAGCTTTTCCATTCAACTGACTTCTTGATGCTGACTCTGGCCTTGTTTATAAACTTTGCCAGGACTTGCCCTAGGGAGAGGCAGCTGATATGACTCGCCATGTCAACACCAGCTGCAGGAAATTAATTTTACCACCAGCCTTTGCCAAGTCCTTAGATGAAGGTGGAAATTCAGAAAAGATTTAGCGGTTTTATTTTGTGCTAAAGTGGTCCTGTAGGTCCATTGGTGTAATGGTGAGGTTAATGAGGCTGATGTGTGGTGTGAGGATGTTATTTGTTTATTTATGTATTTGTCACAGCCCCACATTTCACACTGCACACATACATGTACACTAGGGATGGTCGTAATTGCTAATTTTCAATTTTCCGCCATTGCCAATTACATCTACCGCTTTCCGCTACCGCTTTCCGCATTCAGATGTGGATTTTCGTGGAAATTTAACATTGATTTTCTCAAAAAGTACAGGGTGTTTTTTTAATTTTGTTTTGCTTCTTGTTTCCATTCATCTACTTAACATACCCTGAAAAATTGGTGTTTCTAGCAGCTATGGGGACTTTGCTATTAACCTTTAAAGTCAGCAGCATACCGCATATGGTAATACAGATTTTGTGCATTTTACATTTCCGCCGACTTAAGCGGTTAATAGCAAAGCCTACGTAGGTGCTAGAAACAACACATTTTCAGGGTTTGTTAAGCAGAAGAGTGGGAAAAAGAGGAAGAAAATCTTTAAAAAAAGACCTTGTACTTTTTGAGAAAATCAATGTTAAAGTCAGCGGAAAATTTCTGCGAAAATTTCTGCAAAAATCCACCTACCGCACTTCTATTACCGATTTCCGAATTCCAAAGCGGAAATGCAATTTCCAATCAGAAATGCGGAAATTGCATTTCCGCGAAATCCGAACGAGCATCCCTAATGTACACACTATACTGTAAAAAAAAAAATCACTAGAACTTGCACTGAAGGGTTGACACATGTTTTCTTAACTACTTCCCGACCGCCGTATAGACAAATGGCGGCCGGGAAGCAGACGCCGCAAGGACCGCCGTATTGACAAATGGCGGCGGTCCTTGTTTGGGCATGGGCGGAGCGATCGCGTCATCCGTGACGCGATCCTCCGCCTCCGCCTGTCGCCGCTCACTCGCCGCAACATCCCGCCGGCCATACGGAAGCGCCGGCGGGATGTTAACCCGACGATCGCCGCATACAAAGTGTATAATACACTTTGTAATGTTTACAAAGTGTATTATACAGGCTGCCTCCTGCCCTGGTGGTCCCAGTGTCCGAGGGACCACCAGGGCAGGCTGCAGCCACCCTAGTCTGCACCAAGCACACTGATTTTCTCCCCCCCCCGCCCCAGATCGCCCACAGCACCCATCAGACCCCCCCCCTGCCCACCCCCCAGACCCCTGTTTGCACCCAATCACCCCCCTAATCACCCATCAATCACTCCCTGTCACTATCTGTCAACGCTATTTTTTTTTTATACCCCCCCCCTGCCCCCTGCTCCCTCCTGATCACCCCCCCACCCCCCAGATTCTCCCCAGACCCCCCCCCAGACCCCCCCCCCCCATGCACTGTATGCATCTATCCCCCCTGATCACCTGTCAATCACCTGTCAATCACCTGTCAATCACCCGTCAATCACCCGTCAATCACCCATCAATCACCCCCTGTCACTGCCACCCATCAATCAGCCCCTAACCTGCCCCTTGCGGGCAATCTGATCTCTCCTCTAAACACACACTAATTACCCATCAATCACCCATCAATCACCCCCTATCACCACCTGTCACTTTTACCTATCAGATCAGACCCTAATCTGCCCCTTGCGGGCACCCAATCACCCGCCCACACGCTCAGATTGCCCTCAGACCCCCCCCCCTTATCAATTCACCAGTGCATTCATTACATCTGTTCTTCCCTGTAATAACCCACTGATCACCTGTCAATCACCTATCACCCATCAATCACCCCCTGTCACTGCCACCCATCAATCAGCCCCTAACCTGCCCCTTGCGGGCAATCTGATCACCCACCCACACCATTAGATCGCCCGCAAACCCGCCGTCAGATTACCTCCCAAATGTATTGTTTACATCTGTTATCTTCTCTAAACACCCACTAATTACCCATCAATCACCCATCAATCACCCCCTATCACTGTTACCTATCAGATCAGACCCTAATCTGCCCCTTGCGGGCACCCAATCACCCGCCTACACGCTCAGATTACCCTCAGACCCCCCCCCTTATCAATTCGCCAGGGCATTATTTACATCTATCCTTCCCTGTAATAACCCACTGATCACCTGTCAATCACCTGCCAATCACCTATCACCCATCAATCACCCCCTGTCACCCCCTGTCACTGCCACCCAACAATCAGCCCCTAACCTGCCCCTTGCGGGCAATCTGATTACCCACCCACACCAATAGATCGCCCGCAGATCCGACATCAGATCACCACCCAAGCGCAGCGTTTACTCTCCTCTAAACACCCACTAATTACCCATCAATCACCCATCAATCACCCCCTATCACCACCTGTCACTGTTACCCATCAGATCAGACCCTAATCTGCCCCTTGCGGGCACCCAATCACCCGCCTACACGCTCAGATTACCCTCAGACCCCCCCCTTATCAATTCGCCAGTGCAATATTTACATCTGTTCTCCCCTGTAATAACCTACTGATTACCTGTCAATCACCTGTCAATCACCTATCAATCACCCATCAATCACCCCCTGTCACTGCCACCCATCAATCACCCCCTGTCACTGCCACCCATCAATCACCCGCTGTCACTGCCACCCATCAATTAGCCCCTAACCTGCCCCTTGCGGGCAATCTGATCACCCACCCACACCAATAGATCGCTCGCAGATCCGACGTCCGATCACCTCCCAAGTGCAGTGTTTACATCTGTTCTCTACCCTAAACACCCACTAATTACCCATCAATCACCCCCTGTCACTGCTACCTATCAGATTAGACCCCTATCTGCCCCTAGGGCACTCAATCACCCGCCCACACCCTCAGAATGCCCTCAGACCCCAGCCCTGATCACCTTGCCAGTGCATTGCTTGCATCTATTCCCCCCTCTAATTACACCTTGAGACACCCATCAATTACCTCCTGTCACCCCCTAGCACACCTACCCATCAGATCAGGCCCTAATTTGCCCCGTGTGGGCTCCTGATCACTCGGCCAAACCCTCAGATCCCCCTCAGACCCCCTTCCGATCACCTCCCCAGTGCATTGATTGCATCTATTTTCCCCTCTAACCACCCCCTGAGACACCCATCAATCACCTCCTGTCACCCCCCTAGCACTCCTATCCATCAGATCAGGCCCAATACAACCTGTCATCTAAAAGGCCACCCTGCTTATGACCAGTTCCACAAAATTCGCCCCCTCATAGACCACCTGTCATCAAAATTTGCAGATGCTTATACCCCTGAACAGTCATTTTGAGACATTTGGTTTCCAGACTACTCACGGTTTTGGGCCCGTAAAATGCCAGGGCGGTATAGGAACCCCACAAGTGTCCCCATTTTAGAAAAAAAGACACCCCAAGGTATTCTGTTAGGTGTATGACGAGTTCATAGAAGATTTTATTTTTTGTCAAAAGTTAGCGGAAATTGATTTTTATTGGTTTTTTTCCACAAAGTGTCACTTTCCGCTAACTTTTGACAAAAAAATAAAATCTTCTATGAACTCGTCATACACCTAACAGAATACCTTGGGGTGTCTTCTTTCTAAAATGGGGTCACTTGTGGGGTTCCTATACTGCCGTGGCATTTTAGGGGCCCTAAACCGCGAGGAGTAGTCTAGAAAACAAATGCCTCAAAATGACCTGTGAATAGGACGTTGGGCCCCTTAGCGCACCTAGGCTGCAAAAAAGTGTCACACATGTGGTACCGCCGTACTCAGGAAAAGTAGTATAATGTGTTTTGGGGTGTATTTTTACACATACCCATGCTGGGTGGGAGAAATTTCTATGTAAATGGACAATTGTGTGTAAAAAAAATCAAACAATTGTCATTTACAGAGATATTTCTCCCACTTAGCATGGGTATGTGTAAAAATACACCCCAAAACGCATTATACTACTTCTCCTGAGTACGGCGGTACCACATGTGTGGCACTTTTTTAACAACAATAACAATAACAATAACAATAATATTTATATAGCGCTTTTCTCCCTGGGGACTCAAAGCGCTGTGACCCTGCATTATGCAGTCTCAAAGGCTAGGGAAAAGAGGTGAGTTTTTAGCCTAAGTACGCTAAGGGGCCCAAAGTCCAATGAGTACCTTTAGGATTTCACAGGTCATTTTGCGACATTTGGTTTCAAGACTACTCCTCACGGTTTAGGGCCCCTAAAATGCCAGGGCAGTATAGGAACCCCACAAATGACCCCATTCTAGAAAGAAGACACCCAAAGGTATTCCGTACGGAGTATGGTGAGTTCATAGAAGATTTTATTTTTTGTCACAAGTTAGCGGAAAATGACACTTTGTGAAAAAAAACTATTAAAATCAGTTTCCGCTAACTTGTGACAAAAAAATAAAAACTTCTATGAACTCACCATACTCCTAACGGAATACCTTGGGGTGTCTTCCTTCTAAAATGGGGTCATTAGTGGGGTTCCTATACTGCCCTGGCATTTTAGGGGCCCTAAACCGCGAGGAGTAGTCTTGAAACAAAAATGACCTGTGAAATCCTAAAGGTACTCATTGGACTTTGGGCCCCTTAGTGCAGTTAGGGTGCAAAAAAGTGCCACACATGTGGTATCGCCGTACTCGGGAGAAGTAGTATGTCAAAATGACAATCTTTTGATTTTTTTTACACACAATTGTCCATTTACAGAGGTATTTCTCCCACCCAGCATGGGTATGTGTAAAAATACACCCCAAAACACATTGTACTACTTCTCCCGAGTATGGCGATACCACATGTGTGGCACTTTTTTGCACCCTAACTGCGCTAAAGGGCCCAAAGTCCAATGAGTACCTTTAGGATTTCACAGGTCATTTTTGAGAAATTTCGTTTCAAGACTACTCCTCACGGTTTAGGGCCCCTAAAATGCCAGGGCAGTATAGGAACCCCACAAATGACCCCATTTTAGAAAGAAGACACCCCAAGGTATTCCGTTAGTAGTATGGCGAGTTCATAGAAGATCTTATTTTTTGTCACAAGTTAGCGGAAATTGATTTTAATTGTGTTTTTTCACAAAGTGTCATTTTCCGCTAACTTTTGACAAAAAATAAAATCTTCTATGAACTCACCATACTCCTAATGGAATACCTTGGGGTGTCTTCTTTCTAAAATAGGGTCATTTGTGGGGTTCCTATACTGCCCTGGCATTTTAGGGGCCCTAAACCGTGAGGAGTAGTCTTGAAACGAAATTTCTCAAAATGACCTGTGAAATCCTAAAGGTACTCATTGGACTTTGGACCCTTTAGCGCAGTTAGGGTGCAAAAAAGTGCCACACATGTGGTATCGCCGTACTCAAGAGAAGTAGTATAATGTGTTTTGTGGTGTATTTTTACACATACCCATGCTGAGTGGGAGAAAGATCTCTGTAAATGGACAATTGTGTGTAAAAAAAATTAACAAATTGTCATTTACAGAGATATTTCTCCCACCCAGCATGGGTATGTGTAAAAATACACCCCAAAACACATTATACTACTTCTCCTGAGTACGGCAATACCACATGTGTGGCACTTTTTTGCAGCCTAACTGCGCTAAGGGGTCCAAAGTCCAATGAGCACCTTTAGGCTTTACAGGGGTGCTTACAATTTAGCACCCCCCAAAATGTCAGGACAGTAAACACACCCCACAAATGACCCCATTTTGGAAAGTAGACCCTTCAAGGTATTCAGAGAGGGGCATGGTGAGTCCGTGGCAGATTTCATTTTTTTATGTCGCAAGTTAGAAGAAATGGAAACTTTTTTTTTTTTTTTTTTTTCTCACAAAGTGTCATTTTCCGCTTACTTGTGACAAAAAATAATATCTTCTATGAACTCACTATGCCTCTCAGTGAATACTTTGGGATGTCTTCTTTCCAAAATGGGGTCATTTGGGGGGTATTTATACTATCCTGGAATTCTAGCCCCTCATGAAACATGACAGGGGGTCAGAAAAGTCAGAGATGCTTGAAAATGGGAAAATTCACTTTTTGCACCATAGTTTGTAAACGCTATAACTTTTACCCAAACCAATAAATATACACTGAATGGGTTTTTTTTATCAAAAACATGTTTGTCCACATTTTTCGCGCTGCATGTATACAGAAATTTTACTTTATTTGAAAAATGTCAGCACAGAAAGTTAAAAAAATCATTTTTTTGCCAAAATTCATGTCTTTTTTGATGAATATAATAAAAAGTAAAAATCGCAGGAGCAATCAAATAGAACCAAAAGAAAGCTTTATTAGTGACAAGAAAAGGAGCCAAAATTCATTTACGTGGTAGGTTGTATGAGCGAGCAATAAACCGTGAAAGCTGCAGTGGTCTGAATGGAAAAAAAGTGGCCGGTCCTTAAGGGGTAGAAAGCCCTAGGTCCTCAAGTGGTTAAATTATACATTCCCACTAGAGATGAGTGAGAATGTCTCTGGCAGCCTCGTGAAAATTTCCTTAAACTTCAGAGCTGTTCTGCATATTTTTGCTGAACCTTTTTCACTAATTGCATTGAAGTCAATGGGCCGACATTAATTGTTGATAGCTAAGCATGTCACATGACATGACACAGTGATCGAGTCCTGCATAAACGCGGGTGGACGATGTCCACCTACTTTTTTTAGACAGTGGACTTCGTCTACCCTACAGTGTTGCCAACCACCCGTAAATTTATGGGCATACCATTAATATATTTATGCAAATTTAGCTGCCCGTGAATTCTGTAAGAAATTTGGCAGCGTCCAAAAAAGGGTAGCCATTTGGCCACCCTATGAGCAGGAGGGGTGCCAGCGCAGTGAAGGGGGAGCAGTGGGCACAGTGGTGGGAAAGGGGGGACGTCTCCCCCTTCCCTCACCTGGGGCTCCCCCTTTCTTGCCCCCCCTCCAGACTAAGTTTTGTGCGTGGCGGCACCAGGCGGCAGGGCCGGGCCGAGGCATAGGCTGGAGAGGCTCCAGCCTCAGGGCGCAGTGTAGGAGGGGGCGCACAATTCATTCAGCTGTCATTCCTAATTGTGTATGAAGCAGAAAGAAATAAGAAAAGGGAATACATAGCAGTGACTGCAAGCCAGATAACTAGATATTAAGGTGTTGAGGAGGTTGTGGGCCCTGTGGCCCTCTTAATCTAATAGCAATCAGTGTGTGACAGCTGGGGTGGGAGCGGTGGAGGGGCGCACTTTGGTGTCTCAGCCTTGGGTGCTGGAGGACCTTGTCCCTGCTCTGCCAGGCGGGGACTCACCTCTGCCTTGATCCAAGCACCAGAGGAAGTTCCACATGCCGCTGACCAGATCAGACTAGCAGCATGCAGAGCACCCTCTCACGCGGGAACGAGGAAGAGGTAAGTCGTTCTCTGCCCACTGCCAGCCGCCCACAGAATTTATTTCTGGAGGGCGGAGCGAGGAAGGGGGAGCCGCAAGTGAGGAAGGGGGGGAAGACGTCCCCCTTCCCCGCCACTGTGCCCACTGCTCCCCCTTCACTGCGCTGCCACCCCTCCTTTTGGGAAAACCTGGCTACCTATTCTGGGGACACCTATAGACCTGGCTATCTAAACTGGGGAAACCTATAGACCTGGCTACATATTCTTGGGACACCTATAGACCTGGCTACCTATACTGAGGGCACCTTTTTTGGGAGAACTGCTGCCAGATTATCTGTATTTTTGGGAAATCGCTGCCAGATTATGAGTATGTTGGGAGAACTGCTGCTGCCAGATTACATCTATTTTGGCGGATCCACTGCCATATCATCTGTATTTTGGAAGAACCTCTGCCCCCTCCAACTTGTGAGCATTGTGGGGGTCACAGTTCTTCCTCTGTCCACTCCTCAATACTTCTCTACAGCAGGTATCCAGATATATTAGCTAGAAATAGACTAGAGTAATAACTAGCTGCCTGATCCAGCTGGGGGGGGGAGAAGGTACGGACTGAGAGGAAGAGGTGACTGCAGGACTCTGCATTTTCTTACTTGCACTTCGGAAGCAGAGCATTGAAGAGAAAGCAGTGCAGGCTCAGTGACAGGCTGTCTGCATGCTGTGTATTGCTTGTCTGCTTTGCTTCCGAACTGAAAGAGAACTGCAGAGCTCTTCAGTCACATCAACTCTCCTTCTCAGTCCGTTCCTCCCCCAGCTGGACGTTGAACTTATTTGTAATTAATATATATACATACATACATACATATAAATATATATTTTTTTCGTGGTGGTGGAGGGTTTCGGGGTTGGGGTGAGTCCACTCACCTCTTTTCCCAGGACTAGACCCCTGACATGACATGACACAACCACCAAATTTGCCAGGGAAGTGAAAGAGAACAGTGGCAGCAAAACATTATGAAAGTCCTTGTGATTTCCCAGAAAACTGCTGCTAAAGTGATGGCAGAAAAATTGGAATTTTGTCTGATAGACAGCATACAGAAGGCAGCAGAAACATTAGGCCACGGAAGCGGGACCTGAGATTGAGATGGTGCTGCTGTGTGTTAGCTCAGCCCACTACTAGCAGCAGTCTCTGACAAATAAAACAGCAGGAGATTGCATTGCAAGGTGGCATAATAAGCTGGATGATGTCTGGAATGAATGCTACCCATGAAGGTGTCTAGAAGTAGCATGGTGACATTAGGCCCAAGGATGGAGGACCTGAGATTTATCGTTATTATTTAGTATTTATATAGTGCTGACATCTACCACAGTGCTGGATATGTGCTACATGCACTGCCCCTGCTGCCACACCATTTGAATAGCTTGTTGATGCTTGGTGAGAAAGCATTTGCTTTTCCTTGTGTTTGCAATTAATTTGGGTAGTTGTGGTGTGTAGTGTGGTGACTGGTGAGAACACTGGGGAGGGCTGCCCACTATGGCCTCTGGTGGTCCAGAGAGGTGGCAGCACTTGGAACCCCACCTATATTGTTCACCTCTCTTTGTGGCATTACCACACAGACACCAGTTTCAATGGATTATTGTCAACAAGGCAACATTTTCCAATCTGTCTCATTATTTTTCCTTCCTGCCAGACAATAGTTTCTGCAGAAGACCTATGGGCTCCTTCTGTTATGGCCATTGTTTAAGACTCAACAGGAACCTTCACTAATTATAAAAATAACAGGACTAAAAAAAGGAAAAGGAATAACTAAGTATCATCCACACTGCACAGAAATGTGGACAGATTAGCACACTATAAGTGCTGTACCTGCATTAACTGGTGATACCTATGTTTCCTGTGCAAGGTGTTGCATGATTATTGCATGCAAAGCCCTGCATATTGAGCACTGTGCATTTTGATCTAGATTAGACACTGTATTTGCTCGCTTCCTGAAGCATTGAAAAGAAAAAAATGACTCCCAAATATTGACTGAATTAAGATACAGTACTAAAGTACTTCTCGTAGTAAACTGCTTTTCCTGGCCCCTTTGAGTTTACTATAAAGGTATTCTACTGTATATAAAATGTACTATAAATTACTTTTTTCCCAATGTTGCTGTCACTTATGGTAGTTAGTGAAAATGTGACAGGTTTTGAAATCCTGTAGTCCATCTTCTCATGGAGGAATCTATGAAATGTCTTTCTTTACAAAAGCACTTACTAAACAGCCGTTTTTTTAGTCAACCTGCCAAACAGTGTGCAAATGAGTAAGGAGACTGGTCAGCATCTTTGTAGATCATTTGTAATGAATGCATTTGTACAGAATAAAAGTACACTGAGAATCTTTCATGAGGAGATGGGCTGGTGCAAAATCTGTCAGAGCTTCCAGCTTTTTACTGCAGACTGTAAGTGACAGAAACATAAGGAAAAGGTAATTTATAGTGCATTTTACTCTGGAAGAAACTTACATTCTATATGTATGCATTTTATTTATTTATTTCCTTTAAGGTTACTCACCAAGGTCATGTAAGCTAGAGTTAGGGTACAAGGTATGAGAAAGCTTAAATTGGTTGTTAGCATTAGAAATCCAGGACTAGGCATTAAAAAGAGGTTTGGGTTTAGAAAATAAACTGAAAAGTTTAACAGAGGCGCCACAATATTATAAAAACGATTAAAATCCGTTTAAAGAGAGGAGGTAGTGGTGGACTTACCTCCTCCAAGTAGACACCAAAAATCATTGGTTTAACCTCCTTGGCAGAAACCCCGAGCTGAGCTCGGGGTAAGCCGCCGCGGAGGATTTCTCAGGCCCTGCTAGGCCGATTTTCATAATTTTTTTTTAGAACGCTGCGTGTTCGGGTCGATGGCCACCGCTTGCTGCCGATGCGCCGCTACCCGGCACAATACAGGGCCCCCTGCATACCCCTTGCGCAGCCTGGCCAATCGCCGCCAGGCTGTGCTATGGGGTGGATCGGGACTCCCTGTGACGTCACAACATCGATGACGTCGATTACGTCACTCCATTCGTCGCCATGGCGACGGGGGAATCCCTGAAGGAAATCCCGTTTAGAACGGGATTTCCGGATGGGCTTGATCGCCAGCTGCGATCAGAGGGGTGGGAGGGAGGCTGTAGGGAGGGGGGAATCATGTAGCTAGCGCTAGGCTAGCTACATGATAAAAAAAAAATTAGGCTTAAAAAAACACGCAGCCGCAGAACAATTGACCGCCAGGGAGGTTAAACAAACAATTTATTCACAATACGCCAAGCACCAACGCATTTTGCAGATGTGATCCTGCTTCCTCAGGCAATATAACGGAGCAGTAACAATAAGGTCAGTAACAAAACTAAGCCTCTGACAGATTTTTGGTGTCTACTTGGAGGAGGTAAGTCCAACAATACCGCCTCTTTTTAAACAGATTTAAATCGTTTTTATACTATTGTGGTGCCTTTGTTAAAACTTTTCAGTTTATAGTCTAGTGCCTAGTTTCTCAACATGCGGTACGCGTACCCCAGGGGGTACTTCTGATGGTTCCAGGGGGTACTCGGGTTTGATTTACTTAACCAAGAATAACAAATTTTGAGTTTTAAAAAATGATAAATCTTATATAGACAACACCAAAATAGTATTTTAGATAATTAAAAGCAATAGTTAAGGCTTGGAAATTGTTTGGTACCAATTATCATGTACTATAATTGAATATATATTTGTCAAGGGGTACTTGTGATAATGTTTACTATGCTAGGGGGTACTTGGTAAATTCAAGGTTTTAAAAGGGGTACATACCAATAAAATGTTGAAAAACACTGGTCTAGTGCACCCTTGGTGGAGGGGTGTTACACCATCTCTCCGATCTACAGAGAGCGACATCTTAACCTGAGTGGTTCAGGTCTAATCTCCCCAACTGCCATTGCAGTGGTTACCTTGGTGGTAACCCTGGTTTGGGAGTACAGTATATATTTCGATTGATACTACTTCTTTCCTGGTATTAAGACTTAATACACTATATTGGGCTCTTGGTGTCCTTATTTTTCTTGGGTTTAGAAAAGTTAGGGTTAGGTATCAAGAAGTGCTTAATATTGAGCAGAAACCAGGGTTAGGTGTCAAAAAGGGGTTAAACTTAAGGGGAGATAAGCCTTAGGGATCAGGGTAATGTGGGCTAAAATCAGGGTGATGAACATCTATAGTTGGTTCATGGAGTACACAGACTTCTTGGCAATAATTTCTGACTTACTATCAGTTTCCTAACTAAATGATAAAACATTTGGTGGTCCATACTGAAGGGGGGGTCATGCATTGTACATTGTTTGCAGTAGAATCTTAGGCATCTTTCTTCTCACAATCAGAATTATCAAATTGTTGTTATAAGGTTTGTGCCCCAAAAGCTAATGATTTCTACATAATACCCCCAAAACAAGCTAAAGAAGTAATGGGCATTGCCCTGAATACTAGAGAAATCATTGTAACAGGTGGTGACCTGGGACATTTGTATGCAGAGGCAATTGGTCTGGCAGGCTGAATGTCTGTCAGCGTGGAACAGACAAGTTAGCAGGCAAGAGCAACAAAGCTGTTTGTCTGGACTCTGGAACAAATCTTTCTCCTAGCCAGATGCAGCTGATGCTTAGTGTCTGTCTATCTGCAACTTAAAACCAGGCTGTCAGTAAACAACATCCTGGACCCTCTACAATCTGGCTTTAAGAAACACCACAGCTGTGAAACAGCCCTCATCCAAGTCTGCAACGATCTGCTCATGGCAAGGGACAGAGGGGAATGCTCCATCCTAATCCTGTTGGATCTCTCAGCTGCTTTTGATACAGTTGACCATGAAATCCTGCTTAACAGACTGCAGGAGTACTGTGGCATCAGTGGATCAGTCCTCCAGTGGTTCAGATCATTCCTGACTGACAGAACACAGAGAGTATCCCTAGGACCTATAATGTCCAAACCTGCACCTCTACAATTCGTAGTGCCACAAGGATCAATCCTATCCCCTCTGCTGTTTGCAATCTACATGTTGCCACTCGGTACACTTATCCAACGACATGGCCTGACGTACCACTGCTACGCCGATGACACACAGCTATACCTGTCCTTCAAACCTGGTGGAACAGACCCTACCCCAAAAATAAACTCTTGCTTAGCTGAGCTTCAGGCATGGATGAATGATAACTGGTTGAAACTGAATGCTGACAAAACTGAGGTCCTGTTTGTCCAAAGCCAGTGCTCGCCATCAAAACAGCTCTATCCTAAAGCAACACCAATCAGGATTGGGAATTCAGACATAAACAGCTCCAACCTTGTGCGCAGCCTTGGCGTACTAATCGATGGGGAATTGAGTTTCAGAAACCAAATTTCATCTGTAGTTAAATCTTCCTTCTTTCATCTGAAGAACATTGCAAAGATTAAACATCTGATTCCCCCAGAGGATCTTCAAACCCTAGTCCACGCCTTCATCACATCACGGCTGGACTACTGCAATGCCCTTTATGCTGGCCTCCCCAAAAAGGACCTGCGTCGCCTGCAATTAGTGCAGAATGCTGCTGCCAGATTGCTAACAAACCAGCCTCGCCACTGTCACATTACACCGATCCTTCGCTCACTGCAGTAGAATGGAGAATACTCTTCAAGATTGGACTGCTGACATTCAAATCCCTGCACAATCGGGGCCCTGGATACATGAAGGACTTGCTGAAGCTGCACCACACCTCTCACAACCTCAGATCAGCAAGTTCTATAAACTTGGTCACTCCCAGAGTGCACCTCAAAAAATCTGGAGACAGAGCCTTCTGTCATGCTGCCCCTACTCTTTGGAACTCCCTACCACACCCAGTAAAGACAGCACCATCCCTGGAGCTATTCAAATCCAGACTGAAAAGCCACCTGTTTAGCCTGGCATTTCCAGATTTATAAAATTCTTCCTCTGTACCACGATAATCGGAGCCATGCTTATGCGCTTTGAGTCCCACGGGAGAAAAGCGCTTTACAAATGTTATTTGTTGTTGTTGTTGTAGTGTAGTATCCAGAGGCAGAGCCAGATTAAGGCTAAATGGGACCCTAAGCAAAGTAACTGATTTGGACCCCCCCATCATGTCGTAATAGAAGCAGAAGATGCAGCTGCACAGCAACATGCCGCACACACCGGGGCAGCCGAGCTACTGGTTGCTATGGGCAACAGCCCGCTTTCCTCTGTGGGTGCACAATACAGGGAATAGCAGCAGCAAAATGCAGGGTGAGAGATGAATGGCTGGGACATTTGCATTCAGGGACTGGGGCACCCCTGTGAAGAGGGCGCCAGATATCACAGCAGCAGCACTTTCCCCCTGCATCTCCAGCCTGGCAATAGCAGAAAGCTCTGGACACCGCCAAACCGGAAGCCATTCCCCAGACAGAATTACATAATCACCCCCACCTCCGAACAACCGATTTCCTCCCAAACTAGACAGCCACCATGCAGCCTCCATCCCAGTGAATACGATAGTCCAGCAGAGAAGGCAGCCGCAGCGGGGCAGAATGACAGCACCAGATAACTCGCATTCACCTATTGCGATCCAAGCAATAGAGGTCCCATCAGACTCCTATAGAGCGCCACTGCTCTGTTACTACTACTATTACTACTTACTACTTCCTGTCTGATCTGAGAATCAGGAAGTTCAGAGCGAACGGCTGCACTGTAGAAGAGACAGATGGGTTTCAGATGATGGGATCTCTATCACTTCGATCATGGATAGGTGAGTGAGCATTTGCCATCTGCTGCTATCATTCTTGCTGCAGTTGTGGTTCTCTGTGGGAAGGGAGGGAGGAGTGGGCAGTGGCAGAGTGCACAGTAGCAGGAGGGGGACCTAGGAGGAGAGCCTGGCTCTGAAGACAATCAGCAGCGCACGGCATCATTTGACAAGACAAGACAAATAACATTTATATCGTGCTTTTCTCCTGGCGGACTCAAAGCGCCAGAGCTGCAGCCACTAGGACGCGCCCTATAGGCAGTAGCAGTGTTAGAGAGACTAGCCTAAGGTCTCCTACTGAATAGGTGCTTGCTTACTAAACAGGCAGAGCCGAGATTCGTACCCTGGTCTCCTGTGTCAGAGGCAGAGCCCTTAAAGGGACTCCGAGCAGTGCCTTATATTTCATTGCATTGTGCTGAATCGAGCTGCTGAATTTGGAGAAAAGTCATCCTGTGTAATTCAATGTAACTATGGAAAGATGCATATCATTTTGAAGCTCTCTTACTCCTCTTTCCAATGATAGATAAACTGCCACCCTACGCCTTTTAATTTTCGTTATTTTTGCGATCGAAATTGCTGTGGCCACAATACCACGATAAGTATACTGTAAGTAAACAACCACCCTCAAATCATGCAAACTCTTACAAGAAATATAAAACATATATCTATAATTAGTCTGGAATATTTATAGTAAGCAAACAGTAATATGAAATGCAATTGAAGGATTATTTTTATTTATTTTAGTTTTCAATAGCAGCATGGAAAGGATTCAGAAATACTGGTGGTAGGGGAATGGACTTTATGTCCACATTAGAGAGACTTCACATTTCTCTGTGTCCCTGGGACTTTAATGTAGTGATTCGCATAGATGTAATTTTGCATAAAAATCAGCAATTACATTGCAAAATCATAATGCAAAACTCTGGGAACAATCCATTCGTAATTTCATGTAAATTTGTGTGTAATTTCCGTGCAATTTTGTGGCGACTTTAGAGGATACTGCCCTTAGCAGCAAATAATAAAGTTATATCTATCTATCTATACTATCTATCTAGGTATATAGATAGATCTATCTATCTATCTATCTATTTATCTATCTCTCTATCTATCTCAGCGACTATATCTCGGGGTGGGAAACTGCTTTCCCTGAGGCCCTCATTATCATCTTAGGGGATTTCTATAGCGCAAACCTGCAACAGGAGCTGCTACACTTCCAGCAGCACATTACCTGCCCCACCAGGAACCACAACACCCTGGACAAATGCTACACGGCCCTCAGAAATGCTTACAAGGCCACTCGAGGCTCTCCCGTAGGGAACTCAGATCACTGCCTGATCCACCTGATCCTTACTTACTATCCTTACTTACTGTAGGCAGCTTGAGACGACAAAGCCCGCCACTAGAACTGTGAAAAAGTGGACAGTGGACGCAAAAATGAGACTACAGGCATGCTCGAAATGTACTGACTGGTCGGCCCTGGAGGCATCCACCTTGGAGGAATGGTCAGAAAATGTCCTCTCCTACATTCGCTTCTGTAAAGATGCGTGCATTCCAACCAAAACCTTCAAAGTCTTCCCAAATACAAGCCCTGGTTCAACAGCAACCTACGACGTCTCCGGAAAATCAAGGAAGAGGCGCACAAGTCGGGCACCCCAGAAGAGTTCAGGGAAGCCAGAAATACCCTGAATAGAGAACTGAAAGCTGCAAAGAGGACCTACTCTAACAAGGTAGGCCTTAGCCTTCAGTCCAGCAACTTGAGGGAAGTCTGAAAGGGTCTCAGGGCGGCCACAAACTTTAAACCCCCCCATCAACACGCAGCCCCCAGCTTCAAACTGGTGGAAGAACTCAATGAGTTCTAATGCAGATTTGATCTCCAACCCAAGCAGCCCGTGATCCCAGTGTAACATTTCTAGTGGCAGCTGCGGTGAACAGCACCGCCGCCGCAGCTGCCGCCATGTCCCTGCCCATTCCTCCGGCGTGTAGGACGCCGAGGACGGGACTGTCAATAGCTCATAAGGTCGCTGTCTCGCATGGGCGCTCGCACAGACAGGACCTTTATGCTAGGAGGAGGCTCGTCTGCTGTCGTGAATACTTTGTGTTAGCGCTCAGACCTTAGACTAGATCCAGGTGTTGAAACCAAGGACTTCACACCAAGACTAGGAATTGTTTATTATTGATTACCTGTGTATGATTCTGGCTAAACCTCTGACTTTGCTATTGCTTAACGTTTCTGTACTTCTGCCTATCTGACTAGTCACTGAACTCTGCCTGATTACTGTTTACTCCTCTGCCTCACGATTCTGTACTGATACTTACCTCTCTGTTGCCGAACCTTGCCTGTCTGACCACTCTACTCACCAGTGGGCCCTAGCCACTGGTGAGGTGCTCTATACCCGCCAGCTCCACTGGTCGGGTGTTGCCTAGTGACTGATAGTACCTTCCCAGCTCCTCTGGGAAGGTTCAGCCAAATCTATCCAAGTCACCTGTTAGGACCTTCTCCAGATCCTCTGGGAAGGTTTGATTAAATCTATACTGTCATCGTACTGATAGTACCTTACCAGCTCCCCTGGTAAGGTCTCGCAAAACTATTGAAGTTACGGTTGCACCAAACACTACTCACACAGTCTGTGTTAGCTATACTGGCATTATTGGTGATTCTGCAGATCACCTAATAATCTGGTATAGTGTCTGTATTATTGGTGATTCTGCGGATCACCATATAATCAGACGTCTGAGTTATAACACCCAACCGTTACACCCAGCATCCCAGCCAGCACTGCATTCCACGACATCTGCGACAAAGGATGCCCGGGGCCGCCCAGTGGCCAGTGGCACCCCCGCTGTGACCGCAGTGCTAGAGGAGGATGTGCTACAACTCCTTCGCAGACTCAATCCCAGGAAAGCCCAGGCCCGGATGGAGTGTCCTCACACTGCCTAAGAACCTGTGCAAACCAACTCGCTCCCATCCTCACCTCTCTTTACAACAGATCCCTATCAGAAGGGAAGGTCCCCTCCTGCTTCAAAAGGTCCACAATCATACCAGTCCCCAAAAAATCAGGGAACACAGAGCTCAACAACTTCAGTCCCGTAGCCCTGACCCACATCATCATGAAAGTATTCGAGAGGCTGGTGCTTGCCCACCTGAAGCACACCACCAACACCCTCCTTGAACCACACCAGTTTGCCTACAGGGAAAACCGATCAGCAGACGATGCCATCAATGTCAGCCTGGCATACATCTCAGAGCACCTCAACAGACCAGGAGCCTACGCCAGGGTCCTTTTCCTGATCTTCAGCTCAGCTTTTAACACCATCTGTCCGGACAATCTGATGGCAAAGACCGTGGAACTGATTGTGGACTTCCGAAATCTCCCTCCTGCTCCTCTTCTCCCTGTGCTCATTGATGGGTCTGAGGTCTCCAGCGTTCAAAGTGTAAGGTCCCTGGGAACAACCATAACAAGCTACCTCAAATGGGGCAAAACATTACCAGAACTTAGAAGAAAGCACAGCAGAGGTTATTCTTCCTACGCCAACTGAAGAAATTCGGTATGTCGCGGGAATTGCTTACACCACAACCATCAAATCCATCCTCTGCTACTCCATCATCATCGTCTGGTATGCAGGAGCAACCGCTAGGGACAAATACAAACTCCACAGAGTGATAAACGCAGCAGAAAAGATCATTGGCGCCCACCTGCCCTCGCTAAATCTCCTCTGCTCCATGAGAATGAAGACACCCGGGCAGACGCTACTTCGAGCCCCTACCATTGGGACGCCGTTTCAAATCTATCCCCTCCAAAACCACCAGGCGTATGAACACCTTCTTCCCCCAAGCGGTTCTCCTGTTGAACTCACTGGACTCAAGCCCCCACCCCTTCCCCCCCCACCGGGTCTGCACCACTGAGTCACTATAGCCCTCAGGGCAACCCTTCCTCATAGCTGTAAACTCTGACCCTCCCAAGACTCAAACTTGCGTTGCTTTATATTGTTTGCTTTGTATGTTTTGTTTTGCTTTGCTTATGTTTGCCTTGCGTTGTTATATGTTCCTGAACTGCCTTTGCCATGTGAACCACAAGCAATTCCGGGCACGCCAATCGGTGTTCTTGGTGATAATAAAGATGATTCTGGTTCTGATTCTGAGTCTATCTATCTATAACTATTATTTGCTGCTGTGGGCAGTAGTGCTGTCCATAGCTGTTTTTTTTTTTTTTGCATTTAGAATCCCTTATATTGGATCCAATACAGTTATTTGTATTGAATCCAAAATTGAATTGGCCACTGGATGTCATGATGCTGCATGCACCCGACATCAGGGGGACAAAGGCAATGTCATTAGAGGGACACGCCGGGGGACGTGATTGCTGAGGGACAGGAAACAATGAAAGAGGAAGAAGAGGATTTTGCCGCGGGGAATTGCTGAGAAGAAGATGGGAATACGCCCGCAGGGAAGCCGGGAGGTGCCAGCGAGGGATCCTGCACATCTGCTATGCCGCAGGTAAGTAACTGGAATTACTGGATGAGCCTTACTCGTCCTTACCAATTCTAGCTATTTTTTTAGTATGAGTCAGGATCATCCATACCATTAGGGATTAAATATGAAATAAAAAGTAATTTAAGAGGTAATCTATACATTATTCTAAAGGGGTGGTGACACTAGGTACGGGGGGGGGGGGGCATTACCTATAGAACAGGGAACTATATAAATAGGAACTCTACCACAGATCAAACAAATTCAAAGGATCATTAAGAGTCAGCATTCGAGGGCTTCAAGAAATTTGAGGACCTTTTAGAATTCAGATCCAGATTCAGATTTGGGAAGTTTTGAGATTTATCCCATCAATTGCACAGCACAGCAGAATCATTATGCATGTCAACTCACTGCCCATACAATTCTATGGACCAGTTCACAGTGATGTATTGTAACTGATTGCGTTATTCTAACTCACTGCATGTAGGCTTAGCATTAACCGCTTGCCGACCGCGTCACGCCAATAGGTGTGGCCGCGGCGGCAGCCCCAGGACCAGCTAACGCCGATTGGCGTAAAGTCCTTGGGGCTCGCAGTACAGGAGATCGCGCACACGCTGCGCGTGCATCTCCTGTTAGTGGGCGGAGTGGAGTGGAGCCTTCAGTCTCCGAGCGGCGGTTGCCGCTCGGAAGACTGTTAGACGGCGGAATCGCTGTCTAATTACATTGTACAGCGCTGCGAACGGCAGCAGCACTGTACTGGGGACAGCCATGTGACATGGTTGTCCCCGCGGGACACTAGAGAGAAATCGGCTCTCATAGGCAGAAGCCTATGACAGCTGATCGCCGTTATTGGCTGGCTGTGGGGTGGGAGGGAGGGAAAAGCGAAAGGAAAAAAAATAGGCAGTTTTATTTAAAAAAAGACAACATTTACACAAAACAAACAAACACTGGGGGGGGAGGGGGGTGATCAGACCCCACCAACAGAGAGCTCTGTTGGTGGGGAGAAAAGGGGGGAGGAATCACTGGTGTGCTGTGTTGCGTGGTCCTGCAGCTTGGCCTTAAAGCTGCAGTAGCCTTTTTTTAACAAAAATAGCCTGGTCTTTAGGGGGGGTAAAGCCCATGGTCCTCAAGAGGTTAAAGTCTATGTCCAGTCTCTATTGCAGTTCATACTCATTATCATTATTATCCTGCGTAAGGGCCGGTTCACACTTGCTTTAAAAACGTATTCATGAGATACATTTTTAAAGTTCTGCTTAAATGCAGGAAGCAGGTCCTACGTTGAAAATAGGATCTACTTCCACTTGTTACAAAACATGGATCAGTGTACGATCCGTGTGCCACATAACGCAAGACAGAACGCAGAGTCCCAACTTGGCACATTTTCCCAGACCGGAAGGGAAAATGTGGCCATTGAAAACATATGAGAATGGACACTGTCAGTTCTCATTAGGCAAATCGCCACATTCACATTGCCCGTCTTGCCTGCATCCTGTCACCGCCGTAATGTCATACTCATGTGTCCCGTCGCCCATCCCCGCCACACAGTGCCTTCAAAACAGCCCGTGGACTGCAGGATCTCCATTGGGCTGCAAAATGCCAATTGCAATCCTCAGCTACAGGGAGAATTCTCATTGCTTCATGTTGGACATATGAACATTCTCCCTGTTGGTAGGATGAATTGGCCTGCTGCAGCCTATGGAGAGCCACATGAATCTGCTGGTCTCCAGGTTGGTACAGATGTGATCGACACTGCAGACATGTGGCGAGGTGCGGACTAGGAATGGGCGGGGGAAAATTGTTGCATGTGTATGCAGAACGGACGGTATGCATCTGCCTCGCGGATGCACTTACCATTTCCGTTCTGCAAGTGTGAACCGACCCTTATTGCAACTGACCACTGTGAACCTAACCTATCCTATACTATAATCTCCCTGTGTCGCTGCTTCCAGCTGTCCCTGTGTCCCTGTTATTTGCCTACTGCGCATGTGCGCAGTACGGACAGCTAGACGGGACCAGGAAGTGAGGCGGGCAAGCGAGGTGGGCGGGCGAGTGAGGTGGGCGGGCGAGTGAGGTGGGCGAGGTGGGCAGGTATGGGCGTGCGCGCGACGGGTGCAGGCAGGTGTGCGGTGGTTGCGTGCCCGGCGGGCGCGCGCATGCACACTGGCGGTGGCAGGAAAAAGACCTAGAGCCCGTTTTTAAACAGGCTTGGGTCTACTAGTGTCTTAATAAAGATTCCATTTGATTTTATTTGACAGATTTAACAGATTTGTTTTCCTATCTACCTATCCTTAAAAGTACAGTCTACAGTACAGCGCTGCGTAATATGTTGGCGCTTTATAAATACAATAAATAAATAAAGGGAGAGAAAAGCAGTAATGTATCAGAGTACATTGTTAATAAGTAGTATGCATTGATTAATTTACATAATTGTAACTGTCATTAGCAATGTTACAACACTGATAACATTCACTGAGGTGTCTAATAATACCTTCATAATAAAGCAACCATTTTAGTAATTCGGGGGTAAAAGGAAACACCCTGTAACATTTCTTTCCATCGCTGTCTTTTTATGGAAGCAGTACTAAAATTAATCACTCGCTTTTCATTTGGTAATATGTGATGATTATGTTTTAATGTTTTCTGGTATTAAAATAAAATATAAATATACTTCCCAGCAGCAAGATTCATTTTCCTGCCAATATTTGTAAAACCATGCCCTTTGTCAATGAATGAGCAATGTAATGAGATTGTATGAATGCATAAATAAATAATAAAATAATATTAGCTTAGGTTGCATTTGCCAGTATTTCAATATTTTTTACTTGCCCAATCTTAACTTTACAACTACTGAGTGATCCCAATAACATATACTGTTTAAGACATCTAATGGAACACAATGGGACCGAGCAGTGTTAATCAATGGAAGAAAAAAAATGATGACTGGCATTACTGCAGATAATCAGTTTCCCCTATATACGGTAAATGGTAAATAACCGGCGGCTAGTGGACGAAAAGGGTGCCGCCATAGAATCCAATCAATTATTGTTAATACGGAGAAAAAAAACTGAAAAAATAAATATCATTAACAACATTAGAACGTTACAGTTTTTGAAGTATGCTATTGTTTTAGAAGTGATACATTATAGTTTTTGTCATATTATTTTGTTTGGATGTACAGATTTAATGTTATCAAAGATATTATAATTTCTATGTGTAAAAGGGTGTTTCTGCAGGGGGAGTGGTTAGGGCTAGGCACCACCCAGTGCGTGGTTAGGGTTAGGCACAACCAAGGGGGGTGGCTAGGGTTAGGCACCACCAGGGGAGTGGTTAGTTTTAGGCACCACCAGGAGAGTTTTCTGTGTGAGAGTAGGGTTGGGTTAAGCTGTATTGTTGAATTACGTTACAATTTTTAACGTTAATATATTTTCGTTATGAACTCCCGTCTTTTTTTTTTAAACTGTTTTTATCATTTGACCAATTTTGTTAACAATAGTTATCGTTATTGAGATTTTGTTATCCACTGGTGCCATTTCGTGATCCAGCTGGGCCCTTTTTTCTGGCGCCCATTTTTCATGCACGCGTCCAATGGGAGAAATGATAGAGAAGTGTATAAATGATCTGACCATGTGATCCTTTTGTATGTCTCTGATTGCCCGGTCATGCTCACATCACTTCTGCTTCGGGATTAGTCTACACATGAAGCAAGTGGCATGTGATCATCACATAACTGTGACAAGCAAATCACAGGCTTTCAAATCAATCACATGCTTATTAGTGATGTGCCAAAATTTCACATATGCGTAATTTCACATGTTAATTTGCAATTACTATGCAAAACCGTAACTCGTTATTTTTAGAAAACGCGTAATAAATGTTGTTGTAATTCATAAAGTCGTATCGTAATTTCACATTGACTCATAATTTTGGGCACAATTTCATGTTTACTCATAATTTCACATAATTTACTGGAATACTAATCAATCGTAATTGTGTAAATATTGGTTATATTTACGCAAAATAGTGCATAATTAGGACTTAGCTATTACAATAATAATAATTACAAAAACAATAATCATAATTAGGAAAATTACAAATATGCCTGTGATTACACAAAATTTTGCTATGAGGACTGTAATAACAAAAATTACAACATTTACAATTACCCTCATCACTGAAGCTTATTAATGATATCTTCTACAGGAAGGTTTAAGTAGAAACTTCTCCTCTCCAGTTACTACAAACAAAGTTAGGAACATTACCTACTGTATGGTTTCTTTGTGTCGATGTCACAGCAGCTTTTTAGTCTCACAGCGACATATAGCTAAAATTGGGTCAGGGCTGTGTAGAAAGGAATTGTGACGTTATTTTTCAACACATTGAGCACCTATACAGATATCTGAGATGTGTGATGCCAGAGCATTGTGACTGTAAAAGTCATGTGCTTTCATTGTGAAGCAATTAAGAGAAGCATCATACTTGTCTGCATGTTAGCAGAAACCTTTAGTAATGAAAATTTATCTCGTAATACGTGACACTTTCATACAAAAGAGCTGTTGTCATTGCCACTCTGATGCTAAAACCATGCTTGGGTTGGACTTCCTAATATCCTTTTTCTAGGAAAATGCAGCATTTAAGTATTACTTTCTGGGAATTCTGAGTTTTATTCTAAGAGGAAAGGCATGACTAGCTAACAATGGCATTGTCATACAGCCAGGCTACAAAGACTAGGCTAAGAACTAGCCCTGGCATCTAAAGCCTTGTTTTTTAGTGATCTTTCTAATTCTAAAAAAAAACAAGTAGTCTGCTACATTTTTCATTTCCATTATTACTAGTTTACTCATACTTGTATGTGATTATACACACAGTACAAGTTAAATAAAAAAAATCACTAGCAATTAAAATACATGCCCTGATTTACATCTTTTCTTTGGTATTTTCTGCCCTGCCTGGATCTTGCAAAGTTTGAGGGTGCGTTCACATGCACTGTACTGCTGAGACTTGATCTGGAGTCTGCTACACAGATGTGTAGCTAGCCTACGGGGTAGCAACCAGTTCTGTTGCTATGAAGGGGGGAGGTAGGATAACAATGCGGTGGATGAAGGTGCAGCTTCAACTGGGTGAGGTAAGTATGATAAAAATAGACTAGGCTGAGACAATCCAGAAATCTGGTTCTCGCTGCAACCAATTGAGACCGGCTGTGATCCAGGCATGTGTCTGAGGCTTAAATCATTGAAAACACTGTAAATAGACTTTGAACAATAGAAGATTACTTATGAAGAGTTAAAGGTCTCATCAATAATACAATCTTGATTGTACAATCTTACCACTACCTAAAGCATCTGTTACAATTGTATTCACTCAGTTTACCTTTCTACTAAATAGATATGATCAGATTGTGCAGTCAAGATTTGTATCATTAATGGCCACCGTAAAAGGACAACTGTAACCACCCAAGAAAAAAAAGTTATATGGTCCCCTAAAAGTAGGGAAGGCTCTGGATCCCTTAGAGCATCCCTGTTCTTCTCTGTGTCCCCTCGTTCCACCACTGAGCCCCCAATTCCAGAATTCAACTTTAATGTCAAAGAGGCCTTCTGGTTTCCTCGGAAGGCCACGAAAGTACTCAGGTCTCCAAGTGCATCCAAAGTTGAATGGCTCCATACTGTGCATGTGCAAGCATGGGCTCACTCATGCGCAGTACGGAGCCACTTGTCTTCAGAAGCATAGTATGGATACAGAGGCGCCAAAAGGATAAAAGTATCTAAAAAGTTGAAAACATGAGGAGGCAGTGGATTCAAGCAGACACAAAAATTGCCAATGTGTTTGTCAATTACAACTAGTTAATTTACTCACTCCAGGGGACAATGCAACAGGTTTCGCAGGGTTGAACCCGCTTCATCAGGCAATAATGTATGTGGTCAGTAGAAGAGCCTCTGTGCCTGGCTCTTCTACTCTGTGTTTTGTCTTCAGAAGTACTTTGGAGACCCAAGTACTTCTAAATAGGCCCGAAGATGCTGCCGGTGGAAAGTTTGAACATGGCCAGTGGTGGAAAATTTGAACAGGGCCTTGCGGTGAAATGTGGGGACTTCGGGAGGAACAGGAAGGCTCTAAGGGTTTCAAAGCCTTCCCTCCTCTTAGGTGAGTATCAGACTTTTTTGTTTTAGGAGGATACAGGTGTCCTTTAATAGGTAGCAGCCTCAACAGACTTTTTCCAAGTTTTCCTGAACATATCAGTGTGCTGTAGTTTTAACAAATCTGTACATATTCTTCAGGTAAGTGTTTTTAAAGAGACTCTGTAACAAAATGTTCAGCCTTATTTCTTCTATCCTATAAGTTCCTATACCTGTTCTAATGTGCTCTGGATTACTGCAGCCTTTTCTAGTTGCACTGTCTCTGTAATATATCTAATCTTCTTTTGCCAAACTTTGTCGACCCAGAGAGGAATGCACTGCCTCTGCTGTGATAGGGAGAAGTTGTGCATGCCCCCTCCACGCCCCCTGCAGGCTCGGTGTGTGTGCTTTGTTTATTAGTTTATTAGTCACAGACAGGGTCTCTGCTCTCAATTTCAGCTTGTCTGAGGGGGGAGTCCATGCTGAGAAACTGTGAGAATCCCTGACTGGAGTGCAGATAATTCACTATGAAATAAAAGCTTGTAGTATACTGTAACATGATATATATATATATATATATATATATATATATATATATATATATATATATATATATATATATATATATATATATATATATATATACACACAAACATCCCTTCCTGGTTAGCGGCCATGTTTTTTGTTTGTAAACACTGCCTAAAACTGGCTATTAAGAGCCAGGATCGCGGCGGGGAGCGATGGAAAAGGCAAAGAGGGATCCAGGAGATCACAGTGACTCATTTGGTATGTTTCTTATTGTACAAATCGGATTCTCTTTAAATATAAAGGAAACAAATCACTGCTCACAAATGGGCAAAGTTGTTAAAATGCTTATTTCCGGCACAGACTATAGATAATTGAGATGTCAGGTATGCTTATTGTATCTACTTTATCCGCTCAGCTTGTTCACTTATGATTGATCTATGCAACAAATCTAGTGGTCAATTGTCTCTAGCCTGTAACTTATATAATTTGATAATGTCAAGTTCCTTTTTTGTTTGTTGTAATGTACGACATGTATGTTTTCAACACTTTTTCCCTGTTTGGGGTAAATATTACGCATTCCATTTAGCTTTGAATATTGATTCCAATAAAAAATAGAGTTGGGCCGAACCTCCGATTTTAGGTTCGCGAACCGGGTTCGCGAACTTCCGCGGAAGGTTCGGTTCGCGTTAAAGTTCGCGAACCGCAATAGACTTCAATGGGGATGCGAACTTTGAAAAAAAAAAATTTATGCTGGCCACAAAAGTGATGGAAAAGATTTTTCAAGGAGTCTAACACCTGGAGGGGGGCATGGCGGAGTGGGATACACGCCAAAAGTCCCCGGGAAAAATCTGGATTTGACGCAAAGCAGCGTTTTAAGGGCAGAAATCATATTGAATGCTAAATGACAGGCCTAAAGTGCTTTAAAACATCTTGCATGTGTATACATCAATCAGGTAGTGCAATTAAGGTACTGCTTCACACTGACACACCAAACTGTTCACTGAACAGAACAGGTATGCAGTGGCGGGTTCACTGAACAGAACAGGTATGCAGTGGTGGGTTCACAGAACAGGTATGCAGTGGTGGGTTCACAGTACAGGTATGCAGTGGTGGGTTCACAGAACAGGTATGCAGTCAGGGACAAGCTAAGCCTAACTAATCTTTACCTATGAGAGACAGTGCAGCAGCTCGCCCTACTCTCACTAATGCAGGCAGGCAGTGGCACACGAGTGACCGTAATGGCCGCCGCTGCCTGCTTTATATAAGGGGGGTGGCGCTCCAGGGGCTAGTGTAGCCTAATTGGCTACACTGGGCCTGCTGACTGTGATGTAGAGGGTCAAAGTTGACCCTCATGGTGCATTATGGGGCGAACCGAACTTCCGCAAAAGTTCGCCTGCGGGACGCGAACGCGAACCACGGAAGTTCGCATGGAACCGTTCGCAGGCGAACCGTTCGGCCCAACTCTAATAAAGAATCGTTGAAACTAAAAAACCTACTGTTAAGTCAAGTTTACATTGTACCAAAGGCAACATGTGACATGATGAGAAAAACATATGTGTGTACAGTGCAAAACATTAAGAACCAGGCTGTTTTACTTGTATTATTTTACTGCCTGAAAAAGTAAATTTTTAGGCATGGAAGTGACAGCTTCTGTCTTGTCGGTACCTTGTCAGGAATATAGTAAACATCACTGCAAAATTACAGCCATAAAAGTTTTCCTGGCAGAATACCACGTCTGAGGGCAGGGGAGATATAAAAAGGTCAATTATTTGTGTATTTTCAAATAGGGACACTTAATTAGGCTGCCACTGAGCAGTACAACAAAACATTCAATCTACTTTGTAAATGTTTAAATATAAAATAAAACCGTGGAATATCTAAAAAAAATGTCATTTTTAGGAGTAGGAGGATAAATACAATTGTTTATCTCATCAGTTTATTTTCACCTCAGGTTCACTTAATATAGACTAGTTCAACACCCCTGTTTATGCTATACAGTCAGTTCTTCAAAATCCATCATCACACTCCTGTTACAACTGAAAATCTGATTGTTATTTCAAGTTTTGCAGTATGTAGGAAATAAAGCACAACGCTTGCTGTTTTTGTAATATAAACACAGCAAATATTGGATAAAGTTGTTATGCAAAAAAAAAATTGAGTAACACAGAAAAAAAAATCCTACGAGAAAACACGATTATTGTTCTAGAACACATAGAACTGTGTTTTTAAAATGGAGCAGTGCGCTCATTATCACAGCATTGCCATGAATCTCTATTAGCCTTTGTTTCCTTCTCATTTGACACAGTAACCAGGATTAATTTACATCTCTGGATGAGCAGATGCAACTTGTCCATAAAGTGTAAAATCTTTTATAGATGGAGAACAGTTAACAGGTGTACATGAAATTAATCAAAATTCTTTTTTTCCCAATGTTGACACTTTCATGAGCAATGAGCATTTGCTACATGGCAGTGGGGAGTCACTCCTGCTTCATGTTCCTTAGGTGGGAGGATAAATGATTGAGGACTGATGCCAGATGGCCTGTGTAAGAACAGTGGGGGCTATGGCAGAAGCTACCAGAAATTGCTCTCCTTTGATACGTAGACAGGGGAAAAGGAGATCAGTGCCGTACTATAGGCACTGCTTTATCACAATGGACATTTGGATCTTTAATACATATATACAAATGTCATATTTATTTGATTTTGCTGAAGGCCTCCTGTAAAATATTACTTACAAAGAAGAAAGCTGCAGCAATAGTTTTGGTCTAATATTTAAATATTTTATTTTTTTAGCAAATAAATAAGTACACTGTACAAAAAATAATAACAAAGTCAGATTATGCCAGCTGTTTTAGTTTAGGACTTTTTGGTTCCTCTATTTCAGAACCTGACTATGGTCCCAAACTTTCCTAGTGACCTTGTACTTCTATTCCCCAGACCCTACTTCCTATAGTAACATGGAAACATAGTATGCACTCATGAGTGTGAAAGTTCGGTCCATGGTTCCATTGGTTAATTAGTATCTGACTTTATCTGTGCTGTTTTTCACTACCACAACAGAGACAACCGATACATTTAAAATAGATAAAACGGACATGTCTGAATTGCTCATATTGTTAACTATGGTAGGGGGTGAACAACACCCTAAAAAGAAGAACACAGTCACAATGTGGGGGCCCAAATGGTGCAGTACCTCACAAGTTCAATGGCAAATGTACAAAAAGGTTGTGATACTCACAAAGGAAAGTTGCACAGGGGGCAACCAACCACTGAAGGCAAGTGGAGATTTATAAACCTGGCTCCACTCGGGTGTCCAGCTGTAACTGGATCCGGTCGCACTCTTGGTAAAGGGTGAGGGTGAAAAGCACAAAGTGGGGAAGAGGCGCCCAATGATAGATAAAACTGTGTTTAAAACAGCTAAAATGAAAGGGAAAAGTAGCTTACATCAATAATGACACATGCATACATATATGAAGTGTAATCATGCACAGGCAATGCATTTTGTGGGTCTAACACCCACTTCCTCAGGCCAAATACAATGCCAGAGATGTATCTAGAGCCAAGAACGGAGCGCCTCCGTGTAACATTAGAAGGTTTATCGATGGTTAATAAATTTCTACTGAAATTACTGGATTTATCTGTTTGGCATACAAAGTCATAATTGATCCATGTATGGCTAACTTAAGTTCCTTGTGACTAAATGTTAAGCAGATTATGTTACTGTACAAAATGTGGATGTGGCTTATGGAAATTGCTACTTATTCAATAAAAAAGGCTGCTATGTACTGTGCATGCAAGTTGGGCACCAGGGCCTTAAATATTAAGAGGGCCCCATTTGGTGGAGTAAACAAAATAAATCTGTGTTCATTGGCGCCTGTGTCCATGATTATTACAGTGAGCTGAACTGTCTGCCAGCTTGGTATAGACAACCTGATTTATGAATGTAGGTGCAAAAGATTAGGTTCTGGTTGCCAAGATGGATTTCAGTTGTTAAATGAGTAGAAGATAAAAGACTTACAACTACCAAGAGATTTTACTGGACAGAGGAGATAAAATCACAGTTCAGACCAAGTAACTTACTGGAAGCCACTGCTTCTCAAACTGGGTGCAAAGAGAAGTACCATGGTACTCCACCACTGGTCCATCATCCAATTTTCAGTGGAGGCCCGGACTGAAATATTTTTTTTAACTTTTAAATGTTATCTATTTTACAAAAACAACAATATGACCTACAGTACCACTATGGTTTTGTAAAACTGAATGTAAAAAATGCTGAGACTGCTTGTCCCCAATGTTCAGCCTGGCTACTGTTCATTTATTTTCATCATCTCCACAGTTGAAAGCTCTCCACAATCTCTCTTTCCAGTTTCCAGATACCAACACAATTGCAATCTCAGTCTCAATCTGCACATGACCTATGTTTGTCCTTCTCTAGAATTACCTCCTCACATTCACAAGGTTTCGCACAATTTCCTCTGGAATGCCCTATCACAACACCTCTGTCATTCTACAACTTTTGATATCTTTAAACACTCCCTCAAAACTCACTTTTTCCAAAAAGCACATGCTCTACCTTAGGCCATTTCCACTTTGACCGCTGGCAAAGTTGCACTCCTACTGTATATTGGTGTACAGTGGCGTAGCTAAGGAGCTATGGGCCCTGGTGCGAGTTCTACAAGGGGCCCTCCCAAGCACTTTATATGTAACAATTGATACAGCTTGTTAATGATTATTATCATTCAAAGTATTTATAAAAGTGATCATTACAAGCATAGAACCAATAAAGAGCTAATACTTCAGTTGAGGGAGGGCCCTACCGGGCCCCTCTGGCCAAGGTCCCCAGTGCAGTCGAGACCTCTGCAACCCCTATTGCTAAACTACTGTTGGTGTATACCATTGTCTGTATTATTCTGTACACCATGTTTGTTTCTTACTTTGTACAGAAAAAAAAGGATTAAAAGGTAAAAGGAACTTCTTACCTCAGGATGACACATAGTTTAGGGTTGCGCTGTACACCTGTCTGAACACGTGATGATCACATTATTACACATGCCACAAGCAGGACCGGGTTTGTACTCTTTAATGCCCAAAGCCACTGTTACCAGCTGCCCCTTTCAGTATAGATAGCCAGTGGACCCTTCTTCCCCCTTCCTTTCAGCATCGGCAGCCAGATGACCCCCCCCCCCCCTGTATAAGTAGCCAGATACCATTCACCCCTCTAGTATAGATAGCCTGAGGACCCCTCTACCCCTCCAGTATGGGTAGCCAGATGATCCTCCCCCTTCCCTCAGTATAAGTAGCCTGATGACCCCCTCCAGTATAGATAGTCTGATGACCCCCTCCCCCCCCAGTATAGGTAGTCAGATGGCCCCTTATTCCTTCCCCACCCCCCTTTAAATATAGGTAGCAATCTTGCCTCCACACTGCGGCAGCCAACAGTTACTCACCTCTCCACTCAGCTCCAGTGCAGAAGCTTCATCCTCCCCTCAGTGGCCACTTTGCATCTGTCCCTCTAGCCAGCATCTCTCACATGTGACTCACTGGCATGTTACCAGCAAATCACGTTTCCTATCATGATGTGACTCGCAAGGAGCATGCCGGCAAGTCACATGTGAGAGACGTTGGCTGGTGGCAAGTCACATGTGAGAGACGCCAGCTGGAGGAGCAGATGCACAGAGGCAGCTGATAAAGATGGAGGGGAAGCAGGGTCGCGCCTGGGCAGGTGCTGTGGGTGCATTGCACCCAGGCGCCGCCCGGCCGCCGCTCACCCCCTCTGGCTGCGGCTCCCTCCCTCCCTGTGGCCGCCGCGTCACGCAAACTTCGATCAGGCGGCGACCAATCGTGTGGGCGCTAGGACCCAGCGCCCGCACTGATATGCGGAAGTGACATCACTTCCGCATATAGAGCGGGTGCGTCCGGCGCTGATCCTGAGGTCTGCTGGCTGCGATGTGAGTGGGGAGCGGCGGCGGCTCCCTGTTGCTCACTCTCTACCGCTGATCCTGAGGTCTGCTGGCTGTGAGGTGAGGGGGGAGCGGCAGCGGGGGCTCCCTGTCACTCACTCACTACCGAAAGGGGATCCCTGTCCCTCACTCACTACCTAAAGGGGCTCCCTGGCACTCACTCACTACCTAAAGGGGCTCCCTGGCACTCACTCACTACCTAAAGGGGCTCCCTGTCACTCACTTACTACCTAAAGGGGCTCCCTGGCACTCACTCACTACCTAAAGGGGCTCCCTGTCACTCACTCACCGCCTAAAGGGGAGCCCTGTCACTCACTCACTGCCTAAAGGGGCTCCCTGTCACTCACTCACTGCCTAAAGGGGCTCCCTGTCACTCACTCACTGACTACCTAAAGGGGCTCCCTGTCACTCACTGCCTAAAGGGACTCCCTGTCACTCACTGCCTAAAGGGACTCCCTGTCACTCACTGCCTAAAGGGGCTCCCTGTCACTCACTGCCAAAGGGGCTCCCTGTCACTCACTGACAAAGGGGCTCCCTGTCACTCACTTCCAAAGGGGCTCCCTGTCACTCACTGCCTATAGGGCTCCCTGTCACTCATTGCCTAAAGGGCTCCCTGTCACTCACTGCCTAAAGGGCTCCCTGTCTCTCACTGCCTAAAGGGCTCCCTGTCACTCACTACCTAAAGGGGGTCCAGGCAGGCTACATATACTGGGGACACTGGCTGTTTGTCATTATGTGCATTTACTGGTGAAAAGCGGTCTCTTATTATGTGCATTTACTGGTGAAAATCGGTCTCTTATTATGTGCATTTGCTGGTGAAAAGCTGTCTCTTATTATGTGCATTTACTGGTGAAAAGCGGTTTCTTATTATGTGCATTTACTGGTGAAAAGCGGTTTCTTATGTGCATTTACTGGTGAAAAGCGGTCTCTTATTATGTGCATCTACTGGTGAAAAGCCGTCTCTTATGTGCATTTACTGGTGAAAAGCTGTCTCTTATTATGTGCATTTACTGGTGAAAAGCTGTCTTTTAGTATGTGCATTTACTGGTGAAAAGCTGTCTCTTATTATGTGCATTTACTGATGAAAGGCTGTCTCTTATTATGTGCATTTACTGGGAAAAAGCTGTCTGTTATGTGCATTTAGTGGGGAAATTTTGTCAGTAAAAATAATCTTTTGTCAGTACATTTTTAGGTATTTGTCAGTAAAAAATAACGTGAAAGGTTGGCAACACTGGCAGGCTGCGCGGCACAACGGGAAAGATACAGGCAGCCCACTTCACGCTTGGGCTTGGCCGACGACAGCGAGCGAGAGTAGGGTGGCCGCAGGCAGCCATAAATACGCAGTGTGTGACTGCGTCACACTCACAGAGCCTCTCAACCTGAGTCAGTCCAGAGACTAGCAGACTCGCAGGCAGGCAAAGCCAGCCAGGAGCAAGCCCATGGAAGAGGGGTAAGAATGGGGTATCACATGCATGCGTAAAGAGGTGGAAGGTGTGGGTGTAATTAGGCAGGACATGGGTGTGGTTATGTGGTTGGGCACGGTTAATTTAACCACTCCCATAGGCGCCAGAGAAAATCTTGCACCCAGGTGCCAGGCACCCCAGGCTCACCCATGAGGGGAAGAGAAAGCTTCTGCGCTGGAGGCGACTGAGGAGCTGAGTGCCTGGCGGCTCCTATTCCACTTCTTTTGCTCACAACTCTGCACAGCAGCCTGAGTCCATAGCCGCCTCCACCACAACGTCCATGTGCACAGTATGCGGGGCAGCTGCAAACTGAGCCTAGCCGCACTGACACACTATGCACAGGTGGCTGTCAGGAGAGTACTGCGGTCCATGCACTGCAATTTTTGCAAGCTTGCAAATGCTGCACCAGTTTAGCCTTCTGCCCACCCGCCCTTGCTCCTGTGGCAACCTAGGCCCAAGAATAGATAAAATTACAATCACACTGCAATGCATTTGCAACCTAAAAATGATTTTAAGTGGAAAAAGGCCCACCTCTCTCTCTCTTGCCCCATCTAAGTACCAGAGTGGCACAGCAGAGGAGAAAAATACAAATAAAAATTCCACTGATGAGATCTCACTTCAGTCGGAGCACCACTAGCTACTTAACCACTTAACGACCGCCTAACGCTGATAGGCGGCGGCAGGTCGTAAGTGGAATTACATGGAAACATGTCAGTTCACGGAGGGTGTCTCCACGAACAGCCTGCGAGCCTCCGATCGCGGTTTGCAGGCTAATTGTAAACATGCGGAGAAGAAATCCCTGCTGTTTACATCATACGGCGCTGCTGCGCAGCAGCGCTGTAAAGGAGATCGGCGATCCTCGGTCTCTGATTGGCCGGGGATCGCCTTCCTGCGCCACCCAGCGGAAGGAGGGGAGGGAGGGAAAGGGAGCAAGGCCTGAAAGCGCTGAGGAGGGGGGCTTTGAGGAGCCCCCCCGCAAAACGCAGGTAGCTGGCGGCAATCAGACCCCCCCAGCAGGACATTCCTCTAGTGGAGAAAAAGGGGGGAAGTCTGGTCGCCCTGCTGCTAATACGATCTGTGCTGTGGGCTGGAGAGCCCAACCAGCACAGATCGTTCCAAAATAGCCCGGTCCTTAAGTGGTTAATACTGAGGGAACCTCTGCTCTGGCTACCAAATGCTAAGGGACACCTGAGGCTACCTCTGACGGGCAAGGGAAGTAAGGTAGAAGTGATCACTGGGCTATACAGTACAGTGTGGTGGTTTGGAGGGGGTTTGCAGGTTCATGGAGGGTGAAGTCTAGGTGCAAGCATCCCTCCATAAGCATCCCAATGCATGTCACATGACATTGTTAGAATATGGAGGAACTCTGCTGCATGCTGCCCGACTGAACTGAAGACAAAAAGACCCAGCAATGGTGTAGGTAGGTATATGTGCTGCTATTCGGATGGGGGAGTTATGCCATTGATCCAAATCCCACTACAGTTATCCCAATCAACTTAATGTTCCCAAGTGTTACTGAATATGTTTTTTTTTTTCCAATAAAAGAAGCGTTAATAAACATTATCTCGCCCTGGGGTTGTCAGAGTGAAGTCAATGACCTTAAAAACATTTTTTTAATGAAAAGGAAAAAAAATCCCATAAGAATTGTATAACTTATTTTTCCACTGCAGACTAATATACCTCAGCCAATTTGGATCCCAGTAAGCAATAGGTTTTACCTCCTAAGCAATATCAGCCCACATAGTCAATAAATTGGGAGCTTCTCTGCAAATGGAATGACAAAACCTTTTCTTAGCAGAGAGCCCTTGTCCAATGTTATTGACATGAGGCTCCTCCTCACCTCCAGTACTAAAGGAAGACATGGGAGTAACTAAAGTAACATAAGTAATGGTAGACCCTAAAGGGTAACTTGTGTTGGAATCTGGAAAGCCACTTTAATAAGTAAGCCCCTAAATATCCACCACCCCAAGGTGGAATGAATATAGGGGTACATTACTACCAGCGTATAGGGGCACATTAGTACCACCTATGCAGGGCACTTCCAGCCAAGGCTACGCAGGGGCAGTGAAAGAATGTGTTTCATTTGTAATTACAGTTCCGCTTTAACTTTAACTTCCCCACATATCCTCCAAGTAACAGCCCCACACTGGAAAATTATTCCAACACAAATTTTCATTATAGCAGTCCCATGGCAGAAAAATAAATTATATGCTCACAATAATAATTCCATGGCAGAAAAAACACAGTCCTAAACCCTACCTGCAGGACAACAGTCCCACAGCATATTTGCAAAATGTCTGCTATATGGTACCATGCTGAAAAATGACAAAAAAAGGAGACAATGCAGAGTCTTTTTTTAAGTGTTTTATCATTATATTTGCATTATGTGTAATTCATCATGGTCTTTTTGTAAACGTACAGAGCCCTGATTATCCCCATAATCGTTTAAGCACCACCAAACCGACTGATACTTCTATGACATCATGAATGCCACCGTGACTTCTCACTATAGATGAGGGGTCTCTTCCACTAGAATGGGGTCCAAGATCTTTCCCCTGGTGTTAGGCTTTGTTTTTAGGAGGCTTAAAAATTCTAAACCAACAGTTGGAGGAACTAAGGTGTCCTTCACTAACCCCAAACCCTGTGGTTAGAAGCTATCTTAGTTGAAACAACCCAAGGGTTAACAGCATATTAAAACAAATAAAGTATAATCTACTAATATTTTTATGTTAGAAAAGCATATCAGTCAAAATGTGCATGCTTTGAAATTAATTATAATGATGAAGATTATGATTTATATTATAATTATTAGCATTATTCTGCTATGAAACCAAGTCCAGTGACAGAATTTCTGTCCTGTTTATATTACACCTTCTGAGTGCAGCATCACTGTAAGCTCTCTGGAGAGTAGTGCAAATTGCACTGTTGCTACAGCAGGAACAGCCACTCTCCTTTGTAGTCCCATGCTGTGCCAGAGTGCATCAAGGCCATGTAAACCCCTTGATGCTGCCTCATGCTGTGAGCCTCCTTTGCACTGTGTCATGTGTCATGATGGCTTTCCCACAATGCTCTCTTTAGTTCAGTGTCAGAGAAAGAGAACAAATAATCTCCTGCCGTCACAGCCAAACATGCTCCCTGCAAGGCAGAGAGCAGACTGAATCCTCTATAGCTGAAACAAATTCACTCATCCACAGTATGCTTTACATTTCATTTGAACTCCTGAATTTATTCTGGGTCTAACTGTCTGCCTGATGTACAGCGACTCAGGGAGCTGCATCTCTCATATGTCTCACACCTACCCGGCTTCACATTGCAGAGGCACGTCATTTTAATCAAATAAGTCCTGAGACATCCTGTAATGAAACTGTGAATTCTTAGCCTGCGATAAATGATTTATTGAAAGATGACAATTTTACAAAATCATACACTGCAGACATATCACAAAAAGTGCTTTTCTTTGTCTTTTTCAAAAAGTTTGTAAGTAATCATTTATGTATCTACTCAGATATATTACAGACTGTGCCTAAAAAATCAATTCAGCATACTTCTTCCTTACAAAAAGAAAAAAATAAGTGTAGAGTGGGAAACCTCTGAATACTCTCAAGCTTTTAGTGGTCTGCAAGTCTTCTTGTGCTGGCTGGAGCAGGAAGTAAGGCACCATTCACATTACCAAATGCAGATGGTCATCCGTTCGGAATGCACGCGTACAAACGCACGCCATCTGTGTTTGCATGCATTGCGTGGCTGATTCCCATTCACTGTAGTGAATGGGACAGCCATGCGTATGGGCAAAAAATGCATGCTGCATGCGTTCGTGGTGGACCGCACTGGTCCGCAACGAAGGAGTGTGAACATCAGACAGGGCAGTCTATGCACTTCTGATGTCGTACGTGTCGGCCTCCGACACGCGTTGCTGAACTACAAACGGCAACGTGTGTAATGTGAATGAGGCCTAAGAGATACAGACAGCAGGAAAAATTTGACAGAGGTTCTGCTTCTCGTCCACTTTATCCAAAGGCAAGGGAAACTATAGCGGTTGCATTTGGTTGGTCCCATGTTTGTATCAAGCTGCATACGCTGCATACACTTAGCATAACATTCGCATCAACTTGGATTTTTTACCATCATATTTACCATACTTCTCAGTATATTTTATTTCAAAAGCTGTTGAAGTATGCTAATAGACCTTTTGGTCTTTTAGCTTTTCTCTTTCATGCCTACTTCAGTTTTTTAAAGTTGTCTAGAGTTATATGAATTTTTAGAGAAATTATGTTTACGTCAGAATAAATTATATTATCTGACACAATACATTTATTGCTTGATTTCTGACATCTAAAGTGATCTTATAAGATCTCCAATCAAAATATAAGAAGTCATTCAGCAAGCCCGGGATGACTGTAAAAAATTGTCTCCTATTTGTCGGGAAAAGATTGCAGTCCTTGCCTAGGTCTGAGTTTCAGAGCAGAATGGAGGTTGCCAAAACTTTAATAAAGCTGTCATGTGACTGCATTTTCATGCCTAAAAACAAGGAACACCAAGAGCATCAATAGTGTAATATATACTGGTAAATGGTTACTAGATAGAGTAAATATTAATACTCACAAACCAAGGTTACCATTAGGCAACCACTGTAAAAGCAGGTGGGGAGATTTTCCTGACCCCATTTAGGAATAAGAAGTCGCTCTCTGTAGAAGAGAAAAAGGGGGTAAAACTCTCCACCCAGGTTGGACTCAAATGCAGGAGAACAGAGGCGCCAAAAGGATAAAAGGAAGATAAATGAGCTTTAAAAAAACCAAATTCTTGGTAAATAGAGGAGTTAGTGGTGGACTTACCTCCTTCAAGTAGACACACAACGACTGTAGTAAAGACAGTCAATATATTTTATTTATGAACTCCAAATATGCAATGCGTTTCGCAGGTTTGATCCCGCTTCATCAGGCAATAACAACGAAGCAATAGCATATGTGGTCAGTAGAAGGGCCAGGCACCTCTGTGTCGAGGTGCCTGGCTCTTCTACTGACCACATATGCCATTGCTCCGTTGTTATTGCCTGATGAGGCGGGATCAAACCTAAGAAACGCATTGCATAGACTAAGAATTTGGTTTTTTAAGCTCATTTAGCTTCCTTTTATCCTTTTGGCGCCTCTGTTCTCCTGCATAGCATTTTCATGCATGCATGTCCAGTCAAAGTTTTCTGAACTTTGACTGGACATGCATGCATGGCCTCGTGGCGAGAGCGGAGATGCGTGAGCGGCGGTGGTGAGGACGTCCTGAAGTTTTTATCTATATGCGCATGTTCTTATTATTGATTGTGAGTGTGCTACCACTATTTTAATGTTTTAAATAAACAGAGTTACGCTATGTTACCTCTCCTTTGAGTCTTATTAAGGGAGAAGGCTGCAGATTAAGAATTGAGAGGTCTGATGAAATGCTTTAGCTGCACTGTCATGGTCAGCCATTACCTCTGGTAAGCCTTCAGTCTTATTGTTTGTGGATGCACAGAGTGGTGGTGGCTTTTGAAACTCATAGCACAGACTGGTGCTGCTACTCTTGGTGGAGGACTTGTTTAATATGGTCCTAACAGTATTACGCTATCCACTGTTTTGTTTCATCTGAGTATAATTAGGACGAAGAAGCTGGGCACGTGGGCCACATTCACTGTATAACGCGAGTTTGCTGACTATAACTAATCAGCTTATGGATCTGGTGAGAGTGATACCTATCAATGTGCTAACTGCATGTCATTGTTGAAGTGGAACAGATAACTTTTGGAAATCTCAACTATGATATATGGACATTTGTGTAAACTGGGACTTGTGTTCTAGCTACTAGTGTCTATTGATCAAACTGACAGGTGTAGAGCGCCGCACACATTGTCTGTTTAAAGGAAAAGTAAAGTTCTGATGCTGTGAACCTGTTAAAAAAACACCAAGCCTTATCAATGCTGCTGAGTAGATTTTTAGTCTGGAGGCTCACTTTAACCTGCCGAAGGGTGGCAGGGGAAACCTGTTTTGTTAGATCTCTCTCTGCTTGCTGCCTAGGCAGAAAAGCTGGTCCTGCCTGAGAAGCCTGCGGGTCGTATCAACGTGACTTGTAGGAGACAGGGGCTGTTTCTATTGGTCAGTCATAGACAATCATCTCTGCTTCTGTGAGGTTTGTGGGTCCCGCACTGATTCCAACAGAGGAGAACTGCCGGTAATGGAACTGTGTTTTACTGCATGCTGTAATCTTGATGAATGGACATTTACTGACATTTGTTAAGGTATGTACTGAATAAGTTTGTAATTTACCTCTCTGCTCGCTAATTTCAGCTTTTCATGCAGTAACAGCCTTGGTGAATTCACATTTTCCTAAGTGCTCGGTAAAATCAGCTGTTTTCAGCATTACTGAATGCAGTAATGCCAGGCCTAGACTTTTTGCCGCCTGAGGCAATCTTTAAAGAAATCGCAACCCCGTGGGTGTAAGGGGCCGCCGAGCTGGAGGGGATAGCGGGCAAGAAGGGGGTATTGGGCCTAGCGGTAGGGATCACTCACCTTTTCCGTGTTCCAACGTGCGCTCCACTGACGTCACTTCCTGTAACACCGTCCACTCACAATACAGTGGGCGGCGTAGCAGGAAGTGACGTCAGTGGAGCGCACACTGGAACGAGGAAGAGGTGAGTGATCCCCGCTAGTGGTGCTCAAATACCCCTTTTCAAAATTCGAGTTAGGTCGAATTCGAATAGTAAATTATTCGAGATCAGTCGAATATTCGAGTCGAATACTTTTTACTATTCGATTCGACCTCGGAATTCGAGCTCACTATTCGAGTCGGTATTCGAGCTCATTATTCGAGCTGACTATTCGAAATGGCCTTAAATAGCTTCCAACACTTGTTTTGAGGGTGAATGATGCAAGAAACCTCTTTTTTTCCAAGTAACAACAGCAAGTGATTATGTGGGGATGTTCCTTTAAAAAAAAAAAGTTGAAAAGAGAAGTTGTGTCCAGAAATTTGTTCAGTACTGTATATACTTCTTCTTCTTCTTCTTTATCTTCTATATCTTCTTCTTCTTCTTCTTCTTCTTCTATATCTTCTTCTTCTATATCTTCTTCTATATCTTCTTCTTCTTTTATATTGTCTTCTTCTTCTTCTTCTTCATCTTCTTCATCATCATCTTCTTCTTCATCATCTTCTTCTTCTTCATCTTCTTCATCTTCTTCATCTTCATCTTCTTCATCTTCTTCATCTTCTTCTTCTTCATCATCTTCATCTTCTTCTTCATCTTCTTCTTCTTCATCATCTTCATCTTCTTCTTCTTCATCTTCTTCATCATCTTCATCTTCTTCATCTTCTTCTTCTTCTTCTTCATCTTCTTCATCTTCTTCTTCATCTTCTTCTTCTTCTTCATCATCTTCTTCTTCTTCATCTTCTTCATCTTCTTCATCTTCATCTTCTTCATCTTCTTCATCTTCTTCTTCTTCATCATCTTCATCTTCTTCTTCATCTTCTTCTTCTTCATCATCTTCATCTTCTTCTTCTTCATCTTCTTCTTCTTCATCTTCTTCTTCTTCATCTTCTTCATCTTCATCTTCTTCATCTTCTTCATCTTCTTCTTCTTCATCTTCTTCTTCTTCATCTTCATCTTCTTCTCCTTCTTCTTCTTCTTCTTCTTCTTCTTCTTCTTCTTCTTCTTCATCTTCTTCTTCTTCTTCTTCATCTTCTTCTTCTTCATCTTCTTCATCTTCTTCTATATCGTCTTCTTCTTCACTTATTTCTCTTTTCAAATTTTTTTTTTAAAGAAATGCAGCTATTTTTGAGCGTAACAAATAGCTGGTGGCGCACGCATGTTGGAAGCGCCATTGTATGTGCTCCCTGGCAGTGGAAACACACAGACAGCAGGAGGTAAATTCAGCAGCAGGAGGAGGAGGATGAGTGTGTGGCAGCAGGCAGTCAATGAGGCAGGCAGCGTGACATAATAGCCCTGGTACCTAGCGGTGATACCAGGGTTGTAAATAAACACAGCAGGCAGGAGGTCCCAGACAGCGGTCGTGCAGCCCACATTGTGTCCAATACACAACTGGGACAACACAGTTTTCAACCCGGGCACCTCAGAAAAATTAAACCTTTTTTTTTTTTTTTATGGTTTTGTAGTTTTGTTTTTACAACAAATTACACAGACAGATATAGCTATTTTTTGACGTAATAGCTGGTGGCAGAGTGGCAGCAGAAGGTAAATCTGTGTACCCTGGCGTTGGGAAACACAGACAGACAGACAGCAGCAGCAGCAGCAGGAGGAATGGAGGAGTAATGTGAGCAGCTATTGTTTGACGTAATAGCTGGTGGCAGAGTGGCAGCAGAAGGTAAATCTGTGTACCCTGGCGTTGGGAAACACAGACAGACAGCAGCATCAGCAGGAGGAATGGAGGAGTAGTGTGAGTGTGGCAGCAGGCAGGCAGCGTGACATAATAGCCCTGGTACCTAGCGGTGATACCAGGGCTGTAAATAAACACAGCAGGCAGGAGGTCCCAGACAGCGGTCGTGTAGCCCACATTGTGTCCAATACACAACTGGGACAACACAGTTTTCAACCCGGGCACCTCAGTAAAATTAAACCTTTTTTTTTTTTTATGGTTTTGTAGTTTTGGTTTTACAACCAATTACACAGATATAGCTATTTTTTGACGTAATAGCTGGTGGCAGAGTGGCAGCAGAAGGTAAATCTGTGTACCCTGGCGTTGGGAAACACAGACAGACAGCAGCATCAGCAGGAGGAATGGAGGAGTAGTGTGAGTGTGGCAGCAGGCAGGCAGCGTGACATAATAGCCCTGGTACCTAGCGGTGATACCAGGCCGTAAATGAACACAACAGGAGGTCCCAGACAGCGGTCGTGCAGCCCACATCGTGTCCAATACACAACTGGGACAACACAGTTTTCAAACCCGGGCACCTCAGAAAAATTAAACCTTTTTTTTTTTTTTTTTATGGTTTTTTGGTTTTGTTTGTAAAACAAATTACACAGATATATAGCTATTGTTTGACCTAATAGCTGGTGGCAGAGTGGCAGCAGAAGGTAAATCTGTGTACCCTGGCAGTGGGAAACACAGACAGACAGCAGAAGGGCAGTACACAGCAGCCCACTGTAGGTGTAAAATGTGTGGCTGCAGGCGACGTAATAGTCAAAGTGAACCAGGCTGGCTTAGTGAGCAGGAGCCAGGAGGTGGTAAAGGGTGGTAAGGCACATTAACGATGGTTCTTAGCCAGTTCATGTCCCCCTCTCGCCGACAACAGGGGCCAGGAACTCGCCTTCCACCCACGCCTGGTTCATCTTGAGAAACGTCAGTCTGTCCACAGACTTGTGAGACAGACGTGAGCGTTTCTCGGTGACCACACCACCAGCTGCACTGAAGCAGCGCTCGGACAGCACGCTGGAAGGGGGGCAGGACAGCACTTCCAGGGCGTACTGCGCCAGCTCGCTCCAGATCTCCAGGCGCTTGACCCAATACTCCATGGGATCAACAGGGGCATCGCTGTCAAGCCCGCTGTAGGACCCCATGTAGTCAGCCACCATGCGGGTCAGGCGCTGGCTGTGACCGGTGGAGGATGCTGCTGCATGCACCTCCTCTCTAGTCACTGCTGCCGGAGCCTCTACAGTCCTGTAGAGCTCGTGGCTGAGAGACAGCAGGTCTGTGGGGCGCTTGCTGCTGGATGCAGGCACCTGCTGCTGCCTCTGTGCTGGCTGCTGGACAGTGGGGGTGGAAGGCTGGGGGAAGGCTTCCTCCAAGCGCTCAACAAGGGCCTGCTGCAAGCTCCTTATTTGTTGCGCTGGGTCTCCTCCTGCAGGCGGCAGGAACTGGCTCAACTTCCCCTTGAGGCGTGGGTCCAACATCATGCTGATCCAGATGTCCTCCCTCTGCTTCATCTGGATCACCCTGGGGTCTCTGCGCAGGCACGTCAGCATGTGCGCTGCCATTGGGAAGAGGCGGGCCACGTCTGCTGGCACATCGACGGCAGTGCTGCTGTCCTCATCCTCCTCCTCTGCCTCGTCAGCTTCATCCTCTCTCCACCCCCGCACCAACTCAGCTGCACTGTGCTGCTCCCCCTCATCAGCAGCAAGGTCAGGGACCTCCACCAAGTCCTCCTCCTCCTCCCCCTCAGAGGTGGACTGTGCAGCTGCTTGCCGCTCCTGCTGGTCCAAGGCTGCCGCTCCCTGTTCCAGCAAAGCATCGAGGGCCCTGTTCAGCAGACAAACCAGGGGCACCCACTCGCAGACCATAGCATGGTCCCTGCTCACCATGTTAGTGGCCTGCAGAAAGGGAGCCAGCACTAAGCACACCTGCTGCATGTGCCTCCAGTCATCATCGGGGACGATGGACGGGATGTTGCTGGTCTTGTCCCTTCTCTGAGCGGCGGAAACAGTGGCCAGGGCAAGGTACTGGTTGACAGCGTGCTTCTGTTCAACCAGACGCTCCAACATCGCCAGGGTGGAGTTCCAGCGAGTCGGAACATCAAGGATCAGCCGATGGCGTGGCAGATCCAGCTCCTTTTGCACGTCTTCCAGGCTCGCACAGGCTGCAGCCGAGCGCCGGAAGTGACGCACAACGTTCCTTGCCGTTTCCAGCAGTTCGCCCATCCCCTGGTAGGTGCGCAAGAACTTCTGCACTACCAGGTTCAGCACGTGGGCAAGACAGGGGATGTGGGTCAGGTTTCCCCTGTCTATTGCGGCAACCAGATTGGCCCCATTGTCGGCCACCACCTCTCCGACTCTGAGGCCTCTGAGGGTCAGCCAAATCCTCTCCTGCTCCTGGAGTTTGGCCAACACATGGGTTGCCGTCAGCTTGGTCTTCCCAAGGCTGACCAAGTGCAGCAGCGCTTGGCAGTGGCGGGCCTTCACGCTGCTGCTGAGGCGGGGGGTTTGGCCAGGTGTGCCGGAGGATGGCAGAGGATCGGAGGAACCTGCTGCAGTTCCCCTGACCCTGCAGGGTGGCACCACCCACTGTGTTGCTGCTGCTGCTGTGCCCGCTGCTGCTCTCCCATCCTCACCCCCTTCCACCAAGCTGACCCAGTGGACAGTGAAGGACAGGTAGCGGCCTGTCCCGAAGCGGCTGCTCCAGGAGTCCATGGTGACGTGGACCCTTTCACCAACCGCGTGCTCCAGCCCTCGCTCCACATTGGCCATCACAAAGCGGTGCAGTGCAGGAATGGCCTTGCGGGAGAAAAAGTGTCTGCTGGGGAGCTGCCAGTCTGGGGCTGCGCAAGCAAGCAGCGCACGAATGTCGCTCCCCTCCTGCACGAGCGTGTACGGCAGGAGTTGGGAGCACATGGCCCGTGCCAGCAAGCCGTTCAGCTGCCGCACGCGACGGCTGCTGGGAGGCAGAGCCCTAACCACCCCCTGGAAGGACTCGCTCAAAAGGCTCTGGCGTGGCCTTTTGCTGGCACGGGAATCAGCAGACACAGCGGAGGAGGCCACTGAGGACTGGCTGCCAGAACAGGCCTCAGTGTCGGCGGCAGGAGTTGCAGAGGGGGGAGGAGCAGTGCGTTTCCGCACTCCTGCTGGTGCTGCTGGAGGAGCAGGAGGGCGGGTGGCTGCTGTTGCTGCTGCTGCTGAAGGCTGTGCAGTGATGGGTGTGGTGCCACTGCCAGCACCAGATGCCTTCAGCCTCTGGAACTCCTGATGCTGGTGGAAATGTTTCGCAGCAAGGTGGTTGATGAGCGAGCTGGTGCAGAACTTTAAGGGGTCTGCACCTCTGCTCAACTTCCGCTGACAGTGGTTGCAAGTGGCGTACTTGCTGTACACTGTGGGCATGGTGAAAAAGCGCCAGATTGGTGACAGAAACATCCCCCTACGGCATGGAAGCGCTGCTGCCTGTCTCCCTGTGGTGGTTGGGGGTGGGGCTTGGGGGGCTTGGGTGCGGCTGGTGGTGGTACTGGCAGATGCTGCTGCTGCTGCTGCTGCTGAGCCTGAGACACCAGCAGGCTGTGGGACCTGCCTACTGCTGCTGCCAATGCTTGCAATGATGCGCCTCCTTGCAAGGCCCACAAGAGCATCCTCCTCCTCCTCCTCAGAGCTGCTGAGGACGACATCCCCTGGAGGTGGTGGCACCCAGTCTCTGTCTGTCACCGGGTCATCAACATCCTCCCCCTCCTGAAACATGTCCTGCTGGGATGAGGACCCCCCAAACTCCTCTCCTGATGCATGGATGGGCTGCTTGACTGTCGCCACAGTCTTGCTGTCCAATCCCTCATCCCCCAAAGTGCCCATCAGCATCTCCTCCTCAAGATCGCCAACAACAGCAGACAATTTACTCATGATGCCTGGGGTCAAAAGACTGCTGAATGACAGGTCGGCGAGTGACGGTGAACTGGCCTCCTCCCCAGACCCTGCTGGGCGGCTGCTGCGAACAGGGGTGGTGGTGGTGGTGGTGAGGGTGGAGGCCTCAGATGCAGAGCTGATGGCGGGCTGCTCATCCTCCGTCATGAGTTGCACCACAGTGTCTGCATGCTTTTCCTCAATGGGACGTTTCCGACCCGGCTGGAGGAAAATCGGAGCAGGTGCTACACGCTGCTGCTGCTGTGTCTCTGCAGCGTGAGTTGCAGATGCTCCTGCTGGGCGGCGCCCAAGGCGTCCACGGCCAGTGGCTATGGGAGGAATGTTAGCCACTGACGCTGCTGCTGCTGCTGCGGAACTGTGCATGGTGGCGCGCCCGCGCCCGCGGCTTGCCACAATGCTGCTCCCTCTCCTCCTGATTCCCTTGCTGCCCTTCCCCTTGCCCAAACCGCGCTGGCTGCCACTTCCAGACATCTTCGATGTTTTGGGCGTATAGACAAAAGTTTTTTAAAAGGGCGGGTGAAAAGTGGGGTACTTTAATGGAGTGGGTTGGTGGGTGAGGTGACTGAGTGAGTGTCCCTAGTACAGTAAGTAAGTAGTAACAGTCAGGAAGTACAACTAGCAGTTACAATAATCAGTAGTAATCACAAGTAAATTTAGTGTGTGTACACTACAGACAGTGAGTGCATACACGCGCAAACACGCGCAGGAGCTAGCCTATGAACAGTGACTGAGTGAGTGTCCCTAGTACAGTAAGTAAGTAAGTAGTAACAGTCAGTAAGTACAACTAACTAATTACAATAATCAATCAGTTATCAGAAGGAAATAGAGTGTGTGTAGTGTGTACACAGACAGTGAGTGCACACACGCAGGAGCTAGTAGCCTATGAACAGTGACTGAGTGTCCTAGACTCCTAGTACAGTAAGTAGTAACAGTAAGTACAACTAACTAATTACAATAATCAATCAGTTATCAGAAGGAAATAGAGTGTGTGTAGTGTGTACACAGACAGTGAGTGCACACACGCAGGAGCTAGTAGCCTATGAACAGTGACTGAGTGTCCTAGACTCCGAGTACAGTAAGTAGTAACAGTAAGTACAACTAACTAATTACAATAATCAATCAGTTATCAGAAGGAAATAGAGTGTGTGTAGTGTGTACACAGACAGTGAGTGCACACACGCAGGAGCTAGTAGCCTATGAACAGTGACTGAGTGTCCTAGACTCCTAGTACAGTAAGTAGTAACAGTGAGTACAACTAACTAATTACAATATTCAATTACAATAATCAATCAGTTATCAGAACTTGGAAATAGAGTGTGTGTAGTGTGTACACAGACAGTGAGTGCACACACGCAGGAGCAGCTAGTAGCCTATGAACAGTGACAGTGAGTGTCCTAGTACAGTTACAGTATATAACTACAATACTAATACAATCAGTAGTAAAGGACAGCAGAAATACTGGTATAGAATAGAGAGAAATAAACAGAGGACAGGAGGACAGCTGCCCACACAGGCAGGCCCTGAGGCCTAAAGCTGTAAGCCTGCAGCAGCTGGCCTGTCTCTATGTAACACAAAAGCTACTAACTAAAATACAATGTCTAACTAACTAACAACAATATAGGTGTGTATAGGAGGTGTATGTGAGCAAAAACGCTAGGTAAATGACCACAATAAAGCTCTTGCTAAGCCAAAGCACAAAGGAGCAACTCTCTCTCTATGCAAGTCTCAGGCAAGGACGGAGAAACGTAACATGGCGGCCGCTATTTATAGGGTAGGGGCTGGCCAGGGTACCCCTCTGTGATTGGCTGCCGTCAGAGGGCCTGGGAGCCCTCTGATTGGCTCTAAGGACATCAATCTGGGCTATGACGCTATTCGAGCTCGGTACCGAGCTCGAATAGCGCCGTTTGCTCGAATAGCTCGAATAGTGAATGGGCTATTCGAGTGTACGCGAATAGCCCATTCGAATAGCTACAGCTATTCGGAGCTCGAATACCGAGCTCGAATAGCTGGAAAAGAGCTCGAATATTCGAGCTACTCGAATATTCGAGCTCTGCTGAGCACCACTGATCCCCGCCCATGCCTCTTACAATAGCTGCAGCAACGTAACTTTTTAAAGCTGGAGGGGAGCGGAGGACGAGGGACCCAGGCGAGGGAGGGGGGGTCCGACCCCCCTCCCAGCCGCTAGGCCCAATACCCCCTTCCTGCCCGCTATCCCCTCCAGCTCGGCGGCCCCCCACACCCAAGGACGGGCGGGTGCCGCTCTCCCCAGAAGTGTTGCCTGAGGCAAAAGTTTCACCCCGCCTCATGGCCGGGCCGGCCCTGAGTAATGCTTTGTGAATTGATGCCATAGTCCCATATATCAGAGGAAAGGAAGGTTGGTAGTTGGGGCCCCCCACAGTTCTGGGCCCCCCTGTGAATGCAGGGGCTGCTCCCCTCTAGTCACGCCCCTGACCATAGAAGAGGGGGTAAAGGCACAATGTATTCCAGTATTAATAATGTGAAATGGGCACAATGATAATAGAAAATGTGTATATTGCATTCAACTGACCCTACTTGCTCACTGTCCTCCTCACCCTCATCACAGCATAGGCCCAGGCATTTCAGCTGAGCTGACACACCATGTATGTATAATCTGCTATGTACACTATGTTGACTCCAACTCTTTTTTATGACACCTTAAAAATGTATATTTTATTCATATATAGAAAAAAAGCACAAGTGGACAGAAAAATCCTAAAACAGAAAAAGTAAAAAAAAAATTGGTATCATTGACATATGAAAAACACAGTGCAGTTTCTAAATACCTCAAAGGCAGTGGACAAAAAATATAATTCATTTTCTAAAATTCTGCAAGATTGCTGGTATTGGAAAAAAAAAAAAAAAAAAAAGAGAAGCGACTTGTTAACAGATGCTGACATGTTACTGTTGTGGTTTTAGCCCAGATTCCTGGTTTAATTCAGAAGTGGCAGATAGCATCAAGAAAAACATCTTAGCTCAGCAACATGGAAAGGTAGAACAGAGGAAATGAAAAAAGATCTACATAAATATGAGGTAAGGAGCAAACAAGGGTAGGCATGAAATTTAGTAGTGTGAGCTGCTATTTGAACTGCTCTGGAAGTGAAATTGAGCAAGTTGTGTCAAAATAACTTCCTTTTTTTACCACAATTCTCACAGTCTTTTTTTGTGAGAGATAAATAAATAAAACATATTGTAGAGCGAGCCGCAGCTTAAAAAATCATGTAAATAAATGCATATTACGATATTTATTTTCAAGAACTAAATGTAATATATATTTTGTGGAAGTGTTTATAATATGTAAAAAAAAATATCTTTTTAGTTTAGTCTTAATGGTCTTTGTTACAATCTGAAACACTATTGTGAAACTGCAGTTTAATTTTGCAGAGATGGATGTTTCTCTTGTTATTTAATTGCATTGCACTTAAAAATCTCTGCAAATTGGTGGAAAGGATTAATAATACTGCCTGATGATCTAAACGCAAGGCTACTGACAGATTTTGCTTCCGTCTGTTAATACTGCTAGTTTACAAATCCTTGAGCTTTGTTATATGTACTCCTGCCAGCACCCTTAGAATTTGAGAGTCTTATGGTTGTGTGAAATCACTAATGAACCCAGGCAGGAGAAAAGGTACTCTCCAAATGCAATACAGAGCCCAAAACTTTAAAGTGAAAATATATAGAACCAGCAAATAAAAAGTGCAAATATATAAGCTTAAAGGGAAGGTCCAAGCTGGAAAAAAAAATCCACTTACCTGGGGCTTCCTCCAGCCCATGGCTGCTGTCCTGTGCCCTCACCGCAGCTCAAGTGGCTCCCGGCATCCTGTGCTGCAGAAGCCAACCTCACTTACAGGTTTTTACACGTGACTACAAATGTGCAACTGTCATCCCACTAACTTTTTACCAATATCCATTGTTAGTGATGCACAAAATCATTTAACGTGCCTGTGAACTGGAACATGTCATTCACCTACATGTCTTTGATCTTGTGTGTCAGCAGCAGTACTGCATTTTATATTCCCCCCAGTCAATGCCATTTTATTGCAGTAAGATCATCCTATATAATAAATCCCCTGTGTTGCTGCGTCCTCCTCCTGTGTGTCCTTGTGTCCGTGCTATTGTGGGCGGGAGTTACAGAAGGGGGAGGACGGAGGCAAGGGGGGCAGGCGTGCACAGGCACCGTGCATGGGCGCATGTGCTGACATGCGGCGGTGGTCACAGGGGCAGGAGGGGAGGGGGGTTGTGAGGGAGGCCTAGAGCCCATTATATTAACCACTTGAGGACCCACCCTTTACCCCCCCTTAAGGACCAGCGCTGTTTGTTGTGATCTGTGCTGGGTGGGCTCTGCAGCCCCCAGCACAGATCAGGGTGCACGCAGAGCGATCAGATCGCCCCCCTTTTTTCCCCCCTATGGGGATGATGTGCAGGGGGGGTCTGATCGCTCCTGCGTGCAGGCATGTTGCGGGGGGGGGCACCTCAAAGCCCCCCTCCCCGGCGACATTCTCCCCCTCCCTCTCCTACCTCCCCCCCCCCCCCCCCCCGGTGATCCGGGCTGCACAGGACGCTATCCGTCCTGTGCAGCCAGTGACAGGACGTCCCCTGTCACATGCCGGCGATCCCCGGCCGACTGATCGACGATCTGCCTTACGGCGCTGCTGCAGCAGCGCCGTACAATGTAAATAAAGCGGATTATTTCCGCTTGTGTTTACATTTAGCCTGCGAGCCGCCATCGGCGGCCCGCAGGCTATTCACGGAGCCCCCCGCCGTGAATTGACAGGAAGCAGCCGCTCGCGCGAGCGGCTGCTTCCTGATTAATCAGCCTGCAGCTGGCGACGCAGTACTGCGTCGCTGGTCCTGCCACTGCCACTTTGCCGACGCACGGTATAAGCGTGCGGTCGGCAAGTGGTTAAAGGGCTTAGGCCCACTAGTGACATCATATTTGCATGATCCCTGGCATTTTTTCCTATTTCCCCTTTTTTTTTATGATTAGAGTGTGGGAATTTTTTTTTTTTAAATTATGTGGGGTCCCCCCTCCTGAAACTTTTTAACCCCTTGTCCCCATGCAGGCTGGGGTAGCCAGAATGTGGAGCTCCGACCGATTGGGGATTCCCACCCTGACTATACCAGCTGCAAAAAAGGGCCCTTAATGCTGATTTTTGTTCCGGGGTATCTGTTGGGGGGCCTCCCAGGTTTATTTTGCCCTGGGTCCCCATTGTTGCTTAAACCGGCCCTGCTTGATGGCATCATGACAGCAAAACACAACATGCATTGAGGCCCATTTTACATGTGATCTATTCCGTTGCAGCGTGATTGTTTTACATACGCAGTGGTCCCAAAAGGTCAGTGCTGCAGTGTCACCATCATTCTGTGAGGCATACTTTTCACTGTAAGACCTCTTTTCCATGGACTGCTGATAGGCAGTGCAATGCCTCTCAAACTCTCACAACTACTCACTGCTGCCTGGTAACTGTTTGCTGAGCACACAGTTCAAATGCTTATGGAAAAGAGGCCTTAAAGGGAACCTGAACTGAGTAAAATTATTTACCTCACTGCCACTTCATCTAGCACTAGCCTCTCTGCCATTACACCTAACACAACTACACCGCTGCTACACCTAACGCTAACCTCACTGCCACTTCATCTAACACTAGCCTCTCTGCCACTACACCTAACACAACTACACCGCTGCTACACCTAACGCTAACCTCACTGCCACTTCATCTAACACTAGCCTCTCTGCCACTACACCTAACACAACTACACCGCTGCTACACCTAACACTAACCTCACTGCCACTTCATCTAGCACTAGCCTCTCTGCCACTACACCTAACACAACTACACCGCTGCTACACCTAACGCTAACCTCACTGCCACTTCATCTAACACTAGCCTCTCTGCCACTACACCTAACACAACTACACCGCTGCTACACCTAACGCTAATCTTACTGCCACTTCATCTAGCACTAGCCTCTCTGTCACTACACCTAACACAACTACACCGCTGCTACACCTAACGCTAACCTCACTGCCACTTCATCTAACACTAGCCTCTCTGCCACTACACCTAACACAACTACACCGCTGCTACACCTAACGCTAACCTCACTGCCACTTCATCTAGCACTAGCCTCTCTGCCACTACACCTAACACAACTACACCGCTGCTACACCTAACGCTAACCTCACTGCCACTTCATCTAGCACTAGCCTCTCTGCCACTACACCTAACACAACTACACCGCTGCTACACCTAACGCTAACCTCACTGCCACTTCATCTAGCACTAGCCTCTCTGCCACTACACCTAACACAACTACACCGCTGCTACACCTAACGCTAACCTCACTATCACTTCATCTAGCACTACCCTCTCTGCCACTACACCTAACACAACTACACCGCTGCTACACCTAACGCTAACCTCACTGCCACTTTATCTAGCACTAGCCTCTCTGCCACTACACCTAACACAACTACACCGCTGCTACACCTAACGCTAATCTTACTGCCACTTCATCTAGCACTAGCCTCTCTGTCACTACACCTAACACAACTACACCGCTGCTACACCTAACGCTAACCTCACTGCCACTTCATCTAGCACTAGCCTCTCTGCCACTACACCTAACACAACTACACCGCTGCTACACCTAACGCTAATCTTACTGCCACTTCATCTAGCACTAGCCTCTCTGCCACTACACCTAACACAACTACACCGCTGCTACACCTAACGCTAACCTCACTGCCACTTCATCTAGCACTAGCCTCTCTGCCACTACACCTAACACAACTACACCGCTGCTACACCTAACGCTAACCTCACTGCCACTTCATCTAGCACTAGCCTCTCTGCCACTACACCGAACACTAACCTCACTGCCGCTACACCTAACACTATCCATCCTACTACCGCTATACCTAACACTAAGCTCATTGCTGTTACACCTAACCCTCCTCAGGGCTGGATTTACCATAAGGCCCTGTAGACACGTGCCAACAGGCACCGAATGATGAAAAAGGTAGCTCACTCCTCTCTCCGAGCGCCTCCCTCCTCCCCTATGCAGAGTCCTGATGAGAGCATAAATGAGAGGTAACTCACCCAGCTCTCAGCATTCCACTGGCGAGATCTCCCTTCAGTCAGGGGCACCTCTAGCTACTTAATACTGAAGTTATCTCTGGCTACCTAATACTAAGGGGCACCTGTAGCTACCTATGATAGGCTGACCCTCCTACTAACACTAACCTCACTGCCATCACACCTAACACTAACCCTCCTACTACCGCTATACCTAACATTAACCTCACTGTCGTTACATCTAACACTAACCATCCTACTACCGCTATACCTAACACTAACCTCACTGTCGTTACACCTAACACTAACCCTGCTACTACCGCTATACCGAACACTAACCTCACTGCCGCTACACCTAACACTAACCCTCCTACTACCACTATACCTAACACTAACCTCACTGCCGCTACACCTAACACTAACCCTCCTACCTCCCTTTCCTAGTCTTAAAGTGGCACCATTTTTTCTTCTTTTAAACAGTAAAATCCTGAAATAATCAGACACCAGAGAGCCTCCCTCAGTTTAGGCAGCCTTTCACAGAACTCAACTCCCCAGGATCTGGCCACATGCAGCTTTTCTTCATCCAATCCTCCTGGTTGCCCTATATCTCTATGCTGAGATCGCCATCTGTCATCATGTGACAGATGGTGATCTCACTGTAGAGTTGGTGATCCTCAGAAGAGATGGTGCTGCGACTGTCATGATCTGGAAGAGGTGACCTAAAAATCCAGGTTTGCTACACTCTCTGCCGTAACCCGCTTGGCAGTCATTCCAACTCAAGCTTGCAATTACTGCTAATAGTGACTTATTTCACCCCCAGCCAGGGTCGGGGATACCACTAGGAGGGTTAATATAGGTAACTGCATGTATTGCTGCTTTAGACTATATACATTTGCACACAAGAAAGATAAGTATTTGGGCTGGGGCCGCCATGAAAGGGCCTCTAGGTTGTCTTTTCCCCCCAGGCCAAAAGGTCCTAGTCCTCCCCTGCTCTATGTGGACATATTGGGTGCTCTGATGCCATGCTAGGTGCTATGATGCCTTTATGGGGGCATTAAGGAAGCTGTGATTCTTCCATGGGGGCATGCTGGGAGTTGTGGTGCCTCAATGGAAGGCCAGTGGTAGCAAGGGAGGAGGTGTCCAAAAGTGCCCCGAATCTCCTGGGATCCTAGCAACGTCTCTGAATATTGGTAGTATTTACTGTTATTTTACTATGACCTCACCCTACTCTCACACAGAACCCTCCCTCTGCCAATGCCTAACCCTAACTACCTACCCCCTCCCCCCCATACACACATACACGTCCCAACGTCCTGTTGAAAATTGCATCGCTATGCCAACTGAGGCTCCTTTTCAACAGGATACATCTTGCACTATTTTTAACTGTTCCCTTTATGATGGCAATGCTGCTATTTCACCAAGCTTTCAATAAACCTAACAGCAATCCTCGCTATTGTCTACTATGACTGAGATGAGCTAGCAGAAGCTGCAAGTTTATGCCTGATCACTTATGTTCTCTAGCGTTCTTCAGCCTTGGAAACATTGGTAAATTAGGAACATTGTTTCTCATTTTAGACTCTCCTAGAATGTAATTTACTTTGCCCCTGAAATCCAGATCTCTGTGGGTTAGCCATCATGTACTACAAATGTTTACATTCTTGGCTTCTACAGAGTTGCATGATTTTTTTCCACAGCAAAGGTAAAATGCTCACTAATGACTTCCCAAATATCTCATCCTTCTTTGGACTAAATACACCACAAGAAAAAATGTTCACGTAAAAATATTATAGGTGAGACTGTTTTTTCCTAAGTGCATTGCTAATTTACCATTTTTGGAGGCGAGATTACTTTTATTGAGGACATTGTGCTGTATAAAGTTCAGAGAAAGGGGAAGAGGGGAAAACCTTTCTATTATTCTCATTGGAGCACATGTCAGTGTGGAACATGCAGAGAAACCAGCATTAAAAAGGAATATAAAGCTTCTTCTGCCTGTGGGATGCTGCAGAATGGGGGTAGCTTTCTTTTCACTGAGGCTAAAATGAAAAAAGACTGTCTAGTCCATTAAAGAGAACCCAAGGTTAGAGATGGCCCAAACGGTTCGCCGGCGAACGGTTCCCGGCGAACTTCCGAAGTTCGCGATCATGGAGAACCGCAAACTTTTCCGGAAGTTCGATTCGCCCCCATAGTACATCATTAGAGTCAACTTTGACCCTCCACATCACAGTCAGCAGGCACATTGTAGCCAATCAGGCTACACTCCCTCCTGGAGGCCCTCCCCCCCTTATAAAATGCAGGCAGCGTCAGGCATTGGACTCACCCGTGTGCCTGCAGTAATTAGAGAAGAGAGAGCTGCTGTAGACTTTCATAGGAAAAGCTTAGTTAGGCTCTTGTAGGCTTGTTAGCTTGCTCCTTGCTGATTCTTATTGCTAAAAAAGCACTCTCTTTTGAGAGCTAATCTTGTTCTTGTGATCTTTTTTTTTGTGTGTGGCCCACTTGCATTATATTTATATACAGCCCTGTCAGTCGCAGCTGGCCTTTGGCCCCTTAATTCCTACTCTGCCACTGCCAGGCCCAGCACATTCAGTGACTACCTGTGTGTGTGACAAGCAGCTGCACATTTGTAATCCCAATCACTGCACCTGTTCACTGTTTAGTCCACTGTAACGAATGGTGTCAGCAAGGCAGAATCTGATTATTAGGTGATCTGCAGTATCACCTATAATGCAGATATATACCTGATTATAAGGTGATCTGCAGAATCACCTTTAATGCTGGTATATCAGAAGTTGCCATGACAACAAGTACAGAAGGTGTAACAGGTGTAGCCACACACAGGAGATGTATAACAAATAATGCTTGGTGCAACAGTAGAACTGATAGCTAGCAATTGCCTCACCAGCGGAGCTGGTAAGTATATCAGTATAGACTTTCACCAGAGGAGCTGGTGGATGTGATTAATACAGTAGCCCTCACCAGTGGAGCTGGTGAGCACTATAGTACAGAAGCCTATTACCAGAGGAGCTGGTGGATATACTCAACACAGTAATCCTTCCTCACCAGAGGAGCTGGTGGGTACTATAGTAAGGAACCTCACCAGTGACAAGGGCTCACTGGTGAGTAGAGTAGTCAGACAGATCGGTTTGGCAACAGACAGGAAGATACAGTACAAAGTCGGCAGGCAAGAGGTTAAAGGTATTTCAGGCAGAGTTGGCAACAGGATCAGATGGGCTAAAGTACAGAAACGTAAAGCAGATGGGAAGTCAGAAGATAGCCAGAGTCATACACAAATAATCAAGCAATATATATCAATAACAATGATAATCCTAGTCTGTGTGAAATCCCCGGTTTCCTCCCGGATCAAAGCACACCGGATCTATCTAAGGGTCTGAGTGCTAACACGTAGCATTCGCAACAGCAGACAAAGAAGGACTGACTCCTTCTGGCTTAAGAGCCCGAGGAGACCTCGCAGCACGCCCCCTGCGTCCGGCCAATCAGCGGTGGTGGGCGCATGGCGTGACGTCAGCCGACCCGCAGATCAGCTGAGCCGCCTCCTTGCCGCATAAAGTCCATGATGGTGCGCGCGCGCACACGTCACGACAAACCTATGAGCAGCTGACAAACCCGTACTCGGCGTGCTAGACGCCGGAGGCACGGGTGACACACTGGCCGGTGGAATGGAGGTAGCTGCGGAGGACACCAGGCTACCCGCAGCTGCCTCCTCCATGTCCCCCTCAGATCCACTGGGCAACAGATTGGAGGCAGCTGCGGAGGACGCTAGATTACCCGCAGCTGCCTCCTCCATATTCCTTACATCCACCTACCTACCTACCTACCTACCTACATACGTGAGCACACGCATTGTTAATACCACCAGTCATTGCACCTGTTCACGGTACGTGTGTGTGTGTGTGTGTGTGTGTGTGTATGTGTGTGTCAGGTGTACATTTGTAATACCCAGCAGCACTGCATATACCTACCTGTTGTTCAGTGCACCCACCTACCTACGTGAGCGCACACAGTGTGCTATTTAATATCACCAGTCACTGTACCTGTTCACGGTACGTGTGTGTGACAGGTGCACATTTGTAATACCCAGCAGCACTGCATATACCTACCTGTTGTTCAGTGCACCCACCTACCTACGTGAGCGCACACAGTGTGCTATTTAATATCACCAGTCACTGTACCTGTTTACGGTACGTGTGTGTGACAGGTGCACATTTGTAATACCCAGCAGCACTGCATATACCTACCTGTTGTTCAGTGCACCCACCTACCTACGTGAGTGCACGCAGTGTGCTATTTAATACCTCCAGTCACTGCATACCTGTTCACTGCACCTGTGTGACCGTACATTGTATTAGCCAAGTCAGTGCATACCTTTCACTTCATCTCCCCCATTATGGACAAAACAAGAGGCAGAGCCAGAGGCAGGCCACCCGGCAGGTCTGTTTGAGGTTGCGGTGTCTCTGCCACCAAAAATTGAGCCATGGAAAGACCAAGACCCGCGTAGGGACAACTACCTTACGAAGGCACATGATTACTAAGCGCAAACTGCAATGGGATGACCACCTGAGGAAACGCAGCACACAAAAGCAAAGCCACACACCGCAATGGAAGATACCAGGCCACAATTATTTCTCAAAAAAGGCGATATCTAAACTGTACCGTGATGTTGAAAGGCCAGTGGTGAAATCTCTAGCACACAGCGTCGGGTCAAGGGTCCATCTGACCATGGATGCCTGGTCTGCAAAGCACAGTCAGGCCTGCCCGAAGACTAATTCAGTCCCCACACACAGTATCTCTGCTAGTGTTGGGCGAACACCTGGATGTTCGGGTTCGGGCCGAACAGGCCGAACATGGGCCAGATGTTCGGCATGTTCGGCCCGAACCCCGAACTCAATGCAAGTCAATGGGGACCCGAACATGCCGCAATATGGCCCCCCTATGGGGTCGCAGGCATAAGGGGGGAGCATACCTCGATCGCGGGGGGGGGTCGGAAATTCCCCCCACCCCCTCCGCTAGCGCTCCCCCCTCTGCCCGCTTCCCCATAACAAAAGTTTGTTGAAAGTTAATACTAGTACCGGTGGCTGGCCTGGCAGTGGAGTGAGTGAGGAGGAGGAGTCCGCCTAGGAGAGTGACGCGTTGAGGCCGGGCAGCGGGCGGTTCAGCGGTAGTACCCTTGTGGTACTTCCGCCCTTTCTCTGACCTCACGTCCTCTACGTTATGACGCATACGAGGGTACGCATGACGCGTACCCTCGTATGCGTCATAACGTAGAGGACGTGAGGTCAGAGAAAGGGCGGAAGTACCACAAGGGTACTACCGCTGAACCGCCCGCTGCCCGGCCTCAACACGTCACTCTCCTAGGCGGACTCCTCCTCCTCACTCACTCCACTGCCAGGCCAGCAGCCAGCCACCGGTACTAGTATTAACTTTCAACAAACTTTTGTTATGGGGAAGCGGGCAGAGGGGGGAGCGCTAGCGGAGGGGGTGGGGGGAATTTCCGACCCCCCCCCCCCCGTGATCGGGGCATGCTCCCCCCTTATGCCTGCGACCCCATAGGGGGGCCGTATAGCGGCATGTTCGGGCGAACAGGGCCCTGTTCGGCCGAACAGGGGCCCTGTTCGGCCCTGTTCGGCGGGCATTGAATAGTTCGGGCGAAGCACTTTAGACCTCCAATTTAGCATGCAATGTGATTTCTGCCCTTAAAACGCTGCTTTGCCTCAAATCCAGAACTTTCCCTGGGACTTTTGGCATCTATCCCACTCATCCATGCAAAAACTCAGATGTTAGACCCCTTGAAACATCTTTTCCATCACTTTTCTGGCCAGCATAAATGTTTCTAGTTTTTAAAGTTCGCCTCCCCATTGAAGTCTATTGCGGTTCGCGAAAGTTCGCAAGTTCGCAAACTTTTGTGGAGGTTTGCAAACCCGGTTCGTGAACCAAAAATCGAAGGTTCGGGCCATCTATACCCGAGGTAGATTCTAAGAATCCTATTAGCACACAGAGGCTGGGTCTGCATATAATGCCCATCCTCTGTTGCTATACTGTTTCCCCCCAGGCCCCCCCCCCCCCGCACTCTGCTATCCCCCATAAATCACACAGCCATGCTAGCGACACGCAGTGTGTCAATAGCTGGCTGTTTACATCTCCACTGTCACTCTCACCACTCCCCCGCCTCCTCTATGTCGCCGCTCCCTGCCTGCGTCCCTTCCCTCCAATCAGCGGGGAGGGAAGGGACGCAGATGGGGAGCTGTGACAAAGAGGAGGCGGGGGAGCGGCGAGAGTGACATTGGGGATGTAAACAGCCGGCTAGCGATGTCGCTAGCATGGCGGTTTGGTTTATGGGGATAGCAGAGCGCAGGGGGGAGGCCTGGGGGGAAACAGTATAGCAACAGAGGATGGGCATTAAAAGCAGACCCAGCCTCTGTGTGCTAATAGGATTCTTAGAACCCACCTCGGGTTCTCTTTAAAGTGTAGTGGCTACAGCTACTGCTGCTTCTTCTGTCACTGTTGGCCCAGAAAGAAATAACAAATTAGATGGTGTGATGGTACAGTAAAAAGTAAAAAACGGCTTCATGCCTAGACGTGACTTTTGAGCCGTCTGTAAAGTACTGTAGAGTAAGGTGCAAACTGTATGCTGAGCAGGTGTTGACAAGTTGATTATTTCCATTTTAGCCAGAACATCACCCATGATCCAAAATTATGATACTGTAAGCCTTTATTCATCACATGCTGTGCTAATAGGTTTTTACAAACATGTTTTACCCACACCGGGTGGTTTCCTCAGAGAATATCTGTGAAAGGTACCCTACAAAATATTGAATTATTTAAAGAGTACTTGAAATGACACATAACATAAGGAGACATACATGTATGCACAGTCCTAATCCTGCTTAGAACTATGGATGGTCAATGAGATGCAAAAAATTTTGAGTTGATGCAGGATTATGCAAAATGTGTATGCACTTTTATGCAGCTTGAAAATGGACCAATGACATTTTACCTCAGCTGGATTTGATTGGTTTATTGGTTTATGTTTGTTATTATTGACTGCTGCTGGAAGCCTTAGCACAAGCTCTGCATTCAGCTTCCACCAGTTATTAGTGTTAGATGAACATCTCTGTGGGTGGTGCCATTGAAAGCAGGAAATTTTGGCGCCTGTGGCTAATGAATAATTTGGACACTGCATAGGCGCAAATGCAAATATCGGCTAGTGGGCGCCCAAAGGAGAAATTTGGGCGCTCGATAAATAGCTCATCTAACAAAACATTTTCATTTTTAAAATTAAAACGTCATCGTTGTTTAAATGTTTTTGTCTTTTGTATGTACAATTTTTTTGTTATTGAAAATTATCGTTTTTATTTTTTTATATCATTATAAAATTATAAGATTAGGAAGGGGTGTTTTAAGGTGAGGCATCAGGAAGGGGGTTTTAGGGTTAGGCCTCAGGAAGAGGCTTTAAAACACTGGTATTAATATTTACCAGTGTTTTACTATCATCATCACTAGTGATGGGCGAACAGTGTTCGCCACTGTTCGGGTTCTGCAGAACATCACCCTGTTCGGGTGATGTTCGAGTTCGGCCGAACACCTGACGGTGCTCGGCCAAACCGTTCGGCCACATGGCCGAACTAAGAGCGCATGGCCGAACGTTCCCCGAACGTTCGGCTAGCGCTGTGATTGGCCGAACGGGTCACGTGGTTCGGGCCCGAACGCGCTCTGATTGGCCGAACGGTCACGTGGTTCGGGTAAATAAATACCCGAACCACGTCATATCTCCGCCATTTCTCTGTGGGTTTAGCTTTGGGTAGGCAGGCAGGGTAGTTCGCTCTCCAGCCACGCTAGCCAGGGTCCCCCCCAGTCATTGTGTGTCGCTGCTGGGAACAGTAGTACACCGCTCGCTCAGCCACACTATATAGCATTCTGTTTACTGCCACTCTGTGTACCTCGCTCAGCCACACTATATAGCATTCTGTTTACTGTTCTGTGTCTGCTGGGAATAGTAGTACACCGCTCGCTCAGCCACACTATATAGCATTCTGTTCACTGTTCTGTGTCTGCTGGGAATAGTGGTACACCGCTCGCTCAGCCACACTATATAGCATTCTGTTTACTGTTCTGTGTCTGCTGGGAATAGTGGTACACCGCTCGTTCAGCCACACTATATAGCATTCTGTTTACTGTTCTGTGTCTGCTGGGAATAGTGGTACACCGCTCGCTCACCCACACTATATAGCATTGTGTTTACTGTTCTGTGTCTGCTGGGAATAGTAGTACACCGCTCGCTCAGCCACACTATATAGCATTGTGTGTACTGCCACTCTGTGTACACGGCTCAGCCTGACTATATAGCATTGTGTGTACTGCCACTGTGCACCTCGCTCAGCCACGCTATATATAGCATTGTGTTTACTGCCACTCTGTGTACACCGCTCAGCCAGACTACATAGCATTGTGTGTACTGCCACTCTGTGTACACCGCTCAGCCAGACTCTATAGCATTGTGTGTACTGCCACTCTGTGTACACCGCTCAGCCAGACTATATAGCATTGTGTGTACTGCCACTCTGTGTACACCGCTCAGCCAGACTATATACCATTGTTTACTGACACTCTGTGTACACCGCTCAGCCAGACTATATACCATTGTTTACTGACACTCTGTGTACACCGCTCAGCCAGACTATATACCATTGTTTACTGACACTCTGTGTACACCGCTCAGCCAGACTATATACCATTGTTTACTGACACTCTGTGTACACCGCTCAGCCAGACTATATACCATTGTTTACTGACACTCTGTGTACACCGCTCAGCCAGACTATATACCATTGTTTACTGACACTCGGTGTACACCGCTCAGCCAGACTATATACCATTGTTTACTGACACTCTGTGTACACCGCTCAGCCAGACTATATACCATTGTTTACTGACACTCTGTGTACACCGCTCAGCCAGACTATATACCATTGTTTACTGACACTCTGTGTACACCGCTCAGCCAGACTATATACCATTGTTTACTGACACTCTGTGTACACCGCTCAGCCAGACTATATACCATTGTTTACTGACACTCTGTGTACACCGCTCAGCCAGACTATATACCATTGTTTACTGACACTCGGTGTACACCGCTCAGCCAGACTATATACCATTGTTTACTGACACTCTGTGTACACCGCTCAGCCAGACTATATACCATTGTTTACTGACACTCTGTGTACACCGCTCAGCCAGACTATATACCATTGTTTACTGACACTCTGTGTACACCGCTCAGCCAGACTATATACCATTGTTTACTGCCACTCTGTGTACATGGCTCAGCCAGACTATATAGCATTGTGTGTACTGCCACTCTGTGTACACCGCTCAGCCAGACTATATAGCATTGTTCACTGCCACTCTGTGTACACGGCTCAGCCAGACTATATAGCATTGCGTACTCTGCCAGTCAGTGTGTATATTGCTGGGATCAGTAATACTCCACTCACCGTCAACCACTATATGAGCTCACCATGAGTTCCTCAGAGACCTCCGCTGTGAGCAGCACTCCCAACAACAGCAACAGCCAACGCCCCACGCAAGCTATAACATCCACCCCAGCAGCCAGTGGTCAGCAGCAGCCCTCCCCGGAGGAGAACGTTGTGTCCATCGGTCCGGCGCCAGAGCGAATAATGAGGGCTGCCATTGAGGGGATGATGGGGCCTGATGTGGAGGAGGAGGTCGGGCTCAGGCCAGCATCCCAAGTTAATGTTGAGGACGATGAGGGGTCTGTGACTGTGTCTGGGGATGTTGGGGTGGCAGAGGTGGTGGGTGGGTCAGACTCAGGAGAAGAGTTGTATGATGAGGATGATGATCGGGACCATCTGTATGTGCCTCAGAGTCCGACCCCGGAAAACATGTTGTATCGTGTGTTTAGGTACTAAAATCTGCGTTCCCAGTAGTGTTGGGCGAACAGTGTTCGCCACTGTTCGGGTGCTGCAGAACATCACCCCGTTCGGGGTGACTATATAGCAGACTATATAGCATTGTGTTTACTGCCACTCTGTGTACACGGCTCAGCCACACTATATAGCATTGTGTTTACTGCCACTCTTTGTCTGCTGGGAACAGTAGTACACCGCTCACCCGCCACTGTATAGCATTGTGCTCTGTGTCGCTGCTGGCAATAGTGGTACACCGCTCACCCACCACTGTATAGCATTTCTGTACTGCCACTGTACTGCTGCCAGTCAGCGTGTACTGTAAGGATAAGTGAAATGAGGAAGAAATCCGGTGAAAGAGGGAGGGGCAAGGGAAGAGGTGTTTCCCCTGACGGTTGTGCTGGGGAGCTGTACTCCACGGCGGCGGCCCCCCACAATGACATATGACGAGTTTGAGGAGATGGAAGAGGAGGGTATGGACAATGTGGACATAGACCCAGATTTTGTTTGTGAACGAGAACATCGCCGTCGTAGCAGCAGCACAGATGAGTCTGTTGAAGAACCCACTGCTGCACGAGTTCGCCTTGTGCCACAAGGTAGGCGGCGCGCAATTTCAGGCACCACAAGCGTGGAAGTTCAAGTGAGAGGCAAAAGAGGCGCAAACAGAAATCGCCAGCAAGGCAGGTGCTCCAAATTCTGGGCTTTCTTTGAAGACTGCACTGAGGATGTTACCATGGCGATTTGCAAGGTGTGCAAGACCCGCCTGAGCAGGGGGAAAAGTATTAACAACCTCTCCACCACCAGCATGAGCCGCCACATGCTATCCAAACATCCCACTCTGTGGGCAAACGCGGCAGGACAGGGTACCACCAGCAACACTGCCTCCCTTGGGTTCACCAGACTCACCACCAGACCCGCCTCAGCAGCAGCAGTAGCCCAGCCATTGCGTGGTTCAAAACATTCCAAAAAATCAGATGACGCTGACACTGTCACTTTCCGGAGTAGTGCTCTTGAGGTCTCCCAGTGTTCATCAAACACAACAACCAACAGCCCTTCGTTGTGCAGCCCTACGGTTCAGTTGTCTGTCTCGGAGATGTTTGAGCGCAAGAGGAAATTGCCAGCAAATGACCCCCGGGCCGTGGCAGTAAGAGCCAGCATAGCCAAGCTTCTGGCCTGCGAAATGCTGCCATATCGAGTGGTGGAGACAAACAGCTTCAAGGGCATGATGTCAGTGGCCATCCCACGTTACGTGGTTCCCAGCCGCTACCACTTTGCGCGCTCTGCAGTGCCTGAGTTGCATGAGCACGTGGTCAGCAAAATAACCCGAAGCTTGAAGAATGCCGTTGCCTGCAAGGTTCACGTATCCGCCTCTCCACAGAAAATGCAGACCGTCTGACTCAAATTAAAATGAATCAATCCTGGATTGGAAATGACTACGCAACACTCCAGGACCCCAACCAAGTAACATGACCAATGAACATCTGGGATGGTTTAGCGTTTCCGGTCCCTGTTTATTGAACCTCTCATCTGTATTACATTTATGACTGCATGGCGGCAAAAAGCATTGCTGCTATATCCGCACGCTTTTTGTCCTCATGCAAGGCCTGGGTTGTTGTGTCTCAAAAAGCATGGCCTTCTCCTCCTGCGCCTGCTCCTGTTCCATCACGTGTGCTGCTGCTGCTGGGTTAGCGTTTCCGGTCCCTGTTTATGGAACCTCTCATCTGTATTACATTTATGACTGCATGGCGGCAAAAAGCATTGCTATATCCGCACGCTTTTTGTCCTCATGCAAGGCCTGGGTTGCGTCTCAAAAAGCGTGGCCTTCTCCTCCTGCGCCTCCTCCTGTTCCATCACGTGTGCTCTGTGCTGCTGCTGCTGCTGGGTTAGCGTTACCGGTCCCTGTTTATTGAACCTCTCATCTGTATTACATTTATGACTGCATGGCGGCAAAAAGCATTGCTATATCCGCACGCTTTTTGTCCTCATGCAAGGCCTGGGTTGCGTCTCAAAAAGCGTGGCCTTCTCCTCCTGCGCCTCCTCCTGTTCCATCACGTGTGCTCTGTGCTGCTGCTGCTGCTGGGTTAGCGTTACCGGTCCCTGTTTATTGAACCTCTCATCTGTATTACATTTATGACTGCATGGCGGCAAAAAGCATTGCTATATCCGCACGCTTCTTGTCCTCATGCAAGGCCTGGGTTGTTGTGTCTCAAAGCGTAGCCTTCTCCTCCTGCGCCTCCTCCTGTTCCATCATGTGTGCTCTGTGCTGCTGCTGCTGCTGCTGGGTTAGCGTTACCGGTCCCTGTTTATTGAACCTCTTATCTTTATTACATTTATGACTGCATGGCGGTAAAAAGCATGCTATCTGCACGCTTCTTGTCCTCATGCAAGGCCTGGGTTGTTGTGTCTCAAAGCGTGGCCTTCTCCTCCTGCGCCTCCTCCTGTTCCGTCACGTGTGCTCTGTGCTGCTGCTGCTGCTGGGTTAGCGTTACCGGTCCCTGTTTATTGAGCCTCTTCTCTTTATTACATTTATGACTGCATGGCGGCAAAAAGCATTGCTGCTATATCCGCACGCTTCTTGTCCTCATGCAAGGCCTGGGTTGTTGTGTCTCAAAAAGCGTGGCCTTCTCCTCCTGCGCCTCCTCCTGTTCCATCACGTGTGCTGCTGCTGCTGCTGGGTTAGCGTTACCGGTCCCTGTTTATTGAACCTCTTATCTTTATTACATTTATGACTGCATGGCGGTAAAAAGCATGCTATCCGCACGCTTCTTGTCCTCATGCAAGGCCTGGGTTGTTGTGTCTCAAAAAGCGTGGCCTTCTCCTCCTGCGCCTCCTCCTGTTCCATCACGTGTGCTGCTGCTGCTGCTGGGTTAGCGTTACCGGTCCCTGTTTATGGAACCTCTTCTCTTTATTACATTTATGACTGCCTGGCGGTAAAAACCATGTTACCTGTGCAAAGAAACATGACATTTTCAGCATTTAAAAGACAATTTTTCCTTTGAAACTTTACAATCAATTTTCTCAAAAACTATAAGCTCTTTTTGCTAAATTTTTTTCCCTCTTGTACCCACTCCCAAGGTGCACATACCCTGTAAATTTGGGGTATGTAGCATGTAAGGAGGCTTTACAAAGCACAAAAGTTCGGGTCCCCATTGACTTCCATTATGTTCGGAGTTCGGGTCGAACACCCGAACATCGCGGCCATGTTCGGCCTGTTCGGCCCGAACCCGAACATCTAGATGTTCGCCCAACACTAATCATCACCACTGTAAATATTTTTCATTTTCATTTGGTGCCCAATTCACAAAAGTATTTATCATTTACACTTATATGGCTTCATCCAGTGTCCATTTTTCCTCACATCTCTATTTCATGCACGCTGTGCCATCTACCATACAACCTTTCCATCCACTACTGTAAGCCTTCCACAGACAAAACATTTACAGGGCCAATTCTTCTTTTAGGAGTAAGGCTCACTGCATGCGTTTCCGATTCCGATTTTTAATCGGTTTTTACATCCGATTCTGATTCCATTTTTCTGTTGATTGCATTCAGGGAAAATCGGAATTGCAAATCAGAATCGGAAACTGAATTGGAAAAAAAGGAATTACAGTTTGCAGGGAGCCTTAATGAAGTCTCAGATTATCTTCCCTTTTTAAAGACTTGTCCATTTTGCTTCTACTTTTTATTTAAAAAATCTGCATTCTATGATTGTGGTGCCAATGTTCAGGCACTTAGTAATATGGACATTGGATACTGATTAGTGGCAGTATTATAAAACTATATGTATTTTGCTCCTGAAAAACTCTGCTTTGGCATATAACAGATTGCATAGACAAATCAAAGTGTGGGACTCAAGAGAACTCATCATGGTACGTGGTACACATACGTATCAATAAAAAGTTAGTGGAAGATGGAAGACACTAAAAAATTATTTCAGGGAAATAAGAGTAAAACTCAAAGCAAGGGACAACAAGATGGTGTTTTCAAAAATAAATACAGACAGAAAAGCTAAGGGAGTTCAATAAGTGGCTGAGAAGTTGGTGTAAAAAGGGGGGGTTTGGGTTACTGGAGAACTGAGAAAATTTTCAGTCAGCTATAGGACTTTGGGGAAAAGTGGGACTGGGGAGTGGGTAAGGATTGCACAAGGCAACAAGACAAATTAGACAAACATTGGTAGTCTGGGATTTTAAAACCTGGAAAGGGTGCATTTAGCAGAACATGGTGGCGTGCCTAAGATGGCATTACAAAGGACATGGAATCCAAAGCTCAACAGTCCTTTCATCTTGTTATCTCATCTACTATTATACCTCCTTTATATTGCACTTTTATTCTTGCTCTCTGCAAGAAAACATAAAACTACAGAAAGCGCCAGTTTTGGCTATATAATAGCTAATCATTGACACTCAAATTAAACACCCCGGCACCCTATAGCTGCTATAAGACACTTGGCTACACTGTAGCCAAGCACCAGCTATTGAATAGCTGAGCACCAGCACTTATACATATACGTGTACTCCTCTATGATCTTGTCAACAGCCTTATCTTGTGGATGATAAACAGAAAAACACCCAATTGCAACTACATGTACAACCATGAACAAACCCTCTTGTATAAGCTAATCTTATAATTAACCTAGGATAGAACCTTGAATCTACTTAGTTTACTATATTCAATGCAATTTTTTTTTCTACTATTGGCATGTAAAAGTAATACATTAAGGAGTATAAAAATAGATAGTGGTGACAAGGTCTAATATGTATTTAGAAATACAATTAACTTGTGCGCTTAAAACAAAGGTAAAATGCAATGATTAATATGTATATAGCCCTTTAGCAGATGTAGCAGGATCTTTCAAAACCACTAGAGAAACATAGAAGATATAAAGAATAGGGGGGAGTTGTGAGGTGGGGTAAACTGGGGGGGGGGGGGTGGATTGGAGAGTACAGTTTAAGGTCTTTCTAGTCTAGAAGGGTACAGGCATGGCTCGTGCCATAGGCGCCACAGCACCATGGGCGCCATGTCTGACCCCTCCTGCCTCGTGCTCCACCGCCATACTGAGGGATGCTGCTCATTACTTACACTTAGGGGGATAACTCTAACAACCTATACAGGGGGGGGGCTACTTATACGGGGAAGAACTCTTCTAATTACCTATGTTGGGAGGGCAACCTAAACTAGTTGACTACCTATACAGGGAGGTCTCCTTCTGGCTACCTATACTAGGGGTGACCTCTGGCTACTTATAGTGGGTGGCTAACTCTGGTGACCTATGCTGGGGGCTACCTCTGATTAATAATATTGGGGGGGGGCTAATTCTCACTACATATACTGTGGGCACCTCTGGCTACCTCTACTGGGGTGGACATGCTGTAGGGACACCTCCAGTATGGATATGGGGCACAAATAGATATGGGGCGCAATTTCAGTTTTTGCCATAGGCGCTATATTACCCAGATATGCCCCTGATAATTATAGCATTCCACAATGTGATGGACTCTGAGATGTAAAAAAAAATTCATACAACTCTTATCATTACGCCAGTCACTATTTTGCAACAATATTTAATATGGTTAATGAGCTTTAATAGGGTTTTCTTGGGGAAAAAAACAATGAACTTGGTCTATATAACAGATATAGACCAAGTAAGCGCCCATAGCTGTCTGAGGATGTAAAGGGTTACAAGAGATACAAAGGCAACATGAAGCTAATAAACAGAGCTAGAAGACTGGTAAACATACTTGTATCATGCTTGAGATGTATTTCCACAAGCTAGTTGAGTTACCACAAAGTAGGATTCTACGAAGAGACTTCACTGTGACTATTAAGATATATGTTATCTTAAGAGAAAAGCTTTTAGACCCCTGCTGGAAAGTAAAGCGAGTGATTGGTAATGCAAGATTTTAAAACTTAGGTCTCCACAGGAAACGATGGTTGGAATTCTGAAAGAAAATAAAAAAATAAGAGTATGAAATGAAAAATAAACCATAAGGGGATAAGCAAAACAATTGAATTTAAATTGATGGATGGACAGTTGAGTAACCACTGAGGCCAAACAACAAGATTTAACATGTACTCCACTTATATTTATATTTAATCCAAGTAAACCGCAGATTTGCACTAGTTTCCAATATCAGAGACCAAGAGATGGGCGCCATGCAGAGAAAATACCTTCCCCGCTAGAAAGTGATATGCCCTTGAAATAAGCATGTTGACATGAGAAATAAAAGTGTAACTATTGGAAAATTGAAATCAATTTATCTAGTTTTTAAAGCAATACTTACAGCCAAGCTCCAGACTGCCTTTCTGGCTTCTATGTAATGAGACTATTTTCAAAACTAGCCATTAGAGGTGATTTAGTAATGAAAAAAATATCAAAGCAATATGATATCATGGTTTAGACTGTATATCTGCGTTCTTGTTTATAGACGACTGAAGGTGTATAGAACATCACTGACAAGATGTGTTGTGCTAAAATATTTGAGATATTGATGCCAAGGCACTAACGTAAATCAGCAGTCAACAGTAAATACATTGCTTGCATTACCGAGTTATTATTGCTTGTCGTCTGCAATATATCACAGAGAACTGTGTAAGATTAGAGTAGCATCTCCTAACTCTTCCAAAGCCATGATTACTGGTATTTGTTGCTTGTTGTATAAGAGCTCAGTGAAAGTTTGCACACATCTGGTTTCGCACTAACATCAGCGCTTATGATATGAACCCCTAAACAAATGCACCAACAACAAAAAAACAAAGCATAAACTTTAGAGTGAATTTCAGTAAATAATGTGAAAAAACATATTTCATCATAATTCAGGTGTGACACTGCTTAAATCAGTTTTACAAGTATAAGGAACATTCCTGGCACCCAATGTGGGGGTCGCACCTGTACCCCCAAACCGCCTGCCTGATCCAGCTAAATTTATGCATCAGACAGACTTTATTCCCCTATATGACATTCTTCATCTGCACTCCTCTGCTATCTAGTAAATGTACCTACCTGCTCAATTTGTTCCCTCAGGCATAACCCGTGTAGCCATAGAAATGTACCACTAATTTCCCTATGCTTAAAGCGACTACTAATGATAACTGCAAAGTAGCAACAAAAATGATTGTGCCAGGAAGATGATTGCAATATGTGGTAGGGATTCACAAGATCCTCATACTGGCTGGAAGGATAATTACTGTCATTCCTATCTTACTGAAATACTGTATATCAAAAGTTTTTCTTGGACAGAAAAACATTAAAACACACCTGTATGGATTCCTGCAACTTTTAGCAATACATTGCTAAAAGAGAATTCGAGACAGATTAAAATAAAAAAGTTAGCTACTTACCTATGAAGAGAGAAGTCTCTGGATCCTCTAAAGGCTTTCCGTGTTAAGCTGGAGGCCACCGGCACTGCCTGGGAGCCTCTGGAAGATTACAGCCGTACTCCTCTTCGTGCATGAGTGTTGCCATACTAGAGTACTTCTGCATCTGTGCAGTCACATGCAAACCACTATGGCTTAGTGCACAGACACAGCCATACTCGTGCTGAGCTCGTACATGGTGTGGAGTGTGGCCATGAGAACATATCTGACAGGCTCTTGTAGGATGTATTTCACCGATGCTGGTCCATGCGTAGGAGGATGTGAGAAGCTTCTGGAAGTTCCAGAGGCTTTCCTCTTCATACGTAAGTAATGTAGTTACGTTTTTTTTTTTTTTTTCATTTTAATCCTCCTTGGGTACACTTTAAGCTTGTACCAATGTCAAATAATCTTTGTGGATGGTTTGCCATTTTTTTCCTACAGCTAGGGAGCACTGCTGATTGGAATCTGCCTTTTTTTTCCAGAGCACAGTGAACAGAGTGTCACGTTTACCTACCTAAACAGGACCTTATGCATGGGGTCACCAACAGATGTAACATATTCCTCTGCATTACAAGAAGTAGAGGTAAATGTAAGTTTGTGAGCACATCAGGCATGGTCGGAAGAGCCAATTTCCGATTCCGCGGTAATTCCGCATACCGCCACTACCGAAATTCCGCTTCCGCTACATTCCGGTGGAATTCCGCTACATTCCGCGGAATTCCGCGGTATTCCGCCACGTGCACTTTCCGTTTTTTTAAACGGACTTCCGTAATTTTTAAACGGATTTCCGTAAATTTAGGAGGAAACACTCAATCGCTCATTTGAAATATCTATTGTTAATAAAGTTGATTTGTATTTTGTAAATTTGGATAAAAAAAATGTTGAAACCGTTATTTTAGCGCAGTAACTCTCCGCTGATTATGATTGGTCAACTCATTCCGCATCTCCTGATTGGTCAATTCATTCCGATTCCGATTTTGACGGAATTCCGAATTCCGGATTGCAAATTCCGAATTCCGGATTGCAAATTCCGAATTCCGCGGAACCATGCGGAAACCCCAATTCCGGCGGAATTTCGGAATTTTAGCTTCCGCGGAATTCGGAAGCCCATGCCTGGAGCACATATGAGAACTTCAGTGTGTATACACAATTAGGTTCCAAATAACCAACTTTAGCCTGTGGAGAACAACTCACCAGTTGCTAAAGTATTACTGCTAGTTCTGTGTGTGTTCTTCCATGACATGATCCTGTATATGCCTTGTGTTAATGCCAACCTTTGCCTGTCTGAGTATCCGCCTTGTTGACAGTCACTGCCTGCCTAACCACCCTGTGTGTTGCATAATCTCTGCCAGGCTTACCTCACACTCCATGCCATTGCCTAATCTTTTCATGGCTCACTAACAGCTCCATTGATAACTTTATCTCTGGCTGACTAACCGACTAGTTACCAACCTGGCCTGCTTTGAAGACCACCTGACTTTTGTCATCCTGGGTCTCTGGATGGTGAACTGCAAGGGAAGCTGCCCTCATCCTCACAGTACCTGAATGACCAGGCACATGATAGGGAAGTACTATTGACCAGGGCCACCATCAGAATTGTCTGGGTCTCATACTGGGAAAACCTACTGAGCCCTTTTAACTACGCTACTCTACTACTACCAATTTCCAATCTGCTGAAGAAAAAGCTCTTTAACAAAAAAAAACAAAAAAAAAAGAAAGAAAGAAAGAAAGTATTTGCTATAATTCAGGTTGGAGTGAGCTCCGTTTTCCATAGCATTTTAGTAAGAGGGCTTTTAGGTCCAATGTAACCACTTACACACTCCTAGAAGTTGTGGTTCCCCATGAGCTTGCTAGGTACTCTGTACCTCTGGGTGTTTCAAGTCCTACCCCATAGGGCCACATTAATCCATAACATGCACTGATGAGGATCAATCAATCCGAAAAAGTCTGTATGCATGTTGGATTATTGTGGCTCTGCAATATTAAAAAGCTGACAAATCATTGCATTCCAATGGTTCTAGAGGTGTGGTTAGCTCACAGGGACAACAATGGATAATTTGCATATATCAGCAGTGATGCACTGGGCGACATTTCAGAGCTAACTCCAACCTGAATTACCACAAATACTTTCTGTTTTAATTAAGAAAGCAAACTTTTGTTTTCCATTGTTAAGAAAAAAAAAACCTCCATTAAATGGCAACTTCCCCACATATCTAGGCTGCATTTCACTAGGTAGGGAGAGAAAAGATTAACCTGGTGGATGCAAGTTAAATTACACTAAAAGAATATCTTGCATGGCAGACAAATGCTAATGGGCATTACTTTCTGGAAGGCCTCGAATATACTGTATACTGTATATATATTTTCCTGTCTGAATTATTTTGAATTTTCAAACTGTGCTGTAACCTTCGGGCATTTAATATTATGAAATTCTACCTTCTAAGGATTTTAACATATACCTGTTTGCTAACTTTATTATTGCATTTAGTTCTTATGTGTTGCATTCCAGTGCAGGCACATAAAAGTAAAAATACTGCACTACTAGATACAGTGACCAGACGTCCCGCTTTGATTCGGGGTCCCCTGTCCCAAGCTGCGCTAGGTCCCGGGAAACGTCTCACTTTTAGCCGTGGGACTTCCCGGCCTCGGGACTCTGGCCACCGTCCATTGCATTAACTGTCTAATAGACGCCGCGCCAGTTCATAGCCCGCAGCTAGAGATGAGCGTAATGACGTAATTACGATTTCGCGAAATTTCGCATAATTAGTGTAATTACGATTATGGCCGTAAGTACATAATCGTAATGGAGAAGGATTTCACGAAATTTCGCGTAAGTGTAATTTTCGCATTACAGTGGGTATTACGAAATTAATGAGTATGGCCATGTTCCCAAGCGGAAAAGTTGACGCATGGATCAATGTTAGGTAGCCGCCGACTTTAAGGGTTAATAGCAAAGCCCCCTTAACCACCCTGGCGTTCTATTAAGATCGCCAGGTCGGCTGCATGAGGGTTTTTTGTAAATAAAAAAAAAACTATTTCATGCAGCCAACTGAAACTGGGTGACAGATGTGGGCGGGGACTTAGCATCCTGCAAGGACGCGTAAGTGTATGCGGCGGCTGAGCGGCGAGTGACGTCGGGTGCGGCATAGTTACAATGTAACAAAGTTGTTACATTGTAATAACTTTGTTACATTGTAACTGATAGAACATTTCCGAGGATATTGCGAGGGATCATTTATTTAAAGGGACAGGTAAGTATTAATGGTTAATTAAGAATATTAAAGGACTTTTTCGTGGTTATGTTTTTTGTTCAATTAAAATACTTTTTCTAAGTGTTTGTGTGTTTATTTACTTTTAACTCTTAAAGGAAATGGGTAAGGGGTACAAGTACCTCTATACTCATTTCTCCTGGGAGGGGGGGTGGGCATCTGGGGGACCCCTTTTTAAAGGGGACTCCCAGATGCCACCATGAACCCCTCCCCCAGGAAATCGCGGCCTCTACCTCCACCGCCAATCGGAGGTGGAGCAGAGCCCCTTGTCCTTGGATTGGACAAGGGCTCGGAGGGGGAGGGGAAAGCTTGGCTGCCCCTCCCCTTCCGAGACCCCCCAATCCATGGACCATGCGGGCTGGTATAGTCAGGGTGCGGAGCCCCACGCGGCCGGTGCTCCACATTCTGGCTATCCCAGCCTGCATGGGGGACAAGGGGTTAAAGAGGTCTGGGAGGGGGGACCCCACGTCGTTTTTTTTTTATATTTCCCACACTCAGAACGAAGTAAGTAAAACTCTTCCCACTTGGGGGAATCTATGAAAATAATACACTATTGTTACCTGTGCAAAAAAAACTGACATTTTCCGCATTTGAAAGACATTTTCCCCCTTGAAACTTAAAAATCGATTTTCTGAAAAACTATAAGGTCTTTTTGAAAAAAATGTTTTCCTCTTATTTCCACTGATCCCCTTAATATACCCTGGGAAATTTGGTGTTCCTAAACTTTAAGCAGGCTTTGCTATTAACCGTTAAAGTCGGCAGGTTTTTAAATGTATACATTTTTCCTTTGAAACTTTAACATCGATTTTCTGAAAAACTATAAGGTCTATTTGAAAAAAAAAATTTCCTCTTATTCCTTCTGATCTCCTTAATATAGTCTCCAAATTTGAGGCTCTTAGCATTTAAGGGGGCTTTGCTATTAACCCTTAAAGTCAGCGGCTTTTTTATACAGGAGCGTTATGGTTTAATGCGAGATTACGGTATGAACGAAACGCGAAATTACGCGTTGAAAATTACACTTATGGTATTTTCAATTACGATTTTAATGGCAATTACGCTACCGTAATTTCGCATCGTAATCGCAAATTTCGCATGCGTAATTATTGTAATGCGAAATTACGAAAATTTTGGCTTAACTCTACCAGCAGCCCCGCTCCAGCCTGCATAGTCTTCCGGCAGGCAGAGCAGGGCTACGGGAAGATGGCGTCCAAAGCCCTGTACTGGAGACTGTTTGTGTTGCCAGTACAGGGCTTTGTCTCGATCTTCCCGTAGCCCTGCTGTTCCATTCAGCGTGGGAGATATGCAGGAGCAAGATCGTCCAGGGGAGCTGCGCACCAGAGGCCGGCCAGGAGAGGAGACTTCTGTCAGGTGAGTAAATTATTTTTTTAGAGGTGAAATGTTGCCCAAATTGCTTGTATATTCTGCAGAAATGTTGCCCAAATTGCGTGTATTTTCTGCTGAAATGTTGCCCAAATTGCGTGTGTTTTCTGCTGAAATGTTGCCCAAATTGCGTTTGTTTTTTGCTGAAATGTTGCCCAAATTACTTTGTTTTTTGCTGAAATGTTGCCCAAGTTGCGTTTGTTTTCTGCTGAAATGTTGCCCAAATTGCGTTTGTTTTCTGCTGAAATGTTGTCCAAATTGCGTTTGTTTTCTGCTGAAATGTTGCCCAAATTGCGTTTGTTTTCTGCTGAAATGTTGCCCAAATTGCGTTTGTTCTCTGCTGAAATTTTTCTGCTACGCACGCCGGGCCCCCCCCCCCCCCAACCCAGGTTGGACCCAGAAAAATCTGGTCACTGTACATTAGAAGATGTTTTGAAAACATTCAAACATTATTTCAGGATAGATACTGTTGATTTCTACAATGTTATCTTCACTACAGAAAATGAATGCTTGCATTCTGTTATATAAAGCTTACTATGTAAACAAGCATGTACAACTAACACTATACAATTGTCTGTTGCCACGCACTGCTTTCTGCACTCCAATGCTTGTTTAAATAGGAAATATTTTTTGTTTTTATGATGATTACAGGACACAAGAGTATTGGCCTGCTCTTTATCAAGTCATTGTGGTCCTTCTATGGGCTCCACCCAGGGATTTTGCACAGCTTCTGACCATGGAATTTCTGGCTTCATTAGCATATTTATTGGACTGGCTGGTGCTAGGTTAATTAGTACTATGCTGGGTTAATTAGCACTGTAAAGAAGGAATGTATCTTGTTGCCAGTATGAATTTGGAATTTGTCTGTTCCACCAGATTGCTGGGAACTCACCATCGAGCAATAGACAGGCTGGCTACAACAATAAAGAGGCTTATTTTTTTCACGCGGTAACAATAGTTTCAAGACGCGTGGAAGTTTAATTATCCATGTGACTTAACAAGTTTGTAATGGACAGAATAAAAAAAATGCTTTTCAGTAATCATATTTCTTAACTCTAACAAGAGATTATAGAATGCCACTGCTTTTACTTTTATTTTCATTTCTACAATAACATCCTGGTTTTCTATTCGCATTAGGATTCAAATTATTTTTTTTTCTATGGCAGTTAGAGAAGTGCTTTTGAATATAGTTTTCCCATTGTCTGCCTTCAGTGTGTTGCACGGTATTTTTTTCCTCTTTACACTAGACTTATGATTTTGTGTTTATTCTTCAATGTGTGGCACCAAGGACAGTATGCTGTTTTGTCTTTGATCTCAAAAGGAAATTTTCTAAAGGTTGCATTCTTTGGCGTACTTGATAGGTCATTGATTCCAAGTGAAAATGCTAGTCTAAACCTCTCCTGCGTAGAAGTAGTTAAAATACTTTCATGAGCTCATTCACCTTGAGTGTTCATTTTTCTATAGCAGGTTATTGTGCTCGGAGATTATCAAATGTGTGGACAACACAAAGCCTAGGAGAAATTATCCATATGGTAAATTGTTACAGCTCATTCTTTACACATCGTTTCCAAAGGAATTCTGTATTCCGAATTCTAGATGCAGCTCAGTGTAGAGGCATTTAAAACAAACTAAGCCATACACTGGCTGTATAATGGTGTAGTGTTTTCTTTACTGTCTCAGGATGTGCAATGTCCTTGCTCTTCACTTTCAATAAATGCAACCCATGTTCAACTTTGCCCTGTGAATTTCATGTATCGTGTACCTATTGTATTCAGGTTACAAGTAATTAATGTGAGCAAGTCTTCAGGACCTGATTTTCTGTGGATCTTCTGAGCTACAAACCACTGCGAAAGATAACTGACCCTACAGATCTAGCCTGGATTTACTAAAAATCATCTGGAATTAGGTGACAAAAGATCCAACCGGGTCATAACTGGCAGGAGTATCACAAAATTCTGGTTGGATTCATACCCCCCCCCCCCCCCCGCCCATTCAAGCAAGGCTAATAGTTATCCCTATGTTGTGCTCCATTCTAGTAGTTCCTCCATATAGCTTTCCCTAGTGGCCTTATGGTCCTCACCATGCAGCTTTCCCTGGTGCCTGGTGGTTTAGTGGTCTGCCTTCTTACATACCTTGGACCTTGGTGGTCTAGTGCTAGTGGTCACACCCTTTTATATTAATTTCCCAGGTAGTCTATTGGTCCCCCGTACATCTTTCCCTGGTGGCCCTATGGTTCCTTATACAACCTTATCCCTGGTATTCTAGTCTTCCCTTCCCACTTTTTATATTCCCAGGACCCTGGTCATCTAGTGGTCACCTTCGCTTTTAATAATTTCTCAGGTAGTCTAGTTGCTCCCATACAGCTTTACCTGGTGCCCTATTGGTCCCCTTCTCCCGTCTTACATTCCCCGGACTGTTGTGATATAGTGGTCCTCCCATATTAATTTCCTTGGCAATCTAGTGGTCACCCACCCACATATAGCTTTTCCTGGTAGTCTAGTGGTCTCCCCACCCACCCTTACAATACTACAAATCCTCTGTGAATTGCAATGCATGGATTGGGACATCAGATAAAGCTGGCACTAGGGTGAAGGGATTAAAAAGGCTTGGAGAAGGGAGTGGCCATGTCATTTTTTTCAAGTAAAAAAAAATTATTAAAAAAAAAACCCATATGACTTGTCACTTCAGTAAATGTCATCGCATCTAAAACAAGTAGAGATGGCCCGAACCTCAGATTTTCGGTTCGCGAACTGGGTTTACGAACCTCCCACGAAAGTTTGGTTCATACGAACTTTCGCGAACTGCAATAGACATCAATGGGGAGGCGAACTTGGAAAACTAGAAACATTTATGCTGGTCCCAAAAGTGATGGAAAAGATGTTTCAAGGGGTCTAACACCTGGAGGGGGCATGACGGAGTGGGTTAAAGGCCGAAATCACATTGGGCTTGATTCACAAAAGAGTGGTAACTGTTAGTACGGCCGTTTTCGCGCGAATTTTCGCATTTGCACACGAAAACGTTATTGTTTTGCGCGAAAATTCGCGATCGCGCGCAATGCGAAAATTCGCGCAAAAACGGCCGTGCTAACAGTTAGCACTCTTTTGTGAATCAAGCCCATTGAATGCTAAATTGCAGGCCTAAAGTGCTTTAAAACATCTTGCATGTGTATACATCAATCAGGGAGTGTAATTAGACGACTGCTTCACACTGACACACCAAACTCACTGTGTAACGCACTGCAAACAGCTGTTTGTGTAGTAATGGCCGTGCTGGACTGGTGCGCACCATGGCGAGAGTGTAGGCCGTGGCGGTTTTCAAGCCCATATGGTCGCTGGACTGAGGTAGCTGAATGACAGAACAGTGACTGTCCAGCTGATCAAATTTGGTCTGTCCACAATGAAGCAACGACCTTATTATCTTGAGTGCCCCCCCCCCCCTGAGACACTCACATAGCCGGCGGTCATTGCTTCATTGTGATACGCAAGCCCCTTCACTGCGGCAAGGTAACGATCACGAAGGGGAATTGCCACATGCACATGCCTTTTGTTTTATTGTTGCAGCCACAGTGCAGCCAGAAAAATTAGACAGGCATGTACACGCTCTAGAAAAATTATTATAGTGGACGCTGCTAGCAGCGGCCTTAAAAATTCAGGAATCCGCCTGGAGTCCTGGACCCTGTTGGTGGTGGCGGAGAAGGCAGTCAAGAGGCCTGCAGGAAGAGTTGCTGTGTGTGGACTTGGAGCGACTTAGTCTTGGGGCAGGCAGTCACACGGCGTGCAGGCAGAGATGCTGTGTGTGGGGACTGACTTAGTCTTCGGGCAGACCTGACCATGCTTTGCAGACCCCGTGGTCAGATGGTCCCTTGACCCAATGCTGTGTGCCAGAGATGACACCACTTGCCTTTCAATATCACGGTACAGTTTGGGTATCGCCTTTTTTGAGAAATAATTGCATATCTTCCACTGCGGTGTGTGGATTTGCTTTTGTGTGCTGCTTTCCCTCAGGTGGTCATCCCATTGCAGTTTGTGCTTTGTAATCATGTGCCTTCGTAAGGTAGTTGTCCCTACGCAGGTCTTGGTCTTTCCATGGCTCACTTTTCAGTGGCAGAGAGTACAGATGGCATTGCTCTCATCTGAGGCAGACACACAAAAAAATTTCCACACCGCTGAGCCCTGGGATGATGGCACTTTGGTAGTGGCGGCCGACTGAGTGTTAAGTGGGGTGTCAGAATCAGAGCAGGAGGAGGAAGATATGTCACGCTTCCGTGCGGAAGCTGAGAAAGGTGAGGTGTTCTGTGTTAAATAGATAACTACGTCCTGACAATATTGGGGGTTGATCTTCTGAACACTGTACTTTGGTCGCGGGCCGCACAAAATCATAACAGCGCGACCTCGAACAGACCTGCCAGGTGGCCTGCCTCTGCCTTTTGTTTTGTCCATATTGGGGGGATGAAGTGAAAGGTATGCACTGACTTGACTAATACAATGTGCAGTCAGTCACACAGGTGCAGTTAACAGGTATGCACGAAGTGGTATATCACACTGCATGCGCTCACGTAGGTAGGTGGGTGCACTGAAGTGAACAACAGGTAGTAGGTATATGCAGTGATGGGTATTACATGTGCACCTGTCACACACAGACAGGCACAGTGACACTGACTGACGGGGCTGTATATAATGCAAGTGGGCCACACACAAAAAAAAAATAGATCACAAAAACAAGATTAGCTCTCAAAAGAGCTGTTGAGGGGTGCTTTTTTAGCAATAACAATCAGCCAGGAACAAGCTAACAAGCCTACAAGAGCCTAACTAAGCTTTCCCTATGAGAGTCTTCAGCAGCTATCCCTTCACTAATTACTGCAGGCACTCGGGTGAGTCCACTGCCTGATGCTGCTGCCTGCCTTTTATAAGGGGGGTGGGGCTCCAGGAGCGAGTGTAGCCTAATTGGCTACACTGTGCCTGCTGAATGTGATGTAGAGGGCCAAAGTTGACCCTCATGATGCACTATGGGGGCGAACCGAACTTCCAGAAAAGTTCCCGGTTCGCCGCGATCGCGACCCACAGAAGTTCGCCGGGAACTGTTCGCCTGAGAACTGTTCGGGCCATCTCTAAAAACAAGTAATTGAGTGATGGAAAAAATAACTCATAATGTGATGCAATGCTGGCAGTATATTTTTGCACAGGCCCTATAGCTGCTCATGTCTTTACTGCAGTAGCTTTGCTCTGAGTATCTTAGGGCTGCTTACTCTCTTATTTTCCCTCTGCATCAGGAGCAGTACAAAGTAAGATGCTTCCGCCATGCTTGTTCATATAGCTGAAGTGACAGAGCTGATTGCACTCCTCTCCCAGTCTCAACTATTGTATAGATGCAGAGCTTATACAAAGAAAGCTTTGTTTTCTTTCACCATAGTAAAGGGAATTGTTAGTATCCAGTCACACACAGAATTGCTATCATCATTCAAAGGGGCTTGTTTCTCAAACCCAACTTTGAAAGACTTTCCTGTCATCCTCTAGTTAACCCTTATATGACCTTATAGCCTCCCAATCAGAATCCCATTTATCATCACACAGTAATGTCCCAGAATTGTTACACATGTGGCTGTTTGCCAGCAATCTACCTCATACAGTATTTATTTTACTAAGTAAGGTATGAGAACATCAAACATGACAATTATTTCTTCATTTTGTCTTGTTCCCAAATGTCGTATTAAATACAAACACAAAAACTGTCATTAGTGATGTCCCAAATTTGACACAAATGTTTGTGAACCGGTGAACCGCCATAGACTTCAATAGGCAGGTGAAGTCTAAAACCTAGAGGGATTGTTTCTGGCCACAGAAGTGATGGAAAAGTTGTTTCAAGGGGCCTAACACCTGGACTGTGGCATGCCAGAGGGGGATCCTTGGCAAAAGTCCCACCAAAAATTACATTGTTTATGCAGAGACGTGTTTTAATTTCTAAAGGGCAGAAATCACAGTACATTCCGAAATTTGTGGAATGAAGTACTTTAAAACTTCTGGTGTGTGTTCATGTCGATCAGGTAGTGTAAGGGTTAGGCCTGACAGACAAAACACCACATTTACCTGTCCAGTATCTTAACTTGTCTAGCAGTAGATAAAGCAAATTCTCAGGACAAGTTGAGTAAAAATTTTCTACCAGTTGGTGCCTTAAAAGTTTCTACAGTTGTGACATAGTACACTGGTACATGCATATGGTTTCAGGAAAAAATAAATAAATGTCAGACAGTAAAGCCAGTAATTTTATTCATTTGTAAGACTGTAGGAAACCCACAGAGTATTTGTTCTGTGCTCCAGTATCAGGGTAATGTCTCATAATTTGAGTACCATATGGGGACTGCTATTATTATCTAGGCTTTTTTTTTAGAATTCTAGCTTGCAGTAAAATACATTTTACATTTCATTATGTGGAATAACAAAAAAAAGTATAATAGTACATGCATTTGCTGATAACTGAGACTAGACAATATTCAATTCCTAGGTTTACTATTGAGTATGAAATATCACGTCAAATTTCATATTTTTTTTAATAGGTAAACTTTATTATAAACATTTTTGAACAAGTTACAAGTACACAATACTCAGTACAATCAATTGGATGCAAGGGGGAGCATGGAGGGGAGAGAAAAGGGGAGGGGCAGTGAAGGAGAAAGGAAAGAGGAAAGGGGAATCCCCAAATCACGTGCTGTTTCAATCTGACTGGCCCAACATGGATTCTATCATTATCAAATTAAGTTTGACACATGTTCAGATATAGCACTATAAGTTAGCCTAATGCACACGCAATGTAGTTTGCTGACAGATTTATTGTCAGATTGACTATTTGCAACATGTCCAATCTGATCTCCAATCAACTTTCCCAATGATTTTCCATTCTTATATTGAAAATCGATCAGAAATCAGATCAGACATGTTGGAAATAGTCAATCTGACAGTAACTCTTTTAGAAAATGTCATTGTGTGTACCTGGCATAAGGCGTCTCTGATCTCCCTAGTTATCCTTGAGTCACACTACTTTGCCCACATTTTTTCAAATTTGGCTGGGCAGTTCCAGCTTGTGTAGGTTAGTTTATACAGAGGAGGGATTTATTCACAGTATTAATCCATACCCATTTGGAAGGGATCTCTGCCTGGTGCCAGTGCTGTAAGATCACCTTTCTACAAACTTCATATTTCACTAAGTTTTAAGTGTTTAACCTCCCCGGCGTTCTATTGAGATCGCCAGGGAGGCTGCGGGAGGGTTTTTTTTTAATTAAAAAAAAACTATTTCATGCAGCCAACTGAAAGTTGGCTGCATGAAAGCCCACTAGAGGGCGCTCCGGAGACGTTCTTCCGATCGCCTCCGGCGCCCAGAATAAACAAGGAAGGCCGCAATGAGCGGCCTTCCTTGTTTTGCTTAGATCGTCGCCATAGCGACGAGCGGAGTGACGTCATGGACGTCAGCCGACGTCCTGACGTCAGCCGCCTCCGATCCAGCCCTTAGCGCTGGCCGGAACTTTTTGTTCCGGCTGCGCAGGGCTCAGGCGGCTAGGGGGGCCCTCTTTCGCCGCTGCTCGCGGCGGATCGCCGCAGAGCGGCGGCGATCGGGCAGCACACGCGGCTGGCAAAGTGCCGGCTGCGTGTGCTGCACTTTATTTGAAGAAAATCGGCCCAGCAGGGCCTGAGCGGCAGCCTCCGGCGGTGATGGACGAGCTGAGCTCGTCCATACCGCTCAGGAGGTTAATGAATATTTCCATGTATGTTAAAAATTCTTATTGGGTCAGCTCAGGATGCAACTGTCCTACAACTATGTAAATCTTCTTTCTGTTTTTCACTTAGCAGACGTATTCAACATAGGTGCCAATATAGAATAAAACTTAGTTAAAAGCTGTTTAAAAAGGGAGATAGTGGTGGACTTACCTCCCCAGAAGACTAAACAATCAGTTATATCAGTAAAAATCAATCTATTCGTAGCTCCAGATTTGCAACGTGTTTCACAGGTCTATGCCTGCTTCCTCAGGCCATAAAGGAAGCTCTGAAGTTTAGTAGTGAGTTCTATGAGTGCCTTCTTTCTGTTTTTGTCAGTGTCTGCATGCTCATTGGTAAGCTTTTTTCTTAATTTCTATAGTAACTCCAAGGCTAGGTCCACACTTGTCCGTTGCAGATCGGATCCATTTCAAATGGATCTGTTTTTGTAAAAAGAAAATTCTCTCCGTTTTGAGAGAAAATGGCCTTTTTGCAGCTACATTTCCAGTCAATGGAAACGTGTCCCCAACCCTGGCCGTGGATGAGGGGGCCTCCATGCCAGAGTTGGTAGCAGGCAGGAAGGGGAGCAGCGGTCGGCCCCCCCACCCTCACCTGGGTCCCCCCTTCCCAGCTCCCCCTCCAGCTAGTTTCATTAATTAAAATCATTAAAATCAATGTAGCAATTTATAAAAAGCAAGCAGCGAGTGGGGAACTTGCTTCCTTGCATTCCACTGCTCGCCGTCACTTCCTGCAATGCTGCCCTCTGTACTTCATTGGGTGTCATTGCAGAGCATCATCACAAGCCAGCAGAGCATCACCACCAGCCAGGCCAGCAATGCATGGCCCCACCCATTTTTGCCATGGCACGAATTGTTAATATCCTAGTACACAGGGGTGTCCCAGATCATCCCACGATCCTAGCAATGCCCCTGATATGGAAGCTACCATATTGATTTCCTTTTAACTGATACCAGTTGTTTGGCAGTCCTGCTCAATCACACACCTGTAAGAAGCAAGCAGCTAATCTTTTCAGATTTTTGTCAAAAGCATCTGAACTACATGCTTGTCCAGGGTATGTGGCTAAAAGTATTGGAAGAAGGAGATCAGCCGGACAGCCAGGCAATTTGTATTGTTTAAAATTAAAATAATATATGACAGCCTCCATATCCTCTCATTTCAGGTTTCCTTTAATGCTCACTCTTGGAGCTGCTCAGACTGCTGCACACATATATCTAAAAATAAAGGTGAAAACCTCAGCTGGCATGCCAGACTGATCAGAATAGTAACCTGAAGTTATGTTTTTATCTATAATACACATGTAAAGAAAATATAAATGTATGCATTTATTATACATTCAGTACTGAAAATATATATTTTGCTTACAGAAAACAATCAGTAACAATTAACTGGGTGCACTACTAAATAAACAAGCAAACAAAAAAATATTTTTATTTTTATTGTGTTATTACTTTCAGGCTAGGTTCCCAGTGGTCAGTCAGTGGCAGAAGACAAGCGTTATAATGACTGGGAACTGCAATGGAGACTGGACATAGACTTTAATACAAATCCTGCTTGCAGTGAGTTAGAATAACGTGATCAGTTACAACACAGTACCGTAAACAGCCCCATAGAACTAGATGGGCAATGAGTTGACATGCAGAATTATTCTGCGATGTAACTGACCACTGTGAACTAGCCCTTACTATGATCATTTGCTGTGTAGGTAAACATTAAGTAAGAACATTTCATGTTTATATTTAGCTGGTGGACATCCCAAATAGAGAGATTAGCAATCCCAGTATTATATTAATCTTCCATTTGGAAGTAGCACCTTCCATGCAATTTTTCATATTCAGATGATTTTTAGTGCAGCTAACTACTACAAATAAAAATCAAGACTAAAATGAACTTTTTTTTTATTTTAATATACACCACTAAATGGTTCCAAATAAAAAGTTACGTTTTTATCTATAATAACTGAGACAGGAAGGGTGACAGCAGTACAGCCCTGTCACTGCTTCTGGGCAGCAACATATTGCACCAAGGGCTTGTGAACACTTTACCAAACTTTTGGGCAATTCATCATTCTGATGAATTTCCCAATCAGTCATGAAATGAAGGGAGAAGCCAAATCAATGTACATAAATGTATGATGAGTTTTCCATCTGATCTTCAGCTCCTGGCATGTTGTGGCGGATTTCCTGCTCTTGTGACAGAGTATTGATTGGTAATTTGTACATCCACAATGCCTGACACAAGTAAAACTAATCAGTGTTTCTCAGTAGTCTGATTATTTCATCAATAAAATGAATGCTTACTGGTCATTCCTGACTGGTTTGCAGAAGATTCCATTTCAGATCAAGGAACAATTCGACCATTTTAATCAGATTTTTCAGTGTAAGGAAGTAAATATTGAATCCTGTATACCGGGTCTAATACGGCAACCTTGAGGAGGAGAATTTTGGAAGCAACAAAGCCCCCCATTGGCCATTCTGATAAAACAAAGACACTAACTGGGTAGGGCTTCAGTAGACAGCAAGTAGCAGACTATAGAGCATGACTGCTGTGACCCTTTTGATCACAGCTATCACAATGCAAAAAAAAATAAAAAAAATCAGTAAGGCGTCCCTGTATAATATGTGTGAGTTTTGTGACAGCTTGACAACTACCGGTAGTTTCCATGCAAGAGCCTTCGGTGCTTTGCAGTGCCATACTTTGCCAACAAAGACTGACAGTCAGATTTCCTTTATCCAAACCTCCAGCCATAATTCATCCTAACATAAAACCTATTCCCTCACCAATTCCTAAAAATACTCACCCTCAAAAGAAATACTCCCCAAAGAAACAAACTCACATGTGCAGCACACAAGGAGATAACTGTGCACCTGTCGCTTTAAGACCTTTTATTCAGTAGACAGCATACAGCCACGAATACAACAGTTTGACAAGTAGTAAAGATGCATCAAACCTGGGTGGTGGAGGGTGTCTTGGTGAGCTGGGAAGGGTGACCAGGGGGTGAACAGGACGGCACTACAGCCGTTTCAGGCTGGAACTGGCGCTTGCTTACGTGCAGTGTCCTTAGGACACTGTCTTGGTGAGCTGGGAAGGGTGACCAGGGGGTGAACAGGACGGCACTACAGCCGTTTCACGCTGGAACTGGCGCTTGCTCACGTGCAGTGTCCTAAGGACACTGCACGTGAGCAAGCGCCAGTTCCAGCGTGAAACGGCTGTAGTGCCGTCCTGTTCACCCCCTGGTCACCCTTCCCAGCTCACCAAGACACCCTCCACCACCCAGGTTTGATGCATCTTTACTACTTGTCAAACTGTTGTATTCGTGGCTGTATGCTGTCTACTGAATAAAAGGTCTTAAAGAGACAGGTGCACAGTTATCTCCTTGTGTGCTGTATGTCCTTTAGTTGTGCTCTGCACTACTGTACTTGCTGCACGTCTCATGTTATGACCTTTACAGCCTATGGAGGAGTGTGTGGATTAAGTGAAGCATTGTCATTACGTATACAAGCTCCTGCAGAGAGGCCAACCCTCAAGATAAACAGCCGGGTGCCGGGTGCCGGGTGCAATTTCCTACTTCAGTGTACCAAACTCACATGTGCCCCCCCATGTGCCCTGCAATGAATTACTATGCTGTTTCCTCATGTATTTGCAGACTAACTCTAATGTAAGTCCCCCCAAGAAAAAAAATCTTCCTAATATAAAACAGCTATTCCTCCTCCCCATTCCTCCCCAATTACTCTCCAAGTGCTAAACATATGAAGAAGTCTAAATGCCAAAATCTGATATGCAGATATGCTGTTTGGAGCAGCAAGTAGCTTCTTGGCACAAATTTAAAAAAATCTTTGAGATGGTGTGAAAGTTCACTATATAGGGTGTGTACAGGGGTGTGTACTTTACCCCCAGTGTCTGTTTTTCAACTACAAATTATCTTACTTGGTGGTTGCCATTTTTGCTGAATTTCTTTTGCTGTAAAATTGCCATGGCCTTGACATCACACTGTGGGAGGGGTTTCGCCACAATATTAGCCATACAGGCATCCCTGACGATCTGTTCGAGAAAAGGTAAAGATTTCTCCTGGGATCGGCAACTGATTAGGATGAAGTTAAATCCTGGTTTAAAGTTCCTCTTTAGACTTCTGTGAAGGTGATTTTATTGGACACAGAATCTGTCACTAATCAGTGTGGGAAACTGATTCTGTATTGAATTTGTGTATTACAGTATAATATTGTACCTTTCACTATTGCTGAGAACTGCGCCAAGCTTTGTACACATAAAAACACGTTTTAAATTATGCTCAGTGATGAACAGCATCTAAAAGGATTTCCTGACAAAGTAAATGCTGAATTCTGACCATAATAATGAAAACAAAAAAAAGCAAGATGAATTAATGCAGTAGCATATTTCCTACCTGACAAAAATACATGTATAAAATAATGTAAAAACCATGTGTGTACTCGTACAAAAACCTGTCTCTGTACAGTGATAAATAGATCCTATTAGCTGGACTTCAGGTTACTACCGAAGTTTATTGAACTACACAGTTTTTCAATAAAATTGTTAATATGTTTCTGGTGGACACAGATCATTTGCAATAGAGGTTTAGAGTTAAGAGTTTTTTATGTTAATAAAAGGGGGAATATGCAGACATGCAAAATGTGGTGGCATTCATTATAAAACGCACTGATGTATTAATGCTAAGTTGCTTATAATCAAAGGGCTGCGTTTTACATTTATTCTGTTCCCAAATCATTTTGATGTATAGAGCTTGATGAGTTAGCAATAAATTAAATAGCTTTGCTGCTGTCCAAGGAAGCATGGGTGTCAGCACTGGATGGAACAGTAGCCACAATAGGTTGCATATTACACATTTAAATTAAGTTTTGTTTATGTTTTAGTAATATTGAGGCTTTATTATGTCTCTAACCTTTATTCTGAATGGTAACTAAAAGTAAATCACTCTACCAAGTAAGAGTTTAGGTAGATGCTAAGCACTGCCGCACTGCAAATATGTATATATTTTAATTTTTCGTATTATTTGTTTATGTGAGTAAATGTTTACCATAGTAATGTAGAAAGGGGAAGTAAGTCTTTAACATGAAATTGCTCCCTAGACAGTCAGTCTGCTTATACTGAAGGCAGCTATAAAGGTAAGAAAACATTAAGATTTTGCACTAGGGACTTTTCACAGGATTGCAGTAAAATAGGGGCTGCAAATGACCGGGAGTGCACAATGACGAGTTTCCAATTACAGATAAATACACCTGTGCTAAAAAATAAATAGATTGCTGTGACTTATAGCAGTGCTAGTTAAGTAATTTTGTAATTTAATACTGAAAACTTATATAAAAAATGTTTGTCCTACCATGAAACCAACACATTTTTTAATGTGCTTCTTAACCACTTTGTCCTCCTTGACGTATAAAAACGTCAAGGAGGACAGGCGCGCTCCCGCGCGCTCCCACGGCCGATCGCGCGCGTGCACGCGCACTCCCGGCTGCGGAGTCGGTAGCCACGGAATCAATGTATCGGGCTATGGAGCCCGATCACTGATTCCTCTCCCCCGCTAAAAAAGCGACAGCTTCTCTCGGAAGCTTCGCTCTTTCTGAAGCTGTGTCCCTCTAAGCGTACATTGTACGCTTAGAGTGACGTCATGTAAAAAAAATAAAGATTGCCATCTTGTGGGCAAAAAGTAAAACTACAAGTAAATGCCCAAAAACATTACAATACGCCAATATTTCCCCAAATAAAACACTTTTATATCCCACCCTCCCAAAAATGCCCACATAAAATGTTTAATAAAAAATAAAAAAAAAACATTACTATAAAAAAAAACAACACATAAATATTTACCTAAGGGTCTAAACTTTTTAAATATCTATGTAAAGATGAAATATTTCTCTCTATTTTTTTTTTTATAAGCTTGTAAATAGTGATGTATGCAAAACGGAAAAAATGCTCTTTTATTTCCAAATAAAATATTGTCGCGATACATTGTGATAGGGACATAATTTAAATGGTGAAATAACCGTGATAAATGGGCAATAACAATACGTGGGTTTTAATTATGGAGGCATGTATTATTTTAAAACTATAATGGCCGAAAACTGACAAATAATGAATTTTTTCATTTTTTTTCTTATTTTTCCTATTAAAATGCATTTACAGTAAAGTGGCTCTTAGCAAAATGTACCCCCCCAAAGAAAGCCTAATTGGTGGCGGAAAAAACAAGATATAGATCAGTTCATTGTGATAAGTAGTGATAAAGTTATAGGCTAATGAATGGGAGGTGAACATTGCTCGGATGCATAAGCTGAAAACGACTGAGATGTTAAGTGGTTAAAGGACACCTGAAGTAAGAGGGGCATGGAGGCTGCCATAGTTATTTCTTTTTATACAATACCAGACAGTCCTGTTGACCTTTTCAGATTTGTGTCTGAATCACAAACCTGAAACAAACCTAGTCAGACTTTAGTCAGAAACATCTGTTCTACATGCTTGTTCATTGTCTACGGCTAAAAGCATTAGAGGCAGATGATCAGCTGAATAGCCAGGAGGAAGTTTCCCTACACCTTTCCTCCTCAGCCTCCCGGATTCAGCGCTGACAGCCCCCTAATGCCACGTGTGGCAATATTTACCTTTTGGGCTCCAGCACAGACGCAGCAGTAGCTTTCTGATTGGGCTGTGTTGGAAATAGCCAAAACCCATCGGGACCGCTCTACTGCACAGGTGCAAGTGAAGCCTGCACAGTAAAGCAGCCCCAGTCGGGCTTGGCTTTGTCTGTTGGAGCCCGAATGGAAAGCTTCTAATGCACCTGCGCTGTAGCCCTGAAGGTAAATATTGCCGCTGCACAGTGCTTGTTGGGGGGGTTAAGGTAACCAGCGATGGATCCCAGAGGCTAAAGAGGATGGAGGAAGCCTCATTAGGATCATGAGGTCGTGTCGTCGTTCCCCTCCCCCCCCCCCCAAGGCAAAGTACCCCATAGGGGCTGGGTTTTTTTTTTTTTGTTACAGATGTATTTTAAAGTACAAGCACACAACTGCCCATTAACATTCATCTTCCAGCATAGATTGTTGCTTAGAGTAGTAAGCACTGGACCTATTCTTATACAGCACACACACCCAACATAATATCCATAGTTGTTTTGACACCTTCAAGACAAACAGATTTATCTGCCAAATGTCAAACAGCCAAACTAACTTTTCAACCGGTGAATTAATCGAGATGTTGTTTATAAGGATCATCTGTCCTAATCAAGCCTTTGCCGGTTAGTTATTCTGGCTCACTACATAATTAGTTGATAACAAAGATATAAGATCAGCAGTCCATATGCAAAATTTAGAGCTTCTAGACACAAAAGACTGAATTTGTAAGTAACCAAGCACTTAGTGTGGAACACTAACCTACAATTGTCTTGAAGTATTGTATCAAAGAGAATTTCTCAAATAAGAGACACGCATCGCCCCTCTTAGTTCTAATAGAATAGTCTGAGGGCTCTCTTAGAGAAGTGTCAGGACTTTAATGGTGGGGATGGAGGCAGCAAAGCAGGGCAGAAAAGAGTCCTGTCTCATGTCATACCTTGCTTTCAGAGAAACAAGCATGTCCTACAGAGACATTTATTACCTCACAAAAATAGGAAAAATGCATTACTCACCTGATGATAATTTTTCATTTCATGTGCACTGCCAGGGCAGCTTACAAGTGAGTAACACTCTGCCTCTAACCAATTAACAGGACCCTAACAATTCTTGGTAATTTGCTGAGATGGAGAATAGGAGAAAGTATGGATGGGAAATCCCTATGCTGCCATGAAGATGCACATGGAGATGAAAATTACCATCAGGTGAGTATAACAATTGTCCATTTTCTATGTCCCTCCATGGCAGCATATGAATGGGATTTAGCTAGCTAAAATTCTACATGGTGAACGGGACAAGAAAGAAGCTGAAGAAAATAGATTTTGAGTAAAAGGCAGCTGGATCCACCCTGTAAATAGATGACCAGTTAACCACCTTAAAGGTCTTGCCTGGTGGACTTTGGCAAATGCAGCCCAAGATGTGGCAATTTCTCTGGTGGAATGAGCCGTGCTGTCTTCTGGTGGGTCAAGGTCAGTAGTCCCTTGATGATTCTAATAAGTCTATTTAGAGCAACATCTAGAAAGTGGAGATCTTATTTGAAAACCCCAATAAGGTCAAGTCCTGATTTAAGTAAAAGTTGATAGCCACTAGGGATGACGTGTTGGAGAGGTCTAAGGACTACTCTATGGGATAGAATGTTAGGTATGACTACTGGTAGCCTGGAGCCTAAATTTTGAAGACTTACCTATCTGGCAGAATATGTGGCACCAGGAACACAGTTTTTAGAGTAAAGTCCCATAATATACACTAAAGTCCAGATTTTACAGTAAATTTTGTTTTATTTATTATTTAAATACAATATATATATATACATATATATATATATATATATATATATATATATATATATATATATATATATATATATATACATATACATATATATATATATATATATATATATATATATATATATATATATATACACATATATATATATATATATATATATATATACATATATATATATATATATATATTCTGTCTGACCTTGTTGGCCATCTTAGTAAACTGAATAAGTAAAGGATTAATAGCCCATCAATACTCTGTAAGAGCTGCAGAGCTGAAAGCTGACTTTCAGTGTGCATGCCAACAGCTGTTTATACAAATAATTCTGCATGAAGCTCAAAAGTTGCTGTGGTTGTGTTAACATTGGGTAAAAAAATGTTGCATCTAGCAAAAGAAAGGATTTTTTTCACATAAATTGAAGTATGTATTGTTTGTAGAAGGCTTTTTAGGTTTAAGTAGCATAGCTATTACTGACTCTGAGCAGCATAGATACCTAAATTTATGTCCCTCAATTTCCATGCCATCAAATTAAGGGTTTGAGGAGCCGGGTGGTGAATTGGACCCTGTGTGCTGAAGTCTTGACTGATCAGAAGTGGAATTAGAGGTTCTTTTTTTCAGGTTTCCGAGCAAGGAGAACCAAAGCCTATGGAGTCAGAAGGGGATTACCACCAGAAGGATGACTAGTCCTAGAATGAGTCTCTTGAGGGGACATATGTTTCCACTGGAGGTGGAAACATATGCTATATTGAAGTTCCAAGGAGATTCCAGGGCATCCTGTGCTTCTGCATGGGGGAAAAGTTCCTGAAAAGAAAGCAATGACATGTTTGTTTTAGTAGATCGATCTGAGAGATGCTAATCATTGCAAACATCTCATTGTTGTCTAGATCTGGCTAACTGAAAAAAATCTGCTACTATATTCTGAGGACCTATGAGGTATACCACTGACAGAGTGGCTAGGTTGCTTTCTGGCCAGAGTATAATGTTGATCTGTCTCTGTAAAGAGGAGCTGGCTCCTTGTGACACCTTGGCATTTGGCGGGACCTGATTTACCATAAGGCACTGTAAGCATGTGCCTACAGGTGCCTACTGATGGAAAGGTGGCTCAGAACCCTCCCCAAGTGCTTCCCTCCTCCTTCCCTTTGCAGAGTCCTGATGAAAGTGTAAATGAGAGGTTACTCACCTTACTCTCTGCATTCCACTGACAAGATCTCCCTTCAGTCAGGGGAACCTCTAGCTACTTAATACTGAGGTTCCTCTAGTTACCTTATCCACTTGCCGACCGCACGCTTATACCGTGCGTCGGCAAAGTGGCAGCTGCAGAACCAGCGACGCAGTACTGCGTCGCCAGCTGCAGGCTGATTAATCAGGAAGCAGCCGCTCGCGCGAGCGGCTGCTTCCTGTCAATTCACGGCGGGGGGCTCCGTGAATAGCCTGCGGGCCGCCGATGGCGGCTCGCAGGCTAAATGTAAACACAAGCGGAAATAATCCGCTTTGTTTACATTGTACGGAGCTGCTGCGCAGCAGCGTCGTAAGGCAGATCGGCAATCCCCGGCCAATCAGCGGCCGGGGATCGCCGCCATGTGACAGGGGACGTCCTGTCACTGGCTGCACAGGACGGATAGCGTCCTGTGCAGCCCGGATCTCCGGGGAAGGGAGGTAGGAGAGGGAGGGGGAGAATGTCGCCGCGGAGGGGGGCTTTGAGGTGCCCCCCCCCCCCGCAACATGCCTGCACGAAGGAGCGATCAGACCCCCCCTGCACATCATCCCCAAAGGGGGGAAAAAAGGGGGGCGATCTGGTCGCTCTGCCTGCACCCTGATCTGTGCTGGGGGCTGCAGAGCCCACCCAGCACAGATCACAACAAACAGCGCTGGTCCTTAAGGGGGGGTAAAGGGTTGGTCCTCAAGTGGTTATACTTGGGGGCACCTCTAGCTACTTAATATTGAAGGTACTTCTGGCTACCTAATACTAAGGGGCACCTGTAGCTACCTATGATGGGCAAGGGAAGTAAGACAGAAGTGACAGCTGGGACAGCCAGCACACTTGCAGTGCATTTTGGCGATGGGTTTGAAGGTTAATGTATGCCGAAGTCTAAGGTACCAGGACAACTGTGCCTATAGGCTCCTGTGAGGTAAAACCAGGCCTGGCATTTGGTATATATGTTACGGCCAGAACCCGAAGTCTGGCCACTTTGGGTTCTGGCCGGTCAAAACGCAAAGTGGCCGTGCCTGTGGCCAATGTTAGAAATATAAAGATTCCCATAACATTTATGCATGTTGTGGCCGTCTTGCTGCGGCCAAATGTATCCAGCAGGGGTTTAATTTAATGAATTCCTCTGGCGGCAATGTCATAGATGAAGCCACCTCTTCGCCTCTGCCTCCTCCCCCTGCCCCTCTCCTATGCAAGTTTGGCAGCCGGGGACACGCGTGTCCCCCCAGGGTCGTTCGCAGTGGCAGGGAATCCTGCCGTTCGTTCCTGCAGGGCGGGTGCTGGCAGAAGCAATGTCTGCAGCCTTCCCGCTCTGCTTCCCTGCAGGTACGAACGATCGGGGACAACCTTGGTCCCCAGCTGCCAAATTGCATAGGAGAGGGCCAGGGGGAGGAGAGGAGGCAGAGACAAAGAGGTGGCTTCATCTATGACATTGCCGCCAGAGGAATTCATTAAATTAACCCCTACTGGATAAATTTGGCCGCAGCGAGACGGCCACAACATGCATAAATGTTACGGGAATCTTTTTATTTCTAACACTGGCCGCAGGTGCACGGCCACTTCGCGTTTTGACTGGCCAGAACCCGAAGTGGCCAGACTTCGGGTTCTGGCCATAACATATATAACTGCCATCTTGTTGTCCATATTTAAGATCATGTTCTTCCCTTGAATTTGATGAGAGAAAGTGCAAGAAAAGCTGCCCTCAGGTCTAGGATATTTGTTAGAATCCCTTTGGCTGGAATATCACTCCTCCCCTGAGAAGAAAGCTCTTATGGTTGATGAGGTCTAGCCACTACTTCAGGCTTTTCTTCATCTGAGGCTTATGGAAGATGTTCTATGTATTTTTTGTCTTCTTCCATTGGTAAAGGAAGCCAGTCTGAAAGGGGTAATCTGACCATGAAAAGGGCTCATCTTAAACTTTTGTAATCGTTTGTGGAAGTTTATAAATTTGTGTACATTTTTTTCAATTTATCGCCCTATGGGACTGGTAAGATGCAATTCTCCAAGATGGGAATGAACAGCCATACATTTGCATGAGTCAGAATTTTCTGTTATAATTCCTTTCTTTTTTGCAGGGTTGACTGAGACTGTAAGTGGTTTAACTGCCAACCTCCCGACATTGATGGAACCACCACTAACCTGTGTCCCAAAACACCTTATAACTATGGCAGCTAGCTCATTCCACCTCATGGCAGGTACAACCTAAGTTGCAGCCTCTGTAGAAGCGCTATACCAGCGCGAAACGGCCGTCAGGCATCATTGCCCAGCACCCACCACCACCCACGCCTCCTCTCACAAGGGTATGTTGATGACTTTTTATGCCATTTTGCAAGATGTTGCACTCCTGTACTTTATGTATGCTACAATAAATTGAACACTTGCAGCAGTGCCAACTGCTCTTCCTACTTGCTTGCTGTTTGACGTTCCTAGCTTGAGCACACTGAAGAGGTTCTAGAGAAGAGGTGTATACGTTTCCTCCAGTGCACACTGCATGTCCTTTCAACTGAGTAGTCTTTGTCGCAATCGCTGTCGTGCCAACTGCCTGCTTCCTTTTGTTTTGGACAACCTAAGTTCCCACTCCACAGCAGAAACAGGCACAATAGCCAGTCTGAGCACTCTTGCCGTTCTGGAGGTAAGTGGGATTTCCTGAGAGTGTATCAGACAATGTATTCATATACTCTATGTAAACAGCTTTATTTATTTATTTAAGGTTACTAGTAACTGATTACCTGGACTAGTTACAAGTTTAAAAAATGTAAGGATCACATAACATTGCAAAATCTGTATAAAGCTGCAATCATGTAATTGGTTTTTGTAATTGTTTTTATTTTTAGACAGTATTTCCATTGTACCTAAATGAAAGCAGTTAAGTAAAAAGACCCCTGGGATAGGTAACATCTTATACTGGGCATTAAGTATTCACTTAATTCAGTTCTCAAAAAAAACAACAACCATGAAGCTCAACTCACGTGTTTACATGCTTCAAAAATGCAATCCACTGCAGGTTGATTTTGTTATTCTTACTAGTAAAATGAATGGTTTAAGTGTGCAAATACGTGGCATGATGTAGAGTGAAACAATAGAAGTTAAGTAGTGGGAAATAAATGCACATTACAATGAGTTAACATGAAAAAGATAGGGAGAATTAGGATCTGTGTGGAATCATTTCCCAGAGATCACTGAAGAATGAGCCCATTACAGATTGTAGCATGTCACCTGTTAAGGCCATTCAGATGTTATAAGGAGGATAGTGTTTCATGTGTTTTCAGCTGGGGAACCTCGTCTGCATTTGAATGAAACACTATTCACTTTTACTAAGTAGAAGATTGTGTAAGCGATAGACATCTACGTCCATACACCTGTGACCTATTTAATATAGACATGACTTGAAATTTTTACAAATTGCCCTAAGAGCATCCATTCTGTTAAATTAATCCTTTCATAGCCAGGGTCAGTTTGTAACCTTAGAGATAGAGCATATCACCGTATTTTATTTTTAGTTTAAGACACAACATAATATTAAAAGAACCAAACACTTTTAGGTAATATAAACTAAAATGTCAGTAAGCCATCATTTGTGTGCTGTCTTCATGAATTGCTCTTATTAGTGTTGATTTTACATTTATTGTAAATGATAAGAGTTTGGTAAGGAAACCTTTGCTTCTTTCTTCCAGCATCAGATTCCTTTGCTTTGTTGCTTCATTCAAGCACCAAATCTCCGTTTACATAGTTTGCTTACCTCGCATTATGCATATCCATATACTGCTTGTTTAACACGATATACAAGCAACCATATGCATTGTGTGTATAATGCAACTTATGCAAAAGTGTGTAATGCCTTTTACGTAGTTTGTAAAACAAATATTTCACTTTGTGCACCACAATTTTACAGTGACTGCAGGTGAGCACCACTTCCTGTTTGGGTCGGAGCTAGATGGGGATTACCGCATACTAACACGTACTAACACAGTACTCCCCCAAGGTTTGTTTTTGGCGGTGCGGCCTCCAGGCTGGCCTTAGGAGTGTGTAAGGGACTACAAAGGAGCAATCTGTAACTCTTACTAAAATGCTATGAAAAACACAAATTTGCCTTTTTAAAACAAAAGGTATTTGTGATTATTCATGTTGGAGTGAACATATGAGGTGTCCCACAATGCATCACTGCTGAATATGCAAATCATTCCTTTTTTGTCCCTGAAAGCTAGACAGACCTCCAGAACCGCTGGAATGCAATGATGCGCCAGTCAACAAAGACAATTTGTATATTCAGCAGTGATGCATTGTGGGACACCTCATATGTTCACTTAACCACTTGAGGACCGTAGGCTTACACCCCCCTTGTGACCAGGCTATGTTTTACAATTTAGGCCACTGCAGCTTTAAGGCCTCAGTGCAAGGTCGTACAACTCAACACACTAGTGATCCCCCCTCCCCCCTTTTCTACCCAACAACAGAGCTTTCTGTTGGTAGGCTCTGATCTCTGCTGCCCTGTCTGTTTTTTTTTGTTTATTTTTTTTTTTTATATACATTGCACAGGGTTTTGTTTTTTTTTTTATGGCCAGCCCACCAGCCAATCACCACAATTGGCTGTCATAGGCATCAGCCTTTGTCAGCCAATCGCTCTTTTGCCTCCCAAGGGGACAGTCGTGTCAAACGGCTGTCCCCAGTACAGCGTTGCCATAGATCACAGCGCTGTACAGTGTAAATAGACGTCTTACAGTCTCCTAGCAGTGATCGCCACACCGGAGTGGAGCTCCGTCATTCAAGCGGAGATGCGCGCGCAATCTCCTACAAAACCCCACCCAAGGAATCAGATGCCCCATAGGAGCCATCTATCATGGCAGATGCCATTACCTAATAACACCCCACCACCACCCCCGACAGATATCCAGTAACAGCCCCTAGGTGGCAGATGCCCATTAAAGGTCCCCTGATGATAAATACCCAGTGAAAGTCACCTGTGACAGATCCCATTAACAGCTCCCTGGTGGCAGATGCTCAGATATAAAAACCCCCCTGTTCAGTTTGGCATTTGCAGAAATATAACTTTTGTTGTGTGAATACTTCATCCTACTACCAATTACTGAGTCTGAGAGAGCCTAAGCGCTTTGAGTCCTATTGGAGAAAAGCGCTATAGAAATGTTATTGTACAGATATAGTCCTCTTTCCCCCAATGCAGAGGCAGATGTCCAGCCAGTAACAATCTTCGATAACAGGTCACCAGAAGCAGCCCTCTACTGAAAGATCTTCAGTAACAGACCCTTGTGAAAGATGCCCAGTAGCAGCCCCTGGCAAAACTTACCTGGTAACTGCTGGTTACCATGCCTCCCATCTTCATTCCTACCTGCCGCATCTTCTGTGTGACCCATATGTATAACATGTGCCAGGTCATGAAAGAGAGGTGTCCCTGCAAGAATGAAGACGGTGAGCATAGAGCCACGGACTGACAGAGGAGCACACCGACCATGACATGGAAGACTGTATTCAGCCAAAGACTCTGCAGGGATTACAGTTAAGTTGAGGAGTGACATGGGGGGGGGGGGGTGTCGGCAGCACCCGTCTTGGGCACACTGGGGGATTTAGTATCAACCAAGGGTCCCTTAATGCCACTTTAAGAAAGGGGGGGTCAGGTCTGTCAGGGGTGGGTCTGATGGAGGGCCCCCAGGTTAATTTTGCCCGTGTTCCCTCTGACAGAGGCGCTCACACGCTTTATGGACTTGAACCAGTTTTATATGCTCCTGTACTGCCTGATGAAGCGGGACTGTATATTTTTTACTCTGCATTTGAGTATATGTCCACTAACAGAGGGCGGTAAGTCCACCTCGACTTCCCTCTTTTTATCATTTTTAGAACACTGTTTTACTCTGCTTTGGCGCCTCTGTTCGTACATATTACAGCACGATTAAGTCCACCCCTGGTGGAGGGGTTCATTCCCCATTTTCCAATCTACAGTGAGCGACTTTTATACCTGAGTGGGGTCATAAGAACCTTTGACATTACAATATATATTGAGCTTACCAGACAATATTGCACTATTGGGCTCTTGGAGTCATCTGTTTTGTTTTTACAAGCTCTTTGTAACTAGAACTGTCGCAGACTGCAGTACTCACTTATCGATGCTGTAGATCAGTGATTCTCAACATTTTATTGGTATGTACCCCTTTTAAAACCCTGGACTCACCAAGTACCCCTTAGCATAGTAAACATTATCACAAGTACTCCTTGACAAATATATATTTAATCGTAGTAGATAATTGGTTCTAAACAATTTCCAAGCATTTTAATTAGCTAAAATACTAATTTGGTGTTTTAAATAAGATTTATCATTTTCTAAAACTCAAATTTGTTATTCTTGGTTGAGTATATCAAGCCCGAGTACCCCCTGGAACCATCAGAAGTACCCCCTGGGGTACGTGTACCACATGTTGAGAACCTAGGCTGTAGATTGAGTAACGGCACAATAACTGCTGACAGAAGTTAGGGGGTTGCACTGTGCCTTCTAACTTTGGCAAACCACTTACAATAACTGGTGAGTCATTGGTAACTGCTGAAAGAGACTGTAAGGCCTCTGTAAATACTGATAGACATATCTGGCCTGCTAGTTTAAGTGTGAAGGTCTAGTGAAGCTGGTTTGTGCTGTAATTTTAAGGAGCAGGTTTTCTTAGCATCTACCAACCCATAGTTATCAACAGTGCCATTAATTTTTTTGACTATGTTCTATCACTGTTCTTAAGTGTTAATTGTGCTATAAAAATAAGAGCGCCACCAAGAGTTGTATACTTTATTTTTTCTGCAATGGTAGTAGCCACTAGAGATGGTCCAAACGGTTCGCTGGCAGACAGTTCCCAGTGAACTTGCTGTTCGAGTTCTCCGCGAACATATGGCCGCCCCCATACATTATCATGGAGCCAGACTTTGACCCCTTACCTCACAGTCAGCAGACACATGGCAGCCAATCAGCTAGCATCCCCTCCTGGACCCCACTATCAAAAAGCAGTTGTGGTGGCCATATTGGATTTATTCTCTGCTGGCTGTTGACTGTTAGTGAGAGCTGTGTCAGACTTGCTGCAGATAGGTAGGGAAAGCAATAGCTAGGCCTGTGTTCTTGTTCCTCACTTGCTGTGAAAGCACCCCAAACAGTCCTTTTAAGGGCTGGCACATCAGTCTAATGTGTTTTTTCTGTGTGTGACACTCCACAGCCCACTGACACCCAGAGCTGTGTGCACATAACTGTTGTTGCTACATTAAGTTGCACGCATAGTACAACTCCAGTGCATTATTATTTCACTTTATTCTGATAGTACTATTGCATTTCTCTGTGTGAGACACTCCACAGCCCACACCCAGAGCTGTGTGCACACTACTGCTATTGTTGTTGCCTCATTAAGTTACACGTACAGAACTACTCCAGTGCATTATTATTTCACTTTATTCTGATAGTACTATTGCATTTCTCTGTGTGAGACACTCCACAGCCCACACCCAGAGCTGTGTGCACACTACTGCTATTGTTGTTGCCTCATTAAGTTACACGTACAGAACTACTCCAGTGCATTATTATTTCACTTTATTCTGATAGTACTATTGCATTTCTCTGTGTGTGACACGCCACTGCCCACTGACACCCAGAGCTGTGTGCACACTACTGCTATTGTTGTTGCCTCATTAAGTTACACGTACAGAACTACTCCAGTGCATTATTATTTCACTTTATTCTGATAGTACTATTGCATTTCTCTGTGTGTGACACGCCACTGCCCACACCCAGAGCTGTGTGCACACTACTGCTATTGTTGTTGCCTCATTAAGTTACACGTACAGAACTATTCCAGTGCATTATTATTTCACTGTATTCTGATAGTACTATTGCATTTCTCTGTGTGTGACACGCCACTGCCCACACCCAGAGCTGTGTGCACACTACTGCTATTGTTGTTGCCTCATTAAGTTACACGTACAGAACTATTCCAGTGCATTATTATTTCACTTTATTCTGATAGTACTATTGCATTTCTCTGTGTGAGACACTCCACAGCCCACACCCAGAGCTGTGTGCACACTACTGCTATTGTTGTTGCCTCATTAAGTTACACGTACAGAACTACTCCAGTGCATTATTATTTCACTTTATTCTGATAGTACTATTGCATTTCTCTGTGTGAGACACTCCACAGCCCACACCCAGAGCTGTGTGCACACTACTGCTATTGTTGTTGCCTCATTAAGTTACACGTACAGAACTACTCCAGTGCATTATTATTTCACTTTATTCTGATAGTACTATTGCATTTCTCTGTGTGAGACACTCCACAGCCCACACCCAGAGCTGTGTGCACACTACTGCTATTGTTGTTGCCTCATTAAGTTACACGTACAGAACTACTCCAGTGCATTATTATTTCACTTTATTCTGATAGTACTATTGCATTTCTCTGTGTGTGACACGCCACTGCCCACTGACACCCAGAGCTGTGTGCACACTACTGCTATTGTTGTTTCCTCATTAAGTTACACGTACAGAACTACTCCAGTGCATTATTATTTCACTTTATTCTGATAGTACTATTGCATTTCTCTGTGTGTGACACGCCACTGCCCACACCCAGAGCTGTGTGCACACTACTGCTATTGTTGTTGCCTCATTAAGTTACACGTACAGAACTATTCCAGTGCATTATTATTTCACTGTATTCTGATAGTACTATTGCATTTCTCTGTGTGTGACACGCCACTGCCCACACCCAGAGCTGTGTGCACACTACTGCTATTGTTGTTGCCTCATTAAGTTACACGTACAGAACTATTCCAGTGCATTATTATTTCACTGTATTCTGATAGTACTATTGCATTTCTCTGTGTGTGACACTCCACAGCCCACACCCAGAGCTGTGTGCACACTACTGCTATTGTTGTTGCCTCATTAAGTTACACGTACAGAACTATTCCAGTGCATTATTATTTCACTGTATTCTGATAGTACTATTGCATTTCTCTGTGTGTGACACGCCACTGCCCACACCCAGAGCTGTGTGCACACTACTGCTATTGTTGTTGCCTCATTAAGTTACACGTACAGAACTACTCCAGTGCATTATTATTTCACTTTATTCTGATAGTACTATTGCATTTCTCTGTGTGAGACACTCCACAGCCCACACCCAGAGCTGTGTGCACACTACTGCTATTGTTGTTGCCTCATTAAGTTACACGTACAGAACTACTCCAGTGCATTATTATTTCACTTTATTCTGATAGTACTATTGCATTTCTCTGTGTGAGACACTCCACAGCCCACACCCAGAGCTGTGTGCACACTACTGCTATTGTTGTTGCCTCATTAAGTTACACGTACAGAACTACTCCAGTGCATTATTATTTCACTTTATTCTGATAGTACTATTGCATTTCTCTGTGTGTGACACGCCACTGCCCACTGACACCCAGAGCTGTGTGCACACTACTGCTATTGTTGTTGCCTCATTAAGTTACACGTACAGAACTACTCCAGTGCATTATTATTTCACTTTATTCTGATAGTACTATTGCATTTCTCTGTGTGTGACACGCCACTGCCCACACCCAGAGCTGTGTGCACACTACTGCTATTGTTGTTGCCTCATTAAGTTACACGTACAGAACTATTCCAGTGCATTATTATTTCACTGTATTCTGATAGTACTATTGCATTTCTCTGTGTGTGACACGCCACTGCCCACACCCAGAGCTGTGTGCACACTACTGCTATTGTTGTTGCCTCATTAAGTTACACGTACAGAACTATTCCAGTGCATTATTATTTCACTTTATTCTGATAGTACTATTGCATTTCTCTGTGTGAGACACTCCACAGCCCACACCCAGAGCTGTGTGCACACTACTGCTATTGTTGTTGCCTCATTAAGTTACACGTACAGAACTACTCCAGTGCATTATTATTTCACTTTATTCTGATAGTACTATTGCATTTCTCTGTGTGAGACACTCCACAGCCCACACCCAGAGCTGTGTGCACACTACTGCTATTGTTGTTGCCTCATTAAGTTACACGTACAGAACTACTCCAGTGCATTATTATTTCACTTTATTCTGATAGTACTATTGCATTTCTCTGTGTGAGACACTCCACAGCCCACACCCAGAGCTGTGTGCACACTACTGCTATTGTTGTTGCCTCATTAAGTTACACGTACAGAACTACTCCAGTGCATTATTATTTCACTTTATTCTGATAGTACTATTGCATTTCTCTGTGTGTGACACGCCACTGCCCACTGACACCCAGAGCTGTGTGCACACTACTGCTATTGTTGTTTCCTCATTAAGTTACACGTACAGAACTACTCCAGTGCATTATTATTTCACTTTATTCTGATAGTACTATTGCATTTCTCTGTGTGTGACACGCCACTGCCCACACCCAGAGCTGTGTGCACACTACTGCTATTGTTGTTGCCTCATTAAGTTACACGTACAGAACTATTCCAGTGCATTATTATTTCACTGTATTCTGATAGTACTATTGCATTTCTCTGTGTGTGACACGCCACTGCCCACACCCAGAGCTGTGTGCACACTACTGCTATTGTTGTTGCCTCATTAAGTTACACGTACAGAACTATTCCAGTGCATTATTATTTCACTGTATTCTGATAGTACTATTGCATTTCTCTGTGTGTGACACGCCACTGCCCACACCCAGAGCTGTGTGCACACTACTGCTATTGTTGTTGCCTCATTAAGTTACACGTACAGAACTATTCCAGTGCATTATTATTTCACTGTATTCTGATAGTACTATTGCATTTCTCTGTGTGTGACACGCCACTGCCCACACCCAGAGCTGTGTGCACACTACTGCTATTGTTGTTGCCTCATTAAGTTACACGTACAGAACTATTCCAGTGCATTATTATTTCACTGTATTCTGATAGTACTATTGCATTTCTCTGTGTGTGACACTCCACAGCCCACACCCAGAGCTGTGTGCACACTACTGCTATTGTTGTTGCCTCATTAAGTTACACGTACAGAACTATTCCAGTGCATTATTATTTCACTGTATTCTGATAGTACTATTGCATTTCTCTGTGTGTGACACTCCACAGCCCACACCCAGAGCTGTGTGCACACTACTGCTATTGTTGTTGCCTCATTAAGTTACACGTACAGAACTACTCCAGTGCATTATTATTTCACTTTATTCTGATAGTACTATTGCATTTCTCTGTGTGTGACACGCCACTGCCCACACCCAGAGCTGTGTGCACACTACTGCTATTGTTGTTGCCTCATTAAGTTACACGTACAGAACTATTCCAGTGCATTATTATTTCACTTTATTCTGATAGTACTATTGCATTTCTCTGTGTGTGACACGCCACTGCCCACTGACACCCAGAGCTGTGTGCACACTACTGCTATTGTTGTTGCCTCATTAAGTTACACGTACAGAACTACTCCAGTGCATTATTATTTCACTTTATTCTGATAGTACTATTGCATTTCTCTGTGTGTGACACGCCACTGCCCACACCCAGAGCTGTGTGCACACTACTGCTATTGTTGTTGCCTCATTAAGTTACACGTACAGAACTATTCCAGTGCATTATTATTTCACTGTATTCTGATAGTACTATTGCATTTCTCTGTGTGTGACACGCCACTGCCCACACCCAGAGCTGTGTGCACACTACTGCTATTGTTGTTGCCTCATTAAGTTACACGTACAGAACTACTCCAGTGCATTATTATTTCACTTTATTCTGATAGTACTATTGCATTTCTCTGTGTGTGACACGCCACTGCCCACTGACACCCAGAGCTGTGTGCACACTACTGCTATTGTTGTTTCCTCATTAAGTTACACGTACAGAACTACTCCAGTGCATTATTATTTCACTTTATTCTGATAGTACTATTGCATTTCTCTGTGTGTGACACGCCACTGCCCACACCCAGAGCTGTGTGCACACTACTGCTATTGTTGTTGCCTCATTAAGTTACACGTACAGAACTACTCCAGTGCATTATTATTTCACTTTATTCTGATAGTACTATTGCATTTCTCTGTGTGAGACACTCCACAGCCCACACCCAGAGCTGTGTGCACACTACTGCTATTGTTGTTGCCTCATTAAGTTACACGTACAGAACTACTCCAGTGCATTATTATTTCACTTTATTCTGATAGTACTATTGCATTTCTCTGTGTGAGACACTCCACAGCCCACACCCAGAGCTGTGTGCACACTACTGCTATTGTTGTTGCCTCATTAAGTTACACGTACAGAACTACTCCAGTGCATTATTATTTCACTTTATTCTGATAGTACTATTGCATTTCTCTGTGTGTGACACGCCACTGCCCACTGACACCCAGAGCTGTGTGCACACTACTGCTATTGTTGTTTCCTCATTAAGTTACACGTACAGAACTACTCCAGTGCATTATTATTTCACTTTATTCTGATAGTACTATTGCATTTCTCTGTGTGTGACACGCCACTGCCCACACCCAGAGCTGTGTGCACACTACTGCTATTGTTGTTGCCTCATTAAGTTACACGTACAGAACTATTCCAGTGCATTATTATTTCACTGTATTCTGATAGTACTATTGCATTTCTCTGTGTGTGACACGCCACTGCCCACACCCAGAGCTGTGTGCACACTACTGCTATTGTTGTTGCCTCATTAAGTTACACGTACAGAACTATTCCAGTGCATTATTATTTCACTGTATTCTGATAGTACTATTGCATTTCTCTGTGTGTGACACGCCACTGCCCACACCCAGAGCTGTGTGCACACTACTGCTATTGTTGTTGCCTCATTAAGTTACACGTACAGAACTATTCCAGTGCATTATTATTTCACTGTATTCTGATAGTACTATTGCATTTCTCTGTGTGTGACACGCCACTGCCCACACCCAGAGCTGTGTGCACACTACTGCTATTGTTGTTGCCTCATTAAGTTACACGTACAGAACTATTCCAGTGCATTATTATTTCACTGTATTCTGATAGTACTATTGCATTTCTCTGTGTGTGACACTCCACAGCCCACACCCAGAGCTGTGTGCACACTACTGCTATTGTTGTTGCCTCATTAAGTTACACGTACAGAACTATTCCAGTGCATTATTATTTCACTGTATTCTGATAGTACTATTGCATTTCTCTGTGTGTGACACTCCACAGCCCACACCCAGAGCTGTGTGCACACTACTGCTATTGTTGTTGCCTCATTAAGTTACACGTACAGAACTACTCCAGTGCATTATTATTTCACTTTATTCTGATAGTACTATTGCATTTCTCTGTGTGTGACACGCCACTGCCCACTGACACCCAGAGCTGTGTGCACACTACTGCTATTGTTGTTTCCTCATTAAGTTACACGTACAGAACTACTCCAGTGCATTATTATTTCACTTTATTCTGATAGTACTATTGCATTTCTCTGTGTGTGACACGCCACTGCCCACACCCAGAGCTGTGTGCACACTACTGCTATTGTTGTTGCCTCATTAAGTTACACGTACAGAACTATTCCAGTGCATTATTATTTCACTGTATTCTGATAGTACTATTGCATTTCTCTGTGTGTGACACGCCACTGCCCACACCCAGAGCTGTGTGCACACTACTGCTATTGTTGTTGCCTCATTAAGTTACACGTACAGAACTATTCCAGTGCATTATTATTTCACTGTATTCTGATAGTACTATTGCATTTCTCTGTGTGTGACACGCCACTGCCCACACCCAGAGCTGTGTGCACACTACTGCTATTGTTGTTGCCTCATTAAGTTACACGTACAGAACTATTCCAGTGCATTATTATTTCACTGTATTCTGATAGTACTATTGCATTTCTCTGTGTGTGACACGCCACTGCCCACACCCAGAGCTGTGTGCACACTACTGCTATTGTTGTTGCCTCATTAAGTTACACGTACAGAACTATTCCAGTGCATTATTATTTCACTGTATTCTGATAGTACTATTGCATTTCTCTGTGTGTGACACTCCACAGCCCACACCCAGAGCTGTGTGCACACTACTGCTATTGTTGTTGCCTCATTAAGTTACACGTACAGAACTATTCCAGTGCATTATTATTTCACTGTATTCTGATAGTACTATTGCATTTCTCTGTGTGTGACACTCCACAGCCCACACCCAGAGCTGTGTGCACACTACTGCTATTGTTGTTGCCTCATTAAGTTACACGTACAGAACTACTCCAGTGCATTATTATTTCACTTTATTCTGATAGTACTATTGCATTTCTCTGTGTGTGACACGCCACTGCCCACACCCAGAGCTGTGTGCACACTACTGCTATTGTTGTTGCCTCATTAAGTTACACGTACAGAACTACTCCAGTGCATTATTATTTCACTGTATTCTGATAGTATTATTGCATTTCTCTGTGTGTGACACGCCACAGCCCACTGACACCCAGAGCTGTGCATAATGTGATTTCTGACCTTCAGGGATTAAATCCAGACTTCGTGTCAACTCCATAATTTTTAGCGGGACTTCTGGCATGGATCCCCCTCTGGCATGCCACAGTCCAGGTGTTAGCCCCCTTAAAACAACTTTTCCATCATTTTTGTGGCCAGAAACAGGCTTTGTAGGCATTAAAATTCGCCTGCCCTTTGAAGCCTATGGCGGTTGGCCGGGTTTGCGAACATTTGCGGAAGTTCGCATTTGCTGTCCGCAAACTGAAAATTATATGTTTGCGACATCTCTATTAGCCACATGTGACAAAGATTAAAAGACAGAATATTTATAGCTGGATGGCCTGTCTGATAATAGATGTACACACACCGATTTAAATATCCTCTTTTTTTCACTTTTTCCAAATGCTAACAATTTGGTGTGACAAATAAGAAACAAAAAATGACAGATTCTTTTTATCGATGGATTGTCTGTGTGTGCGATTCCAAAGATATGCCCACTAGCTTAAAGGACCACTCTCTTGAAAAATTGTTAAATTTAAAATGCATTCATATGAAATGTACATTTCTGCCAATAGTAAAATGCACTATAAATCACCTTTTTTCTTATGCGGCAGCCACTTACAAAAGCTAGTAAAAAGCTTACAGATCTGACTGATTTTGAACTAGCCAATCTCTTTATGGGGGAGTCTCAGTATTACCTTTATTCTTCACAAAAATTCTAAGTGGATAGGATCTATTCTATAGAAACATGTCAGCCAGCCTCCCTTCTCGCTTGAACACTATTTTGGCAGTTGGATTGTGTAATTGCTGTGCAGTAAGTGGATTTGTAAATTTAAGAAAACAAAAAAAAAACAAAGAACCCCCATGAGGAGATGGACTAGTTCAAAACCTTACTGATCTGTCACTTTTCTTACATTTTCACAACCTACTGTAAGTGACAGTGACATAGGAAAAAAGTGAATTATAGTGCATTTTACTCTGGAAGAAAATAGCATTTATAAGTATGTATTTTTCATTTTCAATTTTTTTAAGATAGCTTAAGATGGCTCTGGGTGCCACCTTAAAGAGAATCTGTATTGTTAAAATCGCACAAAAGTAAACATACCAGTGCGTTAAGGGACATCTCCTATTACCCTCTGTCACAATTTCGCCGCTCCCCGCCGCATTAAAAGTGGTTAAAAACAGTTTTAAATAGTTTGTTTATAAACAAACAAAATGGCCACCAAAACAGGAAGTAGGTTGATGTACAGTATGTCCACACATAGAAAATACATCCATACACAAGCAGGCTGTATACAGCATTCCTTTTGAATCTCAAGAGATCATTTGTGTGTTTCTTTCCCCCCTGAGGGGGGAGTGCATAGCAGAACCACAACACTGAAGAACTTGGCAGCCTTCCAGACACAGGCTGACAAGTCTGACAAGGGAAAGATACATTGATTTATTACAGAGACTGTGATAGTACAAAGTGCTGCAGTTAGCCAGAACACATTAGAATAGCTTTTGGAACTTGTAGGATGATAAAAAACAGGATGCAATTTTTGTTACGGAGTCTCTTTAAGATGATTCTGGTACCCATATGCAATTAACTTTTTCTCCTTAGTTTTCTCCTAGGAGATGTTTTTCAGCTTCTTTTTAAAGGTTAACTGAAAGGAGAAGAATATGGAGGCTGACACATTTGTTTCCTGTTGAACAATACCAGTTTCCTGGCAGCCCTGCTGATCTATTCGGCTGCAGAAGTGTCTGAAGTACACCAGAAACAAGCATGCAGCTAATCTTGTCAGATCTGACAGTAATGTCAGAAACACCTGATCTGCTGCATCCTTGTTCAGGGTCTATGGCTAGGTATTAGAGGCAGAAGATGAGCAGGTTGGCCAGGCAACTAGTATTGCTTAAAAGGAAATAAATATGGCAGCATCCATATCCCTCTCATTTCAGTTGTCCTTTAAAAGGACTTTTCAGCACTTTGTAATTGAAAAATTATCAAAAAGTAGATAAAACAGTACTATCAAAATTATTTTGTTTCTTTGGTTCTTGCTTGCTGATGGTTTAAAAGTCATTTTATTGACAAGTTGTGAATAATATCACTCGAGAGAAAACTGAGGAGAAAAAATGAATTGCATATGGGCCCGGGTGTAATTAGGAATAGGATGTCGCATTTTAATTTGTATGTTATTGTCTTTCATTTTAACTAGTTGCCTGATTAGTTTGAAAAGTAACTTTTTCAGACTAGCATGAAAACAATTCTGCAATCTATAAAAAGAAAAAACTCTCTCACACACACAGTGCATAACTTTAGTTTCCTAACTTTACTGGATATCTCAGTCTTCACTAAGTAAAGTACTTGTTCTCTCTTTTTTCACATATTTACACTTGACATATCAGAAAACAATGTAACCTTGTGATGTGGGACCATGCACAGTTATTGTACAGGTAAAAGGAGATGCTGAAAATGTAACAAGGTTTTTGTCTGAACTAATTGCATGAGAATACACTAAAAAGGGTGTACCACGTGAGTTTTATGTTTCCACAAAAAGGTCAGTCTACATTGTGGTTGAATAGGGAGATACGAGACCATGTCAGCACGATATCCACAGAGACACTGAAGGATGCATTTACTCATGTTCATTACCATTATCTGATTGTAACAGTATAGCCATCCTGTAGGAGAACCATGAGATTGAACATGTAATGGGAACGCCAAATAAAACCAAAGACAGAGTACTTGAGACTCAGCTGATGGCAAAGTGCATGTTTTTCCGTGTACAGGGTAGATGGTCTATCTGCTTACAAAGGGGTGACAGTTTGTTTTATTCACAGGTGTATAGTCAGCAAGTAAAAGGTTGCATGTAAAGATCACCAAGACTCCCTGAGATTAGTTCACAGACCCATTGACACGTAAGACCTTTATGCTGTGTTTTATATGCACAAACGTTTTATTTATTTGGCTTGGTCAAAAACAATAGGTAATTTTATGTTTAAGTAGTGCCCTTTTATGAGTGTAATTTACCCATGGCAGACAACCATGCAACTGCATGTGGGACCCAGCAGCATAGGGGACGGAACTTGGGAGCCAAGCAATTAGTGCATTAGAGGCAACACGGAAGTTTGAGGTTTATAGAAATTGTGGCTTTAAGGGGAAATTAGGCACCAGCTCCTAAATTTCCCCTTATATCTGCAATTTGTATGGATGCCTATGGTGGCTCTAAAACTTATTTTTCAATTTTTGTGTTTAAAGAGGTGCTTATATCAGTGGACTTGTGTGTGTGTGTGTGTGGGGGGGGGGGATTAAGGTTAGGCATTGGTGAGAGGACTTTTAAAGTTAGGCATAACTGGGGGTTCAGTTAGGGCTAGGCCTCAGAATGGGGGCCAGTTGGGGTTAGGTCAATGCCTAACCTCAACTGCCCCCTTCTGAGGCCTAGGAGGTTAGAGGTTGGTTAGGGCTAAGCGTTGGCAGGTGAGGTAGTTAGCCATGGTGTAGCTAGATAATATGGGGTCCCATAGTAAAATTTGTATGGGGCCATCAGATCTGGGCACTCTTGAGCAATACCACCTGCCCCTACCCAATGGGCATGAGTTGACTGGGCAATTTACATTTCCACTCAATGTACACTGTGTATAGTCCATGGGCACTAAGACAAAGTCAGAAGGTGGAGAAACAAAGTGAACACATCAATTACCACCTTGTCCCCTTCCTCTCCAGGGCCCCATAGCAGTTGCTATGGCTGCTATGGCTATTGCTACGCCCCTGGTGGTTAGGGTTAGGTAATGGCAGGGGGGGTTGTTATGGTTAGGTATTGGAGAGGGGGGTCAGTTTTAGTTAGGCAACTTTAGGGGGTTGATTAGGGTTAGGCATCGGCAGGAGAGGTGGTTAGGAAACAGCAGGGTGTTTGGTTAGGGTTAGGAAATAGCGGGAGGGTTGTTAGGGCTAGGAATTGGTAGGGGTTGGTTAGGGTTAGGCATCAGCAAGGGATGGTCAGTTTGGGTTAGGCATCGGTAGAGGGAGGGCTCTGTGTGAGAATAGAATTAGGTTTTGCCATAGTAAAATATTTACTGATATTTTAATATCAGAATTAGCACTGCACAAGAGTAGAATATTGGTAATTTTACTGATATTCTACTAGCGGTTGTCTCTGGTGGCAATTTCCCTGGCACCCAATTTGCATGTACGTGGGGAGTGGGGACCTGTCTACTGTTTGGGTGAAAAATAATTTATTTTAGTATCTTGCTAAAGTACTAACATAAGACCTTAACAAAATAATTGTAGCATTATTAATCCTTTAGAATTAGGAATACTATTAAGCAAGAGGTCTGGGCCTCTGACTACTTCATTTTGAATTCCTTTTACATTTTCTGACACCCCTCACACTTCAGTGAAATACTTTATTTCTATAAGCTACCGTATATCCTCGACTGTAAGTTAATGTCATGTATGGTCATACCCAATATTTTTCCCTCTTAAGCTGGACTAAATTCTCCTAGTTCCTAAATGGAGACATTTTCCACTCCCCACCCACTTTGTAAGCAATGTGGCCAGTACAGTGGAAGTGCCACGGAATATGTTGGCACTTCATAAATTAATAATAATAATAATATCGCCCCCCCACCCAGTAAGCAGTATCTGTAACCCACCTCCACCCCTTAGTAAGCAGTACAGATAGGATCTGTCATGTCCTGGCAGTGTGGCCAGTATCTGTAAGGGTAGGTTTACGCTCCGAGAGAAAATTGCGATTTTGTGGCTCTAAATTTCGCGATTTTGTCACTATTTGTGATTGTGATTCGCGTTCAATAAAATAAAAATCACACTGCAATTGCCCCCAAAATACTGTATGTAGTGCATTTGCAATTTATGAAAATCGCAAACGCTGTAGTGAGAATGATCCGATGGGGATACATCTGCACACAATGCATCAGCGATCAGCACAGCGCTGAAAAGTGCCCCAACCACCTCTAAGCCCCACAATTTAGAAAGCAGTTGCAGCTGGTCTCTGTACCCCCCCTCCCCCTTTTAGTAAGCAGTGCAGCCAGTCTCTGTCCCTTCCTCCCTTAGTAAGCAGTGTGGCCAGTATCTATAGCTCTGCACCATCCTTGCAACTCTGCAACCGCTGGAGGTCCAAGCTTCACTGTCTTCTAGTTCCAGGCAGCCATCTTCCCATCTCCTGTGAAGCTCTGCAGTCACGGGCAGAAGTCCAGGGCCTCACTGTCTTCTTGTTCCGGGTAGGCATCTTCCCATCTCCCTTGCAGCTCTGTAATCACTGCCTGGGGTCAGCAACAAGTAGAGAGCTGCAAGGGACTGCCTGCCATGAGTGACAGTGAAACCTGGACCTTTAGCAATCACAGAGCTGCAAGGATGGGAAGATGGCTGCCAGGAACAAGGAGAAGTAACTATAGGTACAGGCATGCTTCCAATGCCATGAAGAGGATTTCAATATCTGATACAGTTTCAAACCATTTAAAATGAATGACAGCTGTTGAGCTTACCCACAAAAAAGTCACACCTGGATATTCCCCAAATGATGCTCTTTAACTTTCAGAGACAGTGGGTCATTTACTAAAAGATATGTGAAGTACAAGAAACTGAAGCTGCACTCATCCCAAACATCCAGCCTTGTGAAGTGTACATTTTCTATTATACAGTATGACTGGATGTCTGATGTAAACACAGCTTGACATAACTGCCCATTACACCACTTCAACTATTGTGAAACACCCTCATGAGGGAAGGGATAGCTGTACATATTCTTATGAAATCATTAATTTTATTTTTGTATTATTTTCATCTATTAACCCTTTCAAACACAATTTATAGGTTAACCACACACCCCTAGTTCTTTTATCATCTGTTGTACGGTCGGGATATGGATGACCACTTAGTGGCAGGGGGCCGGTGGGGTCACCACTTCCTTGTACTAGTATGATGTGGAAGTGCCCATCAATGTGAGGGGCAGGGCCAGTGCTGGCATGAGTGCTCTTGTGCCGATGCAATATGCACGCACGCCCATGTAAAACAATATTACATAGTGCAGCCTGGTGCCAAGAGCTGGATTTAGACTGACACTTGGATCAGAGAGATCTGACACTGTATTGGACAGGATCTGACAGCAGTCCAAAGCACTCACGTAATATGTGTATTATTTGGTACAACGTGATGCCGTGAAAAGATGGACTTAGTCCAACGCTTGGATCAGAGGGGCCTGGCACCATGTGGGACTGCATTCAATGGCAGCGCAGCCAGCAGCATCCCAACTCTCCCTTGTCAGACATGGTCCAACATAAGGAGCTGTGGAGAACACTCCTGATGTTGGACCACAGTGGATTGGAAAAGTTTAAAGATTAATGAGTTTGCTTTTATTTGGTTGTGGTATTACTGTATATTCTATCCTATGTGAATGAACAGCCATACATTAGCATGAGTCAAAATTTTCTGTTATAACTCCTTTCTTTTTTCAAAAGCAAAATGTATATTTCTGGCAGGATAGGCTACTGAAGGTATGCTTAGCCGTCACTTATCTTTAAAATGGTGATGTCTTTGATCATCTACAAGATACAATAAAAAAAACTAAAATAAGACATTTCATTGTCACTTTCGGGACACTTACATCTTCTGTTCTCACTAACAATCACAATCTTAT